>NC_064640.1:252708384-253017842 GCF_023864345.2 Schistocerca serialis cubense
GAAGATCTCACTCCCTAGCATCTATGGTATGGATTCATCTCCCCTCTCCCTTCCCCACTGTAGTCCCCTTCCACCCTGCTAGGTCACCAGCACGTGTAGCCCCCTGATGACACAGGGATCACACTACTGATTCCTGAGCTGTTCCCTCCCCATGTATTCCAAGGAGTGGTTGCTTGTCTTCTTTGAGCATTGGAACTCCCGGCAATGGCCGCCATGCCAGACGGCCCTTGCTGTGGCTGGGTGGCGCCCATGGGGAGAGCCCCTGGTCAGTGGTTTTTCAGGGAGGATGCTTGGCGCATGAAGCATATCAACCTGGCCATTCTCACACAGCCATCTCTTCGAATGGTGAAAGATCCTTAACTGCTGTCTCGTATGACCCGGCAGCCTTCCCTTCCCTGGCTACCCCACGGAAAGAGGGCCAGGCTCGTCAGCTTGGGCTGAAACATTTTCCCCATTACCTCGTCTGTACTAGGATGGATGGGGACACATTCACCGCCACGAAGTCATTGTTTTTCGTGGAAAATATTGAGGACAAGTTTGGTGAAGTGGAGTCTATTAGTAAGATGCGTGCAGGCTCATTGTTGATCAAAGCTGCTTCTGCCACCCAATCCGCAGCTCTTCGTGCCTGTGATCGTCTTGGCAACGTCCCAGTGTCTATCACTCCTCACCAATCTCTGGATATGGTCGAGGGAGTTATTTTTCATAGGGACCTCATCCTGCCAACTGATGAGGAACTCTGGGCTAATGTGGAGCAGCATGGCGTTCATTTTGTTCGATGTGTGCAGAATGGTCGCAAAAACAACCACATCAACACTGGCGCCTTCATTCTGGCTTCTAAGGGGATAACCTCCCACAGAAGGTAAAGGTTATGTGCTACAGATGTGACGTGGAGCTGTACATCCCTCCACCTATGTGGTGCTTTCAGCACTTGCGTTTTGGGCATATGTCTTCCAACTGAACGGCGGACACTTCGGTGGTGACTGTGGCCACTCCATCCGCGAGGGAACCCTGTTGTGTTCCGCAGCCGGAGTGTGTTAATTGTGCTGACCGCCACTGCCCTCACTCATGGGATTGCTCACCTTACAAGAGAGGATCGCATGTCTTACGCTGAGGCTAGCCAAAAGTATGAGAGACTCCATCCGGTGTCACTATCTTCAACTTTTGCCTCTGTTACTTCCTCCTCCTCCTCCTCCTCCTCCTCCTCCTCCTTTCTCCCTCGTCCTTAAACCAGCCCAGCCACCCACTCGCCACTCCACCTCCCCTGCCATTCCCACGCCCCCCCCCCCCAACCCCAGCTGAAGAAATGCCCCCTTTCTTCAGGATCTGCTGGTGATCGGGCTCCCTCCCATGAACCCTCTCCCCAGTATCTCTCAGGCCAGAAGACTGTTACCACCACTTGGCAATGAGGTTCACTGTCTGTGGGGTCTCAAGGTCGCCCACTCTCTTTCGTTTCCCGATATTGCGGACACCTGTACTCCCACTGTGTCCTGTCCTCCACCACCTCAGGAGGAGGAGGAGACGACGAAGACGAAGAAGAAATATTATCCCAAGCAAAGGCGTCTCTGGTGCCCCCAGAGGTGCCAACTCCCCTCTCGCAACCTGAGTCTGACATTTATGGATGTCACACCATCCTTGTTGGTGACAACTGCTGACAAAGTGATCTGACCTCCTCCTCGGCTCCTTCATGCCTACCTTGGACTTGGGCCACACGATCATCCAGTGGAACTGCAACGGCGTCTATCGTCACCTACCGGAAATGCAACGTCTTGTCTCTTATTCTGCATTCTGTCTTGTTTCCCGAAGAAACGCATTTCCGCATTCTGACTGAACTGTGCTGGCCCTGGGATTGCATCCGGCAGGGTCTGCACTTTGGTTCACTCCGATGTCCTTAGTGACTGGATTCCCCTATGTTGCACCTTGGAAGTGATAGTGGTTAGAGTGCAAACAACTCCGGTAATTACCATTTGCAATGTCTACCTCCCTCCAGGTAGGCTACTTGCTTATGCTGCATTATCTACCTTACTTCAGCAACTCCTGCTCCCGTTTCTCCTCCTTGGGAATTTCAATGCCCACCATCAACTGTGAGGGAGTGTTACATCAATGGCTCGCGGTATCCTAATCGACTAACTTATCACGGACTTCGATTTCTCTCTCCTCAACGATGGTTCCCCTACCCACTTCAGTGCCGCTCATGGCACCTTCTCTGCTATCGATCTCGCGATATCCTACTCTGCCCTCCTGGCTTCCCTATGTTGGTCATCCCATGATGACCTTTGTGACAATGACCACTTCCCAGTGACACTATCGTTCCCCTGCTGCCGCCAGGCAGACCGACCCCCATGTTGAGCATTCTGCAGGGCCAATTAGCCTTTATACATGCCTGCTTTGACACCTCCCTCTCGAATTCCATTGATGTAGTCGTGCAAGACATCTCTGCCTCTCTTCTTCATGCTGCTGGCACTGCTGTCCCCCGATCCACAGGGCCCCCTCGTCATTGGCCGGTACAGTGGTGGACCAAGGACATCACATCCGCTGTCCAGGTCCGCCGACGGGCGCTGCAGCGATTTAAGCGACACCACTCCCAGAACAACCTCCTCACTTTTAAGCGTCTTTGTACTGAGGCTCATCACATTATTAAACGGAATAAAAAGGAATGCTGGGAGCGCTATGTTTCCTGTCTGGGGCATATGCCTCTTTATCGCAGGTTTGGTCGAAGGTCCATAGCGTTCTGGGCCGCCAGCAACAGTCAACTGTCCAGGGTCTGAACATCCAAGGAGTTCTGTGCACTGATCCGTAGGTCCTCGCAGAACACCTTGCGACACACTTTGTGATGGCATCGTCATCCGCTTCCTATCCTCCTGCCTTTCTCCAGCAGAAATGCAGAGTTGAACAGTCCCCCCTCCTCCATTTCATCCCACACCATGTTGAGCCCTACAATGCTCCTTTCACTGAATGGGAATTGGCGCAGGCTCTTGTCTCTTCGCGAGACACAGCCACAGGGCCAGACTTCATTCACAAGCAGATGAGTCAACACTTGGACGTTCCCCAGAGGCAACAGCTCCTCAGGGTCTTCAATCACATCTGGCTCACGGGTGCTTTTCCGTCACAATGACGAGACAGTATAGTTATCCCTGTCCTTATGCCTGAGAAAATCCCAACGTCTCTTGACAGCTACAGCCCTATTAGCCTTACAAATGTGCTTTGTTAAACTGCTTGAAAGAATGGTCAACTCCAGATTGTTGGGTACTCGAATCTCGGAGCCTTTTGCCACCATATCAGTGTGGCTTCCAGGCAGTGCGATCTCCAACTGACCATTTACTCCGATTGGAATCAGCCATCCGACAGGCTTTTACTCACTGCCGGCACCTGTTGCAGTGTTCTTTAACCTACATAAGGCGTATGACATGGCTTGGCGCCATCACATTTTAGTTATCCTCCGTGACTGGGGCTCCCGTGGTCCACTTCAGATTTTTGTCCACGAGTTTTTATCTTACCAACTCTTCTGGGTTCGAGTTGGCAATTAACTCAGCACCCCTCAGGTTCAGGAGAATGGTATCCCACAGGGTTCTGTGCTTCCTCATTGCCATAAATGGGCGTTTGACCTCTGTTGGGCCTCTGGTTACCCCGGTGTTGTACACTGACAGATTTTTGCATCTGGTGCAGCTCCCACTCGATGGCGTCTACTGAGCGCCAGCTCGTGGCCACCGCCCATGGATTCCAGTTTTACTCCTGCAAAATGCGTGTTTTTGTCGTTTACCCATAGTACACCCTGATCCAGAACTTTATTTAGGCAACCAGCTGCTTGATGTTTTAACACAGTCGCATTTCTTGGGCCTTATTTTTGTGAACAAGCTGACATGGCTGCCCCACATTTGTCACCTAAAGACTACATGCAAGTAGAAGCTTAATGCGATCCGCCTCCTGGCCTACACATCGTGGGGTGCAGACCATTCCACTCTTCTCCATCTTTACTGTGCTCTGGTTTTGTCCAGACTCGATTATTGTAGTCAGGTTTATGGCTCAGCAGCTTCTTCCACTTTGAAACTCCTTGACCCTGTCCATCACTGTGGGGTGCGTGTGGCTATTGGTGACTTTCGCACTAGTCCTGTTGGTAGTCTCCTCACAGAAGCAGGGATTCCACCTCTACACATCCGACGGAGCCAACTCCTTGTTTCTTACGCAGTCGCCATTCTCCAATTTCCTGACCATTGTGTATAACCTGTGCTCTTCGCCAATGAGGGATGTCTCCCTCTTAGTGTCGACCCATCCATGGGTGGGATTGCCGGTTGGCATGCATCCCACTACCTTCTGCCAGGATCGCCATCTGCACTCACTGGACTGTGCCCCATGTCTTTCCTCCCATATCCGCCCTCCTTGGATGTTGCCTAGACCATGGATTAGGAACGATCTCTTCCAGGGTCCTAAGGTCTCTGTTGACCCTATGGTTTACTGGCGTCTTGTATGTGCCATCCTTTCAGAGTTCCAGGGTGCCACCATCCTTTGCACTGATGGTTCTAAGACTACTGATGTGGGACACGCTTTCACGTCTCCTACCAGCTTTGGGCGCCATTTGCTGCCAGGATCATGTAGTGTATTTACAGCAGAGCTTCTAACCATTTACAGGGCCCTCCTTTTTGTTTCTCAGGCCTCTCTCTATAGCGTTTTAGTTTGTTCCGACTCCATGAGCAGCCTTCAGGCTATCGACCGATGCTACTCTCGCCACTGCTTGGTCTCTGCCATCCATGACCACCACTCTGCCCTTGAGCATGCCGCCTGTTCAGTAGTCTTTCTCGAGGTCCCGAGTCATGTGGGAATCCCAGGGAATGAATTGGCTGACCGTTTGGCCAGAGAAGCGAATACTTAACCCCCTTTTCCTTTCACGATTCCAGCTGCGTATATGCGGATCTACGTCAAATCTCCCTTTGCCCAACAGTGGAACGCCATCTGGAACGCTACTGCTCATAGTAATAAACTCCGCACAATCAAGCAGTGTACTGCAGTTAGCGCACTTTTTATCTCCCCTCTCGGAAGGATTCCACTGTTTTTGTGTCGTTTACCCATTGGCCATACCCGGCTCATCCATTGTTTACTCCTACATAACGAGCCACACCCACAATGTGGTTGTGGCGCCAGACTGACGATATCTCATATATTGATGGCATGTCCCCTTCCTTCGACCCTTCGTGCTAAGTATAGTATTCCTGCTTCCTTAAATTTAATATTAGCGGATGATCCACAGATGGCAGACCTGGTCCTCGGTTTCCTCAGTGAAAGTGGTTTTTATTTCCAGATATAAGGTTCTCCTTTCGTCTTAGAGCAGGGGCGGGTTGATTGTGATTGGGACTCCTTTTGCAGTCTTCACGGTCTGTGACCCCATGACTGCCCCCTCATTTTTCCAGTTTTTAGATTTGGTCTAACCTTTCATGCTTATACTGTGTGTGTTTAATGTTCATTCTTTCATAATTTGACTCCTCAGACTGAGTCTGTTCACTTTTAACAGACTCTTTCTTATGTATGGTGTGCCCCAGGACAGTGTCCTCAGTGTCACATTGTAACCTCCCCCCTCACTTATCGACCTTAATGACAGTGAAAAATTAAACCGCGTGTACCTAATGGAAATTTGGGAAAAGCAATCGTCACCGAAGTTAATCTATCGGTAAAGAGGGAGGAAAGGGTTACATCTAAATGAAAGGAAAAATGCAAATGAAACTGGTGGAAATTAATTTTGAAAAGGGGTAAAGTTAATAAAGAAAGTAAATGTGCGGCCGTTACGTTAACAATTAACTAGCGGTAATTAGATATTTGAGATTTGGGGGAAATCACGGTCGCCAGTCCTAAGGACAATTACTATAGTAACTGAAAAAGAAAGGTTATTACACATATAATTAACACTAGAAGCGTGGCAACTGAAGGTTGACACGTGTAGTGTGAAAACTGAAAGTTTGTCAGAAGTAATAAATTTCGCTACACTCTGACTCAATTTAGCAAAAGAATTATTAAAACCGGAAAATCGAAAGTTAATTTAGTGACTGGAGTTAATAGTGAGCTTTCTTTCTGAAGCACATCGAAATCCAGTAAAATACGGTTAGTCTTGGACTACCTCAACAATCATTTCAAAAGCAACTTGACTCTACGCAATTTAGAAACAAGAGATTTAACTTTGAACTTGAATTAAATGATTCTGAACTATTAACAATAGTAAAATTTAGTACGTACCAAGCTGAGCTGCAGTCACAGGTAAGCTAAAATATGCTAACAAAACTCGCACTCTAAATTTGTGCTCGTGTAACCTAAATATTGTAGCCAGCTACTGAACTTTGAAATTAAAGCAGTGAAATCTAATTATATTATTTTAATGCTGGCGTTTGAATTTCAACGACACTCGGGTTCATTTCGGAAAAGGAAGGGACCCTGCTTAGCAATGAAATTGGGACAATGAGCAACAAAGGTTCATGCTAAGTTGCTGTAATTTTGCGAGGCAAATGGAACAATTTGGAAAGCTGAGGTCTGCCATACAGTTCTGAAACTTTACGTGCTTTTAGTCTTACTTGTTGGTTGATTGAAGGTTTGAAGCCGTCGATCGAGGAGGTGGCGACAGTCACTCATTGTCGGCCGTCGCTGTTGCAGAAGCTGGATGTTGGCGCGCCTTCTTCTCGACACGGTCACCAGGCGAAACGGGCTCTTGATGTGCGCCAGCTAATGCTTCCCGTCCGCGACACCATGTCAGAAACTATCATCGCGAGTCGATCGCAATTACATGCTGCCAAACCCCGAAAGCGCGGCAACTCGCGGGAGCGTCACACAACACCTGCTCCACTCGCTACTCCCGCCAGACTCACTGCCCCCGCCCCACGCGGCAGAGTTAACACTCCCAAAGATCCTACACACTTTGATTCTTCACACGACCCATCGATGTAATCGTTCGATAGCAGTTTTCCCTAGGCAAGACCCAGCGTAAAAATACAAATAATATTTACGAAACAAACCAATTATACATCGACATAAGTGCATATATATATATATATATATATATATATATATATATATATATATATATATATATATATATATACAAACAGTAAAACAATTACAATATATAAAGAGACAGAAATGTCATATATTCAGGTAACAACAATAAGGAAAAAAATAATAGTACAATAGATGAAAATAGGAGGATATGCATTTCCGGCGTTACAACATCAATGGCAATTCCTCTGCAGTCAGGTGCCCTGTCAAATGCTCTTTGTTTGTGGATGACTTTTGAATCTTCTACTTTTCCTCTGATCTTATGACGACGACGAGGCAGCTACAACTGACCATTAGGAGGCTGGAAACTTGGACCCAGATAACTGGTTTTCGGTTCCCTCCTGAGAAGACTGTGTGTGTCAATTTTAATCGTGCTCGTCGGAGTTTTAACCAACCAGAGCTTACAATGGGTGACCGTATTTTACTTATTCAAGACACGGTGCGCTTTTTGGGTTTGTTATTTGACTCGAAATTAACATGGCTCCAACACCTGAAAGACCTACGAACAAAGGGCTTCCGGTTGTTGAACATCTTGAAATGACTTGGCGAAAAAACATGGGGAGCTGACAGGTCCCACCTCCTACAGTTTTATAAGGCATTTGTTCGATCATGCTTAGACTATGGCAGCGTGGTCTATGGATCGGCCTGTCCTTCCTACCTCCGGATGTTAGATGCTGTGCACCATATCGACTGGAGCTTTTCGGACCAGCCCAGTTCAGAGTCTGTGTGAAGAGGCTGGTGAACCACCACTCTGGATTCGGCGACGTTTCCTTTTTGGCTCGACAGGCGCTGAAAATCACAGCGTCACCCTAGTCATTGTTAGTTCAGTGATCCAACCCACCTTCGAACGACTGTTCAGGAATCGGCCCCAAGCAACCCAGCCATTTGATGTACGTGCTACGGACTGCCTCAAGGATCTGGATCTCTCAAGCACGAAAATACACACCCAGGGATGGAACGCACTGCCACCTTGGTGTCTTTGGAGGCCCAGAGTGATTTTAAGGTTGACGCAGTACCCGAAAATTTGTACTCCAGATATGGTTTTTACAACTTTGTTTTCGTCTATTTTAAGTATGTACCATATTTTTATCGTTATTTATACAGATGGATCCCAGCTGGGGAATGCTCTCGCTTGTTCCGTGGTTTTCCCTGATAGGGTTCTTAAAGTGCGTCTTCCAGAAAAATTTACAGATTATGATGCGGAGTTATATGGCACTCTAATGCCACTGGAAAGGGTTCACAGACATCACCATACGAGTTTTCTTGTCCGTTCCGATTCTCTTAGTGCACTGCAAACGCTTCACCAAATGTATCCTGTAGACCCGCTGATTCAACTCATCCATGACTGCTTACAGCGGCTCCAACGCCGTGGCGAGGAGGTGATCTTTTGCTGGGTACCTGGCCACATTGGGATACAGTGTAACGACACGGCTGACAAAGCTGCCAAGGAAGCATGTTAGGATGGTGCTGTCCATCAATGTCCCATCCCGTTGCACGCCATATCTCATTTTCTGACAGATGTATTGTGCGTCAGTGGGAGACTGAATGGTTGCAGGTGTCAGACAACAAACTGCGGTCGCTCAAACCGACCACAAAAGCTTGGCAGACTTCGTGTCAGCCTCGCCGCTAGGAGGTGGTTTTGCTTACCAGACTGCGCATCAGGATTAGCCCTTTCACACACGGCTTCCTCCTCCGGAGGGAGGATCCACCTTTCTGTGAAGTTTGTGGTGTGCCACTTTCAGTTTAGCATATTGTGGCTACTTGTCATGTATACTGATATTAGGGCAGTCCTTGGTCTCGTTTGAGATCTACCCACCGCCCTCTCAGGTACCGATATTAGTGTTAACAGAGTGGTGAAACAGCCTTCATCCCCACCCATGAGATTTCCTGCTGACTTTTTGTCAAGGCGCTGATGGCTGTGATGTTGGGCGCCCCCTCAACCCAATCCATCTTTCTTATGTAACCCCCTTTGGAATCGCGAGACTGATGACCTCGCCATTTGGTCCCATACTCTCTCAATCAATCAATCAATCAGTCAATCAATCACTGGACCCTCAGACACAATGGGTATAGACTGCTCAGGCAATAAGTCGGTTACAGTAGGTGACCCTGAGACGTAAACTGCCTTATTGAATGTTCCTTGCCTTCTCACTCTCACGATGATATCTTCCAGTGGAATTTGTGTCGGCTTTTTCCACCGCCTCGCTGAGCTACAGCAACTGTTAAATTTTGCACCTGCTTTCTGCATTGCCCTCCAGGAAACTTGGTTCCCCTCAATGAGGACCCATGTCATCTGTGGCTATAAGGGATATTACAGGAACTGTAGCGACTATAATCTAGTGCTAGGTGGAGTTGGCGTTGTGTCCTAAACTCAATCTGTAGTGACACTGTGCCTCTTCAAACCGCTCTTGAAGCTGTGGCTGTCAGAATGAGGATGATGCAGGAAATAGCTGTATGCAATGTATATCTTCCACCAGATGGTGCTGTACCCCTTAATGTATTAGCTGCACTGATTGATCAACTCCCTAAACCTTTCCAACTTCTGGGAGATTTTAATGCCCCATAACCCCTTGTGAGGTAGTACCATGCTTACTCGCCGAGGCAGAGATGTCGAAACTTTACTGTCGCAATTCGACCTCTGCCTCTTAATAACTGGGGCCGCCACACATTTCAGTCTGGCTCATGGTAGTTACTCGGCCATTGATTTATCAGTTTGCAGCCCAGGACTTCTCCCATCTATCCACTGGAGAGCACATGACGACCTGTGTGGTAGTGACCATCTTCCTGTCACTGCCCCAGCGACAGGCACACGGACGCCTGCCCAAATGGGCTTTGAACAAGGAGTACTGGGGAACTTTCACCTCTGTTGTCACTGTTGAATATCCCCCACACGGCAACATCGATGTGATGGTTGAGCAGGTGACTACAACAATCCTTTCTGCAGCAGAAAACGCGATCCCTCGCTCTTTAGGGTGACCATACTATTTGTATTACAATTGATATAACGAGAAAATTACATGTAATCAGATGAACGTTTATTAAATTTACAATGTTATTTGGCAGTCTACAAATTTTTATTATCACAAATAATATAAATTCATAACTACCGACTAGTAAACGACCAAACGCGTTAGTAGTAGCGGTAGTATGGTAATTCTACCTTACGGAAGGTCTTGTCATGGGTTAAGCCTCTTTCACTTTTGTCTCTCTGTAATATCTCTTTATATTCTACTAATTATCCCTGCACAATTCTATGAGTTAATTACGTTTCCTACTTGACCATCTATATACTAGCAGAATCGATGCGCAAAGTAGTACAGTACTATTACTATTCCATGAGCGCATAATAACTCTTTGTAATATTCTCTCTGGTGTGTTGAGAGGACTTCTAGGATCTTCTCCGTGCCGAATAGCCGCATTGAATAATTGTAATTTTGCTATCGAGATTACTGGAAGAAAGAGATTGAAAATATATTGTATGCTACTCAAGAAAATATATACTGAGCATTTACATCAAAGGTGTATAAGGAATTTCATTATATATGTATTTCAATTGGAAACGAACCTGCAATTATTAGATCCAAGAGCTCCATTATTTCGTCGGATAATTAAACTCTATCAAAGCAAACTTTCCGCTTGATCTGATGTTTCCCGACTGACTACGCAACGCAAGAAAACAAAGACATTTTATTTACACAGGATTGCAGATCGCTTCGAATCATAGAGACTGCGGACAAGGAGAGTCATCGTCCGATTCTGATTAAACAAGTAAAGCTTAATTACAACTTTCTTGAGCGACTGTGATATGGCTGCTTGTGAATGAGATCATTAATAAAATACTAATAACTAACTTTCCTCCTCACCAGCAACCAGTATAAGCACAATATTAATTAAAATTATATGTCCATAGCCAGTCTTTTCGTTTCTGAGTATTTGTCTCCTTTGATATTGTCCAGCATATGACATCTTCTTCTTCATCTTCCCCTTTTTCCCTCCACCATTCCTGCTATTCCTTCCGTCAATAAACAACCCCTCCTCAATGTCCAATCCAGTTCTGTTTTCTCTTTCTGATAACTTTCAGTATGTTTCTTTCTTCTCCAACCCTTCTTAGTACTTCTTCATTCCTTACTTGGTCTTCCCATTTCACCTTTTCCAGTCTTCTCCATATCCACATCTCTAGTGCCTCCAATCTTCTTTGATCGGTCTTCTTTGATCGGTCTTCTTTGATCGGTCTTCTTTGATCGGTCTTCTTTGATCGGTCTTCTTTGATCGGTCTTCTTTGATCGGTCTTCTTTGATCGGTCTTCTTTGATCGGTCTTCTTTGATCGGTCTTCTTTGATCGGTCTTCTTTGATCGGTCTTCTTTGATCGGTCTTCTTTGATCGGTCTTCTTTGATCGGTCTTCTTTGATCGGTCTTCTTTGATCGGTCTTCTTTGATCGGTCTTCTTTGATCGGTCTTCTTTGATCGGTCTTCGTTGATCGGTCTTCGTTGATCGGTCTTCGTTGATCGGTCTTCGTTGATCGGTCTTCGTTGATCGGTCTTCGTTGATCGGTCTTCGTTGATCGGTCTTCGTTGATCGGTCTTCGTTGATCGGTCTTCGTTGATCGGTCTTCGTTGATCGGTCTTCGTTGATCGGTCTTCGTTGATCGGTCTTCGTTGATCGGTCTTCGTTGATCGGTCTTCGTTGATCGGTCTTCGTTGATCGGTCTTCGTTGATCGGTCTTCGTTGATCTTCTTTCCTCAATGTCCAGGTCTCCGCACCATAAATGCGTAAAGTGATACTGAAAATGTTTGCTTGTCCGTGATTTGAGAAATCCCTTATACCTGGAAGAAGCCCGAAACTACTTGTTACCTGCAAGTTTTGACTGCCACAGACAGCTTTCGAAAGATGTACAACTAATCGTCGCTTTCAACATTCAGACTACAAGCTGCAGGATGGTATTTTTCGTAAAAACATGGAAAACATAAAGTTAAACGGCACCAGCTGCATTTAATAAATGCTATGTTTCCACATACGCAATGTCTTTTGAGGTTTTCCATGGAAAAACAAACCTCGCTAACATTTTTAAAAACCTCTGTTTCATTCGATAATTTGGAAGCAAACCATGCATAAGACAGTATTATCTTAAATATGGGCGCTGATAATTGGTCATGCAGTATAGTGTGTGTTTTAATAGCGTCTTCACGAGAAGCAATTTCTTGTTCTCTTTCGATTAAATAAGAACAATTTTGAAGACGCTTAATAAAATGTTTAACTTGGCTGTAGAAATAAACATCGCACGGTTGGCAAATTGGCGTGCATTTGTATTCTGTATTGTCTGTATTGATAGCAAATTTTTTTTCGAAATTCCGGATGACTGCCCTCGTCTGCAATTGAAACTTTCTCGCGGCTTCCAGCGTTTCTTCCGCAGACACACATTCCCTCAAACTCACATACTGCGTGACCTTCCTCTGCCGGATTCTGTGCCGTTATTTAAATTTTTTTATCCATGAAAGCGATGCTTTGAAGATGAAGTCCTCCGATTGGAATTGGCCTGCAGCAGCCAGAGCCCACTGCTGTAGGTTTCTGCTTGTTACCTGCAAAGCAAAATCAAAATTTCATTTTATTAATATAATTGTTTCTTCGAATGAGGTTGTGGCAGATACAGAAAATTAGATGTAGAGTGATAAAAATGAACACTTACTTGCTGATAATTTTAGCGAGACTCCACGAAACGGTCATTGGTCCACGAATCAATTATCGAATATTTATCGATCGTTGATCCTCCAGATTTTATGTTTTCTTCCCATCTGTTCAATTCGTCTTTTCTTCTCAAACTTCTAGACCCTTTTATCTGGAGGGTTTGAAGATTCCATTTGGGGTGTTCTTTCGCCAGTTTAACAACTTTTATTTTGGTCGCCAACGGAACATAATCACCTTTTGACGCCTTTCCTGCTGGCTCATAATTTTCATCGTCGGACGAAGTTTCTTCGACTTCACGGAATCGATCTTCTTTGTCTACTTCATCAAAATTAATAAGGTCCTTGTCAATGATTATTTTTTCTCCTAACATTTCCATGGTAGCCCGATACAGTTCTTCTCCAATCACCATTGCATCGGCAGAAATCGTTGCTGATGCTTCTGTATCAATGACGTCCGCTTCTTGAAGAAGACTCTCACAATATACGAACGCATCTTTCAAACGACGTTTCGCAACTGCACTATGGATTGAATATTCATGACACTCCTCGTCCGCAGTTCTCGACGAACCGGGTGTCACTTCAGTTTTTCTAGTCAAGAAGGTTTTATACTTCACAAACAATTCGCACGTACGTTATTTCTTCCTTCTACATAAGCAACGTCTCACCGCTGTGCGAGTTAACCGTCGAATGATCCCCATTCTACCCGGATCGAGCTTGGCCCTCCCGTCGTTGGATCCCCCTGCGGGTCTGGGGTAAAAATAGGCCCGAGGTATTCCTGCCTGTCGTAAGAGGCGACTAAAAGGAGTTTCAACCGTTTCGGCCTTCTATGTGATGGTCCCCCTTGGGGTTTGACCTCCATTTTTCAAAATTCTACAGAAGTACGAGCCTTTTGGGGAAGGACACCTTACATGGTGTACCACTGGTCCTAAGTGCACTAAGACCTTGGCACTCAGCATTGCACTGGCGTTGTAACCATACCCACTATTCCTCAAATTGGGCCTAAACGCCTGATGGGTTGTCCAAGTTACGCCCATAGTGCATCTCCATCTGCACCAGCGATCATGATGGACTTTCCACGGCACCAGAAATCCAGCACGGTAGCCAGCCCGTTGTGGTGGGGTCGTCATGTACCCTCTACGTTGTAGCCCCCTGACAACACAGGGATCGTACTGCCGATACCTGAGCTGCACTCTCCCCACGTCGGCCAAGGAGTAGATGCCCGTCTTCTTGGGGCATCAGGACTCCCGGCAATGGTCATCCTGCCAGGTGGCCCTTGCTGCGGCTGGGTGGCGCCCGTGGGGAGAGCCCCTGGTCGGAGTGGGTGGTATCGGGGCGGACGTTTCGCAGATGAAACGTCAACATGTATGAGGTCGCTCTGCGGCCGAGTCTTTCAAAAGAAAAGGTACCGTTTCTAGTTCTGGTTCTCCTGCCCTTTCCCCCTTGGTCACTCCATGGGAGGAGGGACAGGCCCGCCGGCTTGGGGCGAAGTACTTCCCCCGCTATTTGGTCTGTTCTCGAACCGATGGGGGGACGTTCGCCACCTCCAAGCCCATGTTCTTTGTTCAGCACATTGAGGATATCTTCGGGGAAATAGAGGCTCTCAGCAAGTTGCGTTCAGGGTCCGTTCTTATCAAGACCACCTCCGCCACACAGTCAGCGGCGCTCCAGGCGTGCGACCGCCTAGGGGACATCCCAGTATCCATTGTCCCACATCTGGCACTAAATAGGACGCAGGGGGTTATATTTCATCGTGACCTCCTGCTACAATCTGATGAGGAGCTCAGGGCCAACCTGGAGCGCCGAGGCGTGCATTTCGTCCGGCGAGTCCAGCGCGGCCCCAAAAACCGTCGCATCGACACCGGGGCCTTTATCCTCGCCTTCGAGGGGGACGTTCTCCCAGAGAAGGTAAAGGTGATGTGCTACCGGTGTGACGTGCGACCTTATGTCCCGCCTCCTATGCGCTGTTTTAGGTGTTTGCGCTTTGGGCACATGTTGTCACGGTGTGAGGCTGAGCCCCTTTGTGGCGACTGTGGACATCCTCTTCGTGAGGAACATACATGCACCCCACCACCTCGGTGCGTTAATTGTCCTGGCGTCCACTCGCCTAGATCCTCAGACTGCCCCGCATATCAGAAGGAGAAGAAGATACAAGAAATCAAAACTTTGGATCGGCTCTCTTATTCTGAGGCCAGGAAGAAGTACGACCGCCTCCATCCAGTGCCATTGACCACTTCGTTTGCCTCAGTTGTGTCCACTCCTTCCGCGGTATCCTCGCCCCTATCCTGTCCCCCCTCCGCCTCCTCTGCCCAGAAGGAGAAGAAGATACAAGAAATCAAAACTTTGGATCGGCTCTCTTATTCTGAGGCCAGGAAGAAGTACGACCGTCTCCATCCAGTGCCATTGACCACTTTGTTTGCCTCAGTTGTGTCCACTCCTTCCGCGGTATCCTCACCCCTATCCTGTCCCCCCTCCGCCTCCTCTGCCCATCAGGGGGCTCTGCCTCCGCCTCCCAAATCCCTCCCTTCCAAATCCTCCTCCCTCGTGGCCCCCAGCTCCTCTGCCCCAGGGGCCACCCTTCCTCCTCCTCCTCCTCCTCCTCCTCCCCCCCCCCACGCCACCTGAGAAGCGATCCTCTTCTCAGGCGCCCATCGGTGAAACGTTCCGGACCCCAGCTTCCGACGTCCGGCGTTCCAAAACAGACCCCGCGCGTGAGGACCTTCTTCGGGTCCAGCCCACCATCCCTGTGCCTCCTCGGCCTTCCAAGAAGAAGTCTCTATCCCCCTCTCCACCCCGGCGCGTTTCGTCTGACGCTCCATCCGTGAGTCGCTGCTCCCGGCCGTCCTCAGTTTCGCCGGGACGCTCTGCTGCCAGGCGCTCCGCCGGCCTTTCGTCGGCAAATGATGCGGCCCCTCCTACACAACGAGGGCAGCGGCCGCGGCTGGCGACGAGTCGATGGAACCGGATCCGCCTCCCGTCGGTTGTAGCGTTGTTCCCTCGCAACCTGGCCCTCCGCGGCCGTCGAGGTGACCAGCTCTTCCCCCGTCTCGTTCCCCCAACCTTTTGACTAGCGATGGCGTTGTTTCATTGGAACATAAGAGGTATTCGATCTAATCGGGAGGAATTACAACTGCTCCTCCGCCAGCACTGTCCGCTCGTCCTTGGTCTCCAGGAAACCAAGTTGCGCCCGACTGACCGTATTGCCTTTACCCACTATACCTCGGAGCGGTATGACCTCACCCCTGTGGATGGTATCCCAGCTCATGGTGGGGTCATGTTGCTCGTTCGGGACGATGTTTATTACCATCCCATCCCATTGACCACCCCACTCCAAGCAATAGCTGTCCGCATTACCCTTCCTGCTTTTACTTTTTCAGTTTGTACCATCTACACTCCACCGTCATCTGCTGTTAGTCGGGCTGACGTGATGCACCTGATCGTTCAGCTTCCCCCACCGTTCTTATTGTTTGGCGACTTCAATGCCCATCATCCCCTTTGGGGCTCTCCTGCATCCTGTCCAAGAGGCTCACTCGTGGCGGATGTCTTCACCCATCTCAATCTTGTCTGCCTCAATACCGGCGCCCCGACTTTCCTTTCGGACTCTACTCATACCTACTCCCACTTGGACCTCTCGATCTGTTCTACCACTCTTGCCCGTCGGTTCGAGTGGTATGTCCTTTCTGACACCTATTCGAGCAACCACTTCCCCTGTGTCGTTCGTCTCCTGCACCACAGCCCATCCCCACGCCCTTCGAGCTGGAACATACCGAAAGCTGACTGGGGACTTTACTCCTCCCTGGCGACCTTTCCGGACCACGATTTTCCCGGTTGTGACAGTCAGGTCGAATACCTCACGGCTGTTATCATCAATGCTGCCGAACGTTCCATTCCTCGTACTACTTCTTCTTCTTCACGTCGCGTTTCCGTCCCCTGGTGGAACGAGGCTTGTAGGGACGCTATCCGTGCTCGACGACGTGCTTTACGCACCTTTCGCCGCCATCCTATGTTGGCGAATTGTATTGAATACAAACGACTCCGAGCGCAATGCCGTAGAGTCATCAAAAGCTTGTTGGGCCTCTTTCACCAGCTCCTTTAACAGTTTTACTCCCTCTTCTGTCGTATGGGGTGGCCTGCGCCGGCTGTCTGGCATTAAGGCCCACTCCTCAGTACTTGGCCTGACCTCAGGTAATGAGGTCCTTGTTGATCCTGTGGCTGTCTCCAACGCCTTTGGCCGCTTTTTCGCGGAGGTTTCAAGCTCCGCCCATTACCATCGTGCCTTCCTTCCCAGGAAAGAGGCAGAAGAGGCTCGGCGACCTTCCTTCCACTCACTGAATCTGGAAACTTATAATGCCCCCATTACTATGCGGGAACTCGAACGTGCGCTTGCACTGTCCCGGTCCTCTGCTCCGGGGCCAGATGCCATTCACGTTCAGATGCTGGCACACCTTTCTCCGGCGGGCAAAAGCTTCCTTCTTCGTACCTACAATCGCGTCTGGACCGAAGGTCAGGTCCCCATGCGTTGGCGTGATGCCGTCGTTGTTCCTATACCCAAACCCGGGAAGGATAGACACCTCCCTTCTAGTTACCGCCCCATTTCTCTTACAAGCTGTGTCTGTAAGGTGATGGAGCGCATGGTTAATGCTCGGTTAGTCTGGATTCTTGAATCTCGACGACTACTTACTAATGTCCAATGCGGCTTTCGCCGCCGCCGCTCCGCTGTTGACCACCTTGTAACCTTGTCGACATTCATCATGAACAACTTTTTGCGAAGGCGCCAAACGGTAGCCGTGTTCTTCGACTTGGAGAAGGCTTATGATACCTGTTGGAGAGGAGGTATCCTCCGCACTATGCACAGGTGGGCCTACGCGGTCGCCTGCCCCTTTTTAGTGATTCCTTTTTAATGGATCGAAAGTTTAGGGTACGTGTGGGTTCCGTATTGTCCGACGTCTTCCTCCAGGAGAACGGAGTGCCTCAGGGCTCCGTCTTGAGCGTAGCCCTTTTTGCCATCGCGATCAATCCAATTATGGATTGCATTCCACCTAATGTCTCAGGCTCTCTCTTTGTCGATGACTTCGCGATCTACTGCAGTGCCCAGAGAACATGCCTCCTGGAGCGCTGCCTTCAGCGTTGTCTAGACAGCCTCTACTCATGGAGCGTGGCAAATGGCTTCCGGTTCTCTGAAGAGAAGACGGTTTGTATCAACTTTTGGCGATATAAAGCGTTCCTTCCGCCATCCTTACATCTCGGTCCCGTTGATCTCCCATTCGTGGACACAACTAAGTTTCTAGGGCTCATGTTGGACAGGAAACTGTGTTGGTCTCCACATGTCTCTTATTTGGCGGCCCGTTGTACACGTTCCCTTAATGTCCTCAGAGTTCTTAGCGGTTCATCTTGGGGAGCGGATCGCACTGTCCTGCTTCACTTGTATCGGTCCATAGTCCGATCGAAGCTGGATTATGGGAGCTTCGTCTACTCGTCCGTTCGGCCATCCCTCTTACGCCGGCTTAACTCCATCCACCATCGGGGGATACGTCTTGCGACCGGAGGCTTCTACACTAGTCCTGTCGAGAGTCTTTATGCTGAAGCTGCCGAGTTACCATTGACCTACCGGCGCGACGTACTGCTGTGTCAGTATGCCTGCCGGCTGTTGTCTATGCCCGACCACCCCTCTTACCAGTCCTTCTTCGCCGATTCTCTCGACCGTCAGTACGGGTTGTATGTGTCTGCCCTGCTGCCCCCCGGAGTCCGCTTCCGTCGCCTGCTTCGACAATTGGATTTTGCCCTCCCTACCACCTTCAGAGAGGGTGAGAGCCCGACACCACCTTGGCTCCAGGCTCCGGTTCCTATTTATCTCGACCTCAGCTCACTCCCGAAGGAGGGTACTCCAGCTGCAGTGTATTGCTCGCGGTTTGTCGAACTTTGTGCTCGACTTGCCGGTCACACCTTTATTTACACCGATGGCTCCAAAACTGACGACGGTGTCGGCTGTGCCTTTGTCGTCGGGGCCGCCACCTTTAAATACCGGCTCCTCGACCAATGTTCCAGCTTTACGGCCGAGCTTTTTGCTCTCCATCAGGCCGTTCAGTATGCCCGCCGCCACCGCCATTCATCGCATGTAATCTGCTCTGACTCACTCAGTGCTCTTCAGAGCCTTGGAGATTCCTATCCGGTCCATCCCTTGATTCAACGGATACAGCAGTCCCTCCATTCTTTCGCTGATAATGGTGGTTCTGTCAGCTTTCTGTGGGTTCCCGGACATGTAGGAGTGCCTGGGAATGAGGCTGCCTCGGCCAGCCTCCCATTGTGTCCCGTCATCTGACGTTCGTGGGGATGTATGTAAGAGGCTTGTGTCGTTGTGGTGGGATGCTTGGTCATCCCTCCAAGGAAACAAGCTCCGGGCAGTAAAACCGCTCCCAACTGCTTGGACAACATCCTCCCGACCATCTCGGCGCGAGGAGGTCCTTCTGACCAGGTTGCGGATTGGGCATTGCCGGTTTAGCCACCGCTACCTGCTCTCCGGTGACCCAGCCCCGCAGTGCCCTTGTGGTCAGACATTAACAGTGGGCCATGTTTTATTGTCGTGTCCCCATTTTAGTCAATCTCGTGTTATCCTGTCCCTGCCATCTACTTTACCGGATGTTTTAGCTGATGACGCTCGAGCAGCTGCTCGTATTCTGCGTTTTATAACTTTAACTGGCTTGTCCAAGGACATTTAACCTTTTTACTTATTTTATCTGCATCTTTGTCAGGTCCTTCTGATGTCCCCCCATCCCCTTGAGTTTTAGCAGATTCCATGTGCTCTAACACCAGTGACTGGGCGCTAATGACCTCAGCAGTTGAGCGCCCTTAAACCCTACCAAAAAAAAAAAAAAAAATAAAAAATAAAAAAAAACCCTCGTTGGTCATGTACTAGTCGGTAGTTATGATTATTATATTTGTGATAATAAAACTTTGTAAATTGCCAAATAACATTGTAAATTTAATAAAAGTTCAAAGGATTACACGTATTTTTTCCCCGTTATATCAACTGTAATATAAATAGTAAATAATATGACTGTGGAAAAAAAAGTGACTAACAGGACTCGATCCAGCAACCGACGACCTACGATTGCGGGGCTTTTTTTTTTTGTCTGTTACGTCTGCTCGGTGCGGACGTCGCAAGACACCCGTTTCAGTTCGTGGTTGATCCATTAACTCAGTTTTTTTTATTACAGAGGGCGGCTACCCTCTGACCGCACACACTGAGTTACCGTGCCGGCTTAATGTTCAAATGTGTGTGAAATTTTATGGGACTTAACTGCTATGGTCATCAGTCCCTAAGCTTACACAATACTTAACCTAAATTACCCCAAGGACAAACACACACACCCATGCCCGAGGGAGGACTCGAACCTCTGCCGGGACCAGCCGCACAGTCCATGACTGCAGCGCCCAAAACCGCTCGGCTAATCCCGCGCGGTAGGGCTTGGACGCCAACCAACTCAGCCGCCGCTGCCGCCGCGTGTGTGTAACGGCCGCCGCTTTGTGACTATAACGGCCACGCACAGGTACATATTTGACGACCGAAATTATCTTGCCATTTTCTCAATGCTTCAGAAGTACGCGCTACTGCTTACACATTTTGTTGTCCTCATGGAGTACTAAGAGTGTACGAACTTTGTAGTAAATCTGCGCTCCAAACGTCGTGGGCTCCCCTTGTTAGTGTAGGTGCGACGCCCGGTTGACAGTGGCCCATATTCTGGTGCACTGTCCCACTTTGACTGCCCAGTGACGAAATCTTGGTTTACCAGACTCGTTGCCGCTCATTTTATCTGACAACGCCTCATTGACTGATTTAGTTTTACGTTTTATTCGTGAGGGTGGGTTTTATCAGTTGATGTAAGTTTTAGCGCATGTCCTTTGTCCCTCTGTGTCCTCCACCCGAGTGCTTTTAGAGTGGAGGTTTTAATGTGTTGCAGAGTGGCTGGCTTCTCCTTTTTTATTCTTATTATCAGCCAGCCATGGTAATCTGCTTTGTTGTTTTAATCTCTTCGTCCCGTTTCTTGTGTTTCTGTGGTTTTCTTGTCCCCTTTTGTCCATTTACGTGTTTGTTGCCCTTCACCGTTGTTGATATTTTTTCCTTTCATTCTGTTTTGAGTTGTCAGTCTCGTTTCTTTTATTCTCACACTTGTAGCATTGCTTTATTCGGAACAACGGACTGATGCCCTCGTAGTTTGGTCCCTTGTTTCCATCTCATTTAATGCAACCGTGAGGTATTAGAAATATTTTTTCTGTCCAAAGGTCGGATACTTTTTAGACAGGCCTCGTACTTTTTCCATGATTACCATCATTATAAAATCAAAAATTTAACTCTCAAAATCCTGGGTTCACCAGAAAACATCAATCCAGTTAGGTTCACCGATTTTCAGAATCGGTCACATCAAAATTTTCTCGGTAGTGAAACTTTATTATTAATCACAAAGGAAGACAGTTTTAGACGTTTTATTTTTCAAATACAACGTAAATTTTAACCACGAAAGGGTTAAGACATTTGTACACTCTCACTTCAAAAGTCGACAGTCGCATTATATGCTGACCTTACCTACAAGTTACTTACTTTTATTTAAGTACTTACAAATTCAGTAGTTCCACAAACAAAACAGAAATAAAGCGGTATATTTTATTAATCACTGTGATAAGCTTTTGGATGAAGAAACAAAACTAAGAAGTCCTCAGGGCGTATAACATTTTGAGCGAAACAATGAGTAGCAGGAAGTTAATAATGTAGCTTAAAGGAGCGGGTAAGAAAGTGCTGTAAAATCTGAGATGGTCGAAGTCCAATTAAATTAAGCGTTGGCTAATTAGCAGAAACTGTTCAAATTTGGTGACGTTCATACGTAGTGAGGCCTTATCATTCAAACCAGACGGTGCTCAGTAACTGTGAACACAAGTATACATAATAACGTAACTGTTCACACTAAGACTCTTCAGTGTGGAAGAAACATCTGTATTCTGCATGAGATAAATAAAGAGGTTAGGGGATCCCAAACGGGACTTCACTCCTCGTGCTAGAAGCGCAATGTTAGAAGCACCGATCTAGACCGCTTGAACAGTCGCAACGCCAGCGAGGTTAAAATTAGTGAGACCCGCAGCGGCGACGTCGTTTTGCAATACATTGGCTATTTACGTCGATAAACACGTATTTGCGGTGGTGGCGATCGGGGAAGGCCGCTACCGACAGCTACGGAAACGTGTCAGATTAGTGAGAAGTGCGCCATTAGACGACATAGGGTCAAGTGAACGGACCTCATCATACTTGCGCCACCCCTCTCCCCTGCGTTCCACCTCCCCCCCTCCTTCTCTCTCTCTCTCTCTCTCTCTCTCTCTCTCTCTCTCTCTCTCTCATGTATAATCATTAACTCATACGTTTGTCGTAAAACCATCAACACTGTCTTTCTTAGACACTTGATACCGACATCCTCTCCACGCCTCCTTCCCCTCCCACATGCCGGGCTAGTAGACAAGTCTATGCAATAAAAGCAACTAGTAATAAATCCCTTCGGTGGAGAAGCTGCAGTTTACCAGCATCCTACCAATCTGTTGGGTCTTGTCATTTACTTTAGCCCAAGTACATCTACATGATTACTCTGCAATTCACATTTAAGTGCTTGGCAGAGGGTTCATCGAACCACAATCATACTATCTCTCTACCATTCCACTCCCGAACAGCGCGCGGGAAAAACGAACACCTAAACCTTTCTGTTCGAGCTCTGATTTCTCTTATTTTATTTTGATGATCATTTCTATCTAGATAGATTGGGCTCAACAAAATATTTTCGCATTCGGAAGAGAAAGTTGGTGACTGAAATTTCGTAAATAGATCTCGCCGCGACGAAAAACGTCTTTGCTTTAATGACTTCCATCACAACTCGCGTATCATATCTGTCGCACTCTCTCTCTCTCCTATTACGTGATAATACAAAACGAGCTACCCTTTTTTTGCACCCTTTCGATGTCCTCCGTCAATCCCACCTGGTAAGGATCCCACACCGCGCAGCAATATTCTAACAGAGGACGAGCGAGTGTAGTGTAAGCTGTCTCTTCAGTGGACTTGTTGAATCTTCTAAGTGTCCTGCCAATGAAACGCAACCTTTGTCTCGCCTTCCCCACAATATTATCTATGTGTTCTGTCCAACTGAAGTTGTTCGTAATTTTAATACCCAGGTACTTAGTTGAATTGACAGCCTTGAGAATTGTACTATTTATCGAGTAATCGAATTCCAACGGATTTCTTTTGGAACTCATGTGGATCACCTCACACTTTTCGTTATTTAGCGTCAACTGCCACCTGCCTCACCATCACCATACAGCAATCTTTTCTAAATCGCTTTGCAACTGATGCTGGTCTTCGGATGACCTTACTAGACGGTAAATTACAGCATCATCTGCGAACAACCTAAGAGAACTGCTCAGATTGTCACCCAGGTCATTTATATAGATCAGGAACAGCAGAGGTCCCAGGACGCTTCCCTGGGAACACCTGATATCCCTTCAATTTTACTCGATGATTTGCCGTCTATTACTACGAACTGCGACCTTCCTGACAGGAAATCACTAATCCAGTCGCACAACTGAGACGATACCCCATAGGCCCGCAGCTTGATTAGAAGTCACTTGTGAGGAACGGTGTCAAACGCTTTCCGGAAACCTAGAAATACGGAATCAACTTGAGATCCCCTGTCGCATGCTTTTTCCGTTGCCTCTGCAACAGCCTTCGGACCTGTTTTGTGTACCGTGGGGGATCAGTTCCATCTCTTACCAATTTATTGAGGTATGAATCTCTCAATTGCTGTTGCTACTATATCTTTGAATTTGAGCCATATCTCGTCTACATTTGCATTGTCAGTTCGGAAGGAATGGAGATTGTCTCTCAGGAAGGCTCCTAGTGACACTTTATCCGCTTTTTTAAATAAAATTCTTTTGCGTTTCTTTCTGGTGGATTTGGAAGAAACGGTATTGAGCCTAGCTACAACGACCTTGTGATCACTAATCCCTGTATCAGTCATGATGCTCTCTATTAGCCAATACTAAAGGTATAAAATTATGTCGCTTCCCATATCTGGGCATTGGTATTCCTGTAGCCCACAACCAGACAAAATTAAACGCTTTAGTTAGCAATCTGCAACCTTTTTAATCAAGCAATACTTATAGCTCTTTAAAAGCCAGAGTGCCATTGTTTAACCCTTGTATTTGTAATTCAGAACTCTGGTTTTGGTGCAATGCATACTCTTAGCAGATAGTCATTTCAGCTTCTAACAAACGAAAAAATCAACCAGTTTTCTACAAAGTGTCTGAGCCCATGGAGTACTCCACAAGTAACACAAATTTTCCTTCTATTTATATCGTTGGCAACAGTGAAAGGTTATGCTGCTTTCTATTCACTTTGTGGTGCACTTATGTACCCAACAGATAAGGCCGAAGCGGGGCTAAGATTTGGACTGAAGACACAGCTGCAGGAATCGCGTCATGTGGCGGCTGATGACGAGCGTCTGAATTGATGTCGGCTGGAAAACCAGGCACTACTTAGACCCAGTTCGGGCGTTGAGCCATGTCGACCTGAAGCGATAACCTTCAGTGTCGGGTCAGATAATTCTGATGAAAATAATTGTTGTGCACGTGCAGTATTGGACCCTTGAAACGTGTAATGAATATAGAATGCACAACCCTCGCCCTAGACCGGCAATTCTCCATGTTGCACAGCGACGTATTTAGTGCTGGCTAAGCCTGCCGTATCACCGAATGAGATAGCACAGTGCTAATACATACTTCACTGGCATTTGGGACGGCTGGAGCTCCTTGTCGAAATAGACAGATATAGTTTTTTAGATAACTGTGTAACTAACCACGTTACTACGGGTTATTCCTTATTGTTGGGAATGGAAATACTTATTGCTTATGAAATCAACGTGAGAAGAATAGGGTCGCCATCGACTCAAACCATACAACTAATCAAAGATTTGGTCGAGTCGGAAAATAAATTAATTTGATCACAGACCAAAACTCACAAAAATGCATACGTTGTGAGGTCGCTCACAGCGGATACGATGTAATTAATAGTATTGCCCGTGCGCTGTCCACGACAATCAAACATTTAAAATAAAATAGAAAATGCATGAACACTGCATAAAATCAGCTCCCAGCAACACACCTGAAAATATGACTTAATCTAAAGCATTTGTTATAAAATACAAGAGGAGACTAATCACTGGACCTGTGCATAAGGAAACGCATTGGATGTGCTAATGGGAAAGCTACGAGGTGAGTGGCTTAGGCGCAAAAACGTAATCTCGGAACACAAATTGTAGATAAAATCATTTATTCCTAAACTAAGGATGTGAGCCATGTACACGATTCCTGATAACACGTGGTTTGTGGAGGCACAATTTCTAGGTATAGTGCCAAATTCCAACAATATCACATCATACAATCATGTTAACATTTTCAAAAACAAACATGCGAACGGACAGTTAGTGATGCCGGTAGCCCAACAACTATAATGTTCTACCACGTGGTTGGCTCCCCACGGACGAAAGACACGGAAAGTAAGGAAAATTTACGAGAAGGCAAGGCTCTAAATATTTAGAAAGGTGAAAGCTTATACAGGCACAGCTGAAGGCAAACAGACATTCATACAGAAGCGAGTGCTCACTTCTTATCGACACCTTTGTGTGGCGCTCTTCCGGCGGATCCAAGTCTGCTACAGAAATTTGCTAAAAGAAAAATCTGTCAAAGTTTTGCATTCCTTGCTGCGACAAGGCAAAGCAATCTTCCAGATTTGAAAAGCGAGACCAAAGGCTAACAGCTCTCCCCTCGCCAAGTAACAACGCGCCACGCGGTCAGTCTAACTCACCCTTCTTCGACTGGAGCACAGCTGTGGACGCTTCCCGTACCAGCGGCAGACTGCCTTCCGCTCCTCCAGCCTCTTCCACGCTCCGCATGGCCCGGAAAACCCAAAGATGCCATTTCCGCCACCAACTTAACGCAGGTGGATTTCTCACAAGTAGCGAAAACCTCTTTGCCTACTTGACCACTACGAGAGCTGGCTATTCTGTACCAGTGCTGCTGAATCTGTACGACTATCGCAGACTTTCTGCAGCAGACTACGCCACCGTCTAGCAACGTGACACACAACCACATTCATTCACTCACGCCACTATGAGACTAAAGAGAAACAAGGAAAAGAAAGAGATATACTTGTGAAATTGGGCTACCGGACTAATGAAAGGTGGCTACAGGACCCTTTCAACTGTTCTGTAGAGTGTTTGCACAATAAATCATAATGGTGTGGAACGTATCATTTTACATTCAAATAACAAATTTTGTAAATTTGGCTACAAGGTGACCATTTATTACACTGCTAGGATATCATTGCACTTGGCCTCCCGTGGCCGTTACCGGCAACAACGCAGTGACCTTACAAAAAACAAGTATAGTGGTGACTAAGGAAAACGCATCGCACTGTCAATGCTTTCAGGTCAGCTATGCGTATGCTATAAAGTGATTCAGCTTGTCCTAGTCAGATATCATAAGAAGTCACGATAAACCAGCCGAAGCGTCCTCACTCTAAAGTGCAATAATATTGTGGCCGATTATTACAAAACTTATTGAGTTTCTAAAATTACAGAAATGAGTAACTCCTACCAAGCACCGTCTGTGTCACAGTAATAGAAATTATTCTAAGAAATAAGGGCTCTCGAAAAGGACCGTTTTAGTTTGTCTTCAAATTCTATGTCTATTCTGTCAGACATTTTATATCCACATCTGCATACGTACTCCGCAAGCCACCGTACGATGCACGACAGAGGGTACCACTACCAAAACATTTCCTTCCCTGTTCAACTCGCAAACACAATGACGAAAAAAAGACTATCTATAGACCTCAGTACGAGCCCTAATTTCTCTTTCGCGGTCCTAAGGCGAAATGTACGTTAGCAGCAGTAGAATCATCTGCACTCGGCATCAAATGCGGGTTATCTAAAGTTTCTCGATAGTGTTCCTCGAAAATTAGGTCGTCTTCCCTCCAGGGATTCCAGTTTGAGTTCCCTAAGCATCTCCATAGTATTTGAGTGTTGATCAAACCTACCGGTAACAAATATAGCAGCCTGTCTCTGAACTTTAATCCGACTATCCAGCAGTACTCAAGAATACGTTACACTAGCGTTCTGTCTCCTTTATGGATGAGCTACAGTTTCTCAAAATTCTCCCAATGAAACGAAGTCGAGCATTCGCCTTCCCTACTACCAACCTGACGTTCTTATGCAGTTTCGTATAGCTTTGCGGCGTTACACATAGTATTTAATCGATGTGACTGTGTCAAGCTGCACGCTACTAATGCTGTCTTCGAACGTTACTAGTTCTTTCTCCTACTCATGCACATTAAATTGTAGGTTTCTAAAGTTAGAACAGGCTGCCATTCATCACACCAACTAGAAATTGTCACCTTGTATTCTCCTACGACACCTTTCTGTACAACAGTGTAATCAGCAACCAGCTGTAAATTGCTGTTGACCCTGCCCATGAGATCTCCTCTGTACATAGAGAATAAGGTCGGTCCTATCTGTGGTGTCACCGCCAGACACCACACTTGCTAGGTGGTAGCCTTTAAATCGGCCGCGGTCCATTAGTATACGTCGGACCCGCGTGTCGCCACTGTCAGTGATTGCAGACCGAGCGCCACCACACGGCAGGTTCACTGACAATTACGCTCTCATTTGCCGAGACGATAGTTAGCATAGCCTTCAGCTACGTCATTTGCTACGACCTAGCAAAGCGCCATAGCATTTGATAATTAATATTGTGAAGCTTGTACAGTAACGAGAGATGTTCACCAATTGTGGATTAAAGTTAAGTATTCCAACAGCTACGTACTTTATTTGCTAGACTCAAATCCTTTAACTGTTCCAGACCTCACGCCAATCTGCGTGAGCTTAAAAGCGTGCATTTCGGCCTCCTCTAGCAACATGGTGTTGGCTTTTCTGCCAACACTACACTATCACTTCCCTGGGCACCCCTGACGGTACCCTTGTCTTGCTCAGCGGCTGGCTTTGTTTTATTTCATTCGTGAAGGGGGGGGGGCGCTTTTACCACCCACTTAACCTTATCGGGCCACTGGGGGATGGCAGAACACTACTGCCTCCTCTGGCAGACTGGGCTGCGACTATCTGGGCTTGGTGGTACAGCCCAGTCCTCGCCCTACCTGCTCTTCTACTCTTCCTCCCCCCTCTCGCGTGATCTGTTCGATGTGTTAGTCTTTTTCTCTTGCCGTGTCTGTGTTGCTAGTCTTTCCTAAGCAATTTGAGTGGGGTACCTCTGGTAAGTGGAGGGTGGGTGGGGATGTATGTCCCCTCATTGCCCTCTGCTTTCAGGGCTTCTGGCTGCTCCCTAGATGGGGCACCTTCTGTGTCTTTCTTCCTGTCCCTCCCTTTTTTCTTTTTTGTCCCTTATCTCGCCTTCGTTAACCTTTGTTGGACTTTGAGGTTTTCGTCCTCTGGGTTTTGCGCGGTTGGCCATCTCTGGTCTACAGTCATTTAGACCTGTCTGTTCGAGGAAAAAGGGACTGATTACCTAGTAGTTTGGTACATTTAATCATCCATCCAGCCCACCCACCTTTATCTCTGATGAATGCTTTCCGTTGAAGACGACGTACTGGGTTCCATTACTTAAGTCTTCGATTCACTCACACATCTCGGAACTTACTCAATATGCTTATGCCTTTGTTAAGTATGTAGTGGACACTGTATAAAACACTTTCCAGAAATCTAGGAATATGGACTCTGCTTGCTGCCCTCCATTCGTGGTTTGTAGAATATCGGGTGAAAAAGACAAACAGAGTCTAGCACGAGCGATGCTTTCTAAGTCCGTGCTCATATGTGGATGGAAGCTTTTCTGTCTCAAGGAGATTATCATATTCTAACTTTGAATGTGTTCAAGAATCCTGCTGCAGATCGCTGTTAAGGATATTGGTCTGTAATTATGCGGGTCTGTTCTTGTACCTTCCGTATATACAGGAGTCATCTGTGGTTTTTTTTATCCGTTGCTTGAGACTTCGCGCTAAGTCAGAGGTTAACGGTGAATACAAGCTAAGTAAGGGATCGATGTCACAGAGTATTCTAAAACAGAATTGGGGTTCCGTCTGGCTATGGCGACTTAACTTGTTTTAAACTCCTTCGATTGCTTCTCAACGCCAAGGTTGCCAGTGCCTTACGTCCTCCATGTGGGAATATGTACGGCAGTCACAGTATGTTCGTACGATCCTCCTGCGTGAATGGTTTCATAAACGTGAAATTTAAAGCTTCAGTTTCCCTTCTGTTGTCTTCCATTGCCACAGAGAGTGGATACAGGCGCTCAGCCTACTTAGTGATTTTACATATGACCAAAATTTTCTCGGGATCTTTGGAACATCTTACGCAAAGGCATGACAGTGGAAACTGTTGATGCTTCGCGCACGAATTTCTACTAAATACCTCTGTCTGACCACATTTGAGCGTTATTTTTTGAACCGGAAGTGCAACACTCTGCTTCTTCGGTAATTTAACAATTTTGTTTCTAAACTAATAGGGAACTTTTCCATCTTTAATCCACTTACTCAACGCATACTCCTCCAGGTCGTGATTTGCAGTACCTTTTAACCTTGCCCATAATTCGTCTACGCCCGTCATACTTGAACGAAGTGATGTCCATTCGTTTTCTTAGTGGGGTCCTAATAACTGATGATCTGTTTTTCCTGCCACAAGTACTCTCCGACCACTTTTAATGGATGTATTAACTTTAGTAACCATCTTCGCTATATCATCATGGTCACTAATCCCTCTCTATACTGACACTGTCCATAAGGCCAGGCATGTTTGTAGCGTCAAGGTCTAAAATATGAGATTTCTATAGAGTGTGAACTGTCTAACTAGTTGTTCAAGGCAGGATTCAGAAAACGTGTTCAAAAGTATTTCACAAGACTATCTGTCTGCACCACTTGCAGTATTGTCCATAGTTGTTCCAGTGTAGACTTGGTAAAGTCGCCTCTAACTGACGCTGCGTGATCTGGGTATTTTCGCGCTACTAAACGTAGACTTTCACTGAATGACCTACAACTGTTACGGCGGAACCAGGTGGCCGGTAAAAACATCCAATATTTGAGTCTACCTAGGCATGTTACTCACATCCAAATAACTTCTGCCACTCAGTTTCGACCTCGATAAACATAATACATTTGTCGACAGCAATGAACACTCCCCTCCCATGGCGTTGAATCTCTTTACGATATGCGTTCCACAGCTCGATAAATATTTCAAAGCTTCCTACTTTCAGTTTCAGCCAGTTCTCGGTTCTAAGAATAATTTGTGTGTGACAACTTTCCTGGAGGGTAGTAAGTTCAGGACAACTTACTGTTAAAATTTAGGCATGCGAAGTTCTAATTTGTGCGTTATCTGAGTCTGCTCTCTGCGCATCGACCAGCGAGTATTCATCAGAGTGCCTTAAACTACCGCCTAGCCTAAAAAAAACCATGTGCACACAAGTAATACTCTTCTACTTGAGTAGCTGCTTAAGTTGTAAAGTGCACCCCTTACCTAACACTATAGCACAGATCCAGACATCTGTAGTTATGGCAGTCACAGAATCAACGGAACGTCTGGCAGAGATCCTCTACTCGGCTCGAAACCGAAGGTTCTCTATCGAATCTGGGCACCATGCTGCAAACTGCGAGCTCTGCTTGCACCCTGTGGTGGTCTTCACCACTTCCGCCAGCTGCCTGCAAGAACTGAGGATGGCCTCAGAACCCAAGCGACAGGCGTTTTTGGCACCGACATGAGCAACAACTTCGACTACTGCACCCTACACCCTCAATAGCCACAGGTAGGACCTCCTCCACATTTGGGATAAGGCTCCCTGGCAGACACATGGAGTTCACATTGGAAATCCTTCCAGTGCTGGACACGGTTTCCTTAAAGGGATCCATGACATGCCCAACACTGGAGCTCCCAATAACTAGTAAACCCAACCCCAAGTGTGTCTGCTTGAGCCTGTTATAGTGAGCATCTGTCCACTCAGAGTGAATGAACAAGGCCAGATCGCCAGCCTCCACATTGACTCTGCACCTCGACCGACGCTACCACGTAGCAACCGCCATTCACTTTGCAGTGAGAACAAATCTCCTCCGGAGTGTACACTGGAAGGTGCCCCAACAGCAGAGCCCATGCACAAAACAAGCTACACCTGAGGTGCCCCATGCATTGTGCCAGTTTCTCCACTGTCACCACACTCGGAGGCAGCAGACGGCCGACCGTGACCATAAATCTTCAGCTGGTCATGAACTGTTGCTAAATCTGCGCACAGAAGTTTCTTAACCTATCCATCGTATTAACTTACGAATTAAACTATGAAAACAAACAGAAAACTAAATCTGTGACTTGCTAGTCTCCTGGTATTTCATCAGCGAAGGCTGACGGATTCATTGGGCAACTGTTCAAAAGGTTTGGTGGCAACGTTGCGACCCCTCTTTGTGCTGAAGACAACCTTCATGTGGAGTAATACATGTCATTCTTTTTCTGGTATTTTTCTACGCACATCGTTGTTCTTTTTGAACTGCAGTGTATTATTTATAACTAACTTCACATGGGAATAAATATGCTGTGAAGCAACAGTCAGTAACACTCTCCTTAAACAGATGCCTAAAAGATGATTATGGGTGAACGCTACATATTATTCTTGTAGCGTTTTTTGAGCAATGAGACTTCATTTTCTTAAAAATGAGTTACCCTGGAACATTATTCCGTATGCCATTGAAAGAAAGTATACAAAATGTCATCTTACTGATTTGTTTTTCCCCAAGATTTGCATAGACTGAGTGTGCAAATATGACTAAACTAAACTGTTCTGGGAGTTGAAATGTGTTCATTTCTAGTTTATCAATGTGGACAGATAAAATTTTTGAAGTTTCCATCCAAGTTGTTATTTCCTCACAATGTGTTTCACTTCTCAGTGGTGCAACACTTCTAGATGCGAAGAATTGAACCTGAAATGTGCATGTTCCTGGACTTTTTAATAACTTTTTAGTAATAGTGAGTAATTTTTGTAATGTCAAACTACTGCAGCATCTTTGTTCTTGCCAACAGATACATTTCTCTACTCTTCTCATGTGATACTTGATCCCTCTAGTGATCCATGGTTTTTTATATGGCCGTTTAATCTTCTTTCTGATCAGCTTATGCAGAAAGCTCTTTTCAAATAATGATACGAATTTATCATGGAACAAATTACATTTTATATCGGTATTCAGTTCATTGTAAATTCCGTCCCAGGTCATCTCTTGTAAACTATTTAAAACTTTTGTTCTGGAGTCCTTAATTATTTTGATTTGTACTGAGGAGTATCTGCGCTGCAAGGGACTATCTTATTTATCCTAGCTGTCCATCATGATCAGCGTGATAATTTGTCACAGAGGATAAAGTTATTTTCTTGCTTTGATTTCACCAGAGAAAACATCAGTTAGGGCCCTGCATATTTATCTGCCTATATTACAAGTTATTTACCGAAGCCAAATTTGGTTTTCAGATTATTTTTCCTATCAAAATCATTTAGAAAATCTACAATAAAATCACCACACAACTTTCTACTGCTGTTTAAAGTAACATAAGGACTGCATATTCCTCATAAACAGCTCAAATTTTTCCAGTGGGGACCTTGAAAAAAGTTGTAAATGTGAAGCACATAGTCAAATTTATAATTGTTCACTATATGCATCCAATTTGTTACATAATTTAAAATGAAGCGTGTTATATGGTTCTGAAACCCACAGCTAAAAATATTTTTTCTGTCCAATATTTTGTGTACATGTATATATTAGAACAGATTTATATGGACAAATAAATAATAAAAATGAAGAATGAAGAGCGAAATATTTTTCAGTATTACTTCACAAGCGCACACTTCTATGTGCTGGTCACTAGAAAATCTACTTGTCCCAATGTTTCTGAACTTGTTTTCTGTTTTAATGCGTGTAACAAGTCCTTTCCAAACGTTATCTCTACATGAGCTTGGGTACTTAAGTTGCTAGGGCACTTCCACACAAAAGGCAAAAATTCTGGGTTAGTCTCCGTCCAGAATACAGCATCAATATGCCAGAAAGTTTCATATCAGCGCACACTCTGCTGCAGAGTGAAAATTTCATTCTAGACAAGAAGCTCTTCTACTTTATTACTCTGCCGTATAATATTCTGATGAAATAAGTTGACCTTACTTTTCTCTGCATTTTTAAACATATTGCGGGGCTCTTCTGTTACTTTCGTAACAGGGTAGCTGAATCGTGATTCTAACCTAAAAACTATACCCAACTGATACCAATAGCTATAGGGATCTTGCTTTGTGTGACGGTGCCGCCCCCCCCCCTCCCCCTCCTCTCTCGGTACGTTTTCTGCAAATAACTCAGCCAGCCCATATTCCCTTCTCTTATTCAGATGTAGACCATGTCTAGAACATCCCCTATCTGCCAGTTGTAGCAGCTGTCACGGTACTCAAGAGATTTCACTTGTCGGCAGCGTGCTCAACGCAGTGTTCATGCGGCCCACAGCAGTGTTAACCCATGGCTGGTTATAGTGCCACAGGTCCTCCAGAAAACTCGCACTTATGTAGTTACTACTCCTGTTTCAACCAGTTCACCCCTAATACTGTAATTACTGTCTTCAGTTAGGCTCTTCCCTGCTGCAGCTACTATGGTAACCTGATCCTCCTTGTCAAAATCTTTACACGAATACCGTCTTTCATAAGGCTGCGTATTGGCTTCAGAATACATTTGATCTGGTGCACTGTTCCTAATTTTTCCCGTACCATCTGGCCTACACTTTTGCCATGGCTACTACGTAGCAGCAAGACCCTCGTCTTCTTCCTCTTCTGACATCAACCTAAACTTAGTTTCTTTGTTAGAATTCTGCTGCACCCTACTGTAACCTACAGCTGGATGAGGCTCCCCTCCTGCTCCAGGTAACAAGCCAAACGATTAGATACTAAAAACTAAAACGTCATAGTTAGAGAACTGTTCCCCTTTCGCCCATTACTTGTCTTCTTTACCAAAGTCCCATGATCTTTTCCCCCTTCAACCTATCTAGCTCAAATTTCACGCAATAGAACTCAACCTGAAGGATTGCCTCCTGTTTAGCGATTCTGCTTTTTCAGAGCCTATAGCTCTATGGAAGTTCCCTATTCAGTTCCCCACCACACTCGCTCTAATGGAATTCCAACCCACATCTACACGTACCACTCCGTTTGACTACCCTAAAGCACATGCAAACTCATCACATATTGCAACACAGATTAAAAGCTTAAGTAAATTACATAACCCTTGGCCTAAAACCACGAGTGAGACTCATGGGAAGGAAGTTGGGCGATAAACAATAACCACGAGCCTGGCTCGTGGTACGTCATGTTGGACAAACGACAACGTGAGTCGGACTCGTGGTTCAGTTCTCGGTAGTATCTTACTTCGGATGTGTACTTGTCTTACATCTGTCAGTTACAATTCCCAAAAAGAATAAAAACAGACTATCATTTCAGTAAAAAGATCGTCTAATATTGACGACAGTAGTGACAAGTGTGTTATTGCGGACAGCGATTAGGTAAATCCTGCCGATAATGGTAGTGTTGGTAGCGGTAGCGTTTCCTGTATGGAAATATCCGAGAAGATTAATCATTGAAGAGGACACCAATGATAGATAGTATCGGTCATCGAAGGAATGGATTTGAAAAACATAAAATAAGAAGTCACAAATTTGGAGTATACGCAGACTCATGGCATAAGAGTATCACTTTTAGACCAATTAAGTGGAAAAGAGACTCCTTTTATACAATATTAGACAATGCATTTTGGCATAATATAGTCACGGAACCAATTTGTAAGCAGAAGAAACAATGGTCAATGAAAATACAATAAAGAAAACTGATGAGACATGACTCCATGCCAGTTGTAATAAAATTCAAATATACTTTTCATTACGCATAATAATGGTTAAAATAAAAACGAAAGAGTCAGATGTACTGGTCTAAGGGAACCATCGTAGAAACACCGATATTCAGCGAAACTATGCCGCTGAAGGTTTTTGCAAATATCTAGGTTTTTACACTTTGCAAGTAACGATATGTCTGGAAAGATGGATAACTATGTGAGATAAACTATTTTATTAAAACGTTCAAAGTAGTATGTGTAGTGGAAGAGGACATCGCGATCGATGAATCATCACTAAAATTTAAAGGTCATATTTCATAAAAAACAATTTCATCCCTTGAACGTGAGATGTGGGATGACATTTTATAAACTATGCGAGTTAGTTTCGGACTAGTGCTATAATCTTAAAATTTATTCAGGAAACTATAAAATTGATGTCGATTACAATGCTTCTGAAACTGATGCCATGGAGTTATCAGTTAGTACTGAATAGATGACACACTTTGTCTATGGATAATTGGTTTCTTCACCGAAACTGTAACTTTAGTATACAATGGAACAAATATTGTTGGGACAGTATCTTCTAATAGAAAAACAAAGCCGCTTGATTTTGTTAAAGCAAAATTAAAATAAGAGTACATAATAAGAAGCTCCAATGACATTTTAGCGATGAAGTGGAAGGATAAACGGGACTTCCATATTATTTCTACAAAGCACGAAACTATAGAAATGACTGAACAAAACGGTAGTCAACGAAACCCTACTTTGAAACTAAAATTTATTATTGATTACAACATGGGAAGAATGGTATTGACCATCAAGATAGGATATTAGCAAGTTTCCCTGTTATGAGGAAATACTTGAAAATGGAACCGAAAAATCTTTTTTACGTATGGCACTTTATAATTCATATATTCTGTACAACAAAAACAATATGACAGGGAAACAGAATTAAACAGAGTATAGACTTCAAACAGCAGAAGCATTATTACAAAACGTGCCTTCAGTACCATTATTGACAGAGATGTACCAGCGAAACAACATGGGCAACATTTGGGTCATTTTCAGAAACACAGATACCACGCCATTGAAAAAGCAAGAGCTTGCGAAGTATGTACAACAAAAAAGAAACTTGGTGCAACATGGGAATGTAAATACTGTCGAGCTGCGTTACATGTGTCTTATTGTTTTCCAAAAAATATCACACAGTTGATTACTAATTGTCGAAGTGTGTCCTCAAAACAGAATTAATTTAAACTACGCATTAATTTACAAATATTTACTGATACATTATCAAAAAAATAGTTCAAATGGCTCTGAGCACTATGGGACTTAACATCTGTGGTCATCAGTCCCCTAGAACTTAGAACTACTTGTATCTAACTAACCTAAGGACATCACACACATCCATGCCCGAGGCAGGATTCGAACCTGCGACCGTAGCGGTTGCGCGGTTCCGGACTGTAGCGCCTAGAACCGCTCGGCCACTCCGGCCGGCTGATACATTATCCACTTACAAATCATTTTCGTTCACTGGTGAATGAAGATCATATTTTCTTCCCAGACATTTCAGAATTATTTCATTGTGCCCAAACGTTATTATTTCCCAATTCCTTACGTAGCATCGACATGTCCGTGTCATAAGACGCATTTTTCACAGGTCCGAACACAGCTAAACAGGTCAATGGCTTGACGCACAGCCCACCTTCTTGCCTACTATGTCCCGAGAAATCTGGAGATACTGTCCAGGCCAAGGGCTAATACTTTCACTACACAAATTTTTGTTATTTACGATCCGCAAAAATTATGCCACAGGTTAGTGCTTCAGGTATATGACGTAACGTAAAAAGTTCTTATTTTAAGCGGAAATAATTAACTCAGCACTCACTCAACTACAGTTTAATTAACTTACAGTAAAATGTAACTTTTAATCACTACCTACCATGAGTGCTCTTTGATATCAGACAGTGTTTACTGTGGCAGAATACGGCCTATTAAGGCCCCGCGTAATGCAATTTTACGTTTCATTTAAATACATAACCTCAGGTCATGAGGTCAACTGCCCGAGTAGAGGAGATATAAAGTAACGAACTTACATATAAAATAAGCTCACCTAATCACTATACTCTATGAAAATTTTTTTTTAGCTTTTGACACAGAGGCAGCTACAGGCGGGCACAGGTGCTGCCAAGTTCAGGTTTTCCGTGTCTTGTGGAATAATAAAGTATTGATTGCACAAAAGCGAGCGGTAAGAGTACTTTGTGATAATCTGCAGCTCTCATGTAGGTACCTTTTAAAGGAGATTGTCATTTTTACTGCAGCAGTATAATACATATATTCTCTACTGAAATTCGTCATAAATAATCCATCACAATTTGAGGAGAATAATGATGTCAGCAAACAAAACACTAGAGAAAAAATGACCTTTAAAAACCATTACTAAAGCCGTTAGTGATTCAGAAAGGAAGTAAACATTTTTTAATCATTTGCTCAATAGTAATAAACGTTTAAGTAGCAAAGCAAGTTTTAAATCTAACCTAAAATCATTTCACCTGGACATCTATATTTCAAAAACTGGTAGTCTGCAAATAAAAGCTAATTATCTTTTAGGTGTGATTGTATAAATTAGAATAAAAAATGTGTTCATTAATGTTAACGCCGGCCGTTGGTGGCCGAGGGGTTCTAGACGCTTCAGTCTGGAACCGCACGACCGCTGCGGTTGCAGGTTCGAATCGTGCCTCGGGCATGGATGTGTGTGATTTTCTTAGGTTAGTTAGGTTTAAGTAGTTCTAAGTTCTAGGGGACTGATGACCTTAGATGTTAAGTCCCATAGTGCTCAGAGCCCAAGCCATTAATGTTAACTCTACACCTTTGTACATGTCCTATAAACTGACTCGTTCCACGTCATTTCAATAAGAGAAACGTTCAAATGGTCTATGGAACATGCAACTAACAAACTAACTTATCAGACTCGTTTCAGGCAAATTTCGGGATAATTCCTTTGAAAAAGACACGGCTGATTAGCTTACTCTCACCTTCCCAACCTCAGCTTGTCTCAGATGACCTTGTCATCGTCAAGATATTAAACCTTAATTTCCCCTCCTTGCCCCCTGGTTCCCCCCTCCTCCCCCCCCCCTCCCCGCTCTTTTCTTCCCATCCTCCTTCCCGCCCCTCGACGCACTCAGAGAGCAGAAATATGGTTGTACTTGAACAGGAGTCGACATTTTTACCTTTTACGTTTAATAACTTCACTGTGGTACATTTATCTAAATTAAGAACATGTTACGAATCCTTGCACGAGATTAATACCTTGTCAAGATGTGATTCGATATCTGCAATTTTTAAAATAACCATTTGTCAGAGGTAATTGCGCCATCTGTGAAGTCAAAGCTCTCAAATAAGTGTCAGCTTAATGATGTAGGAAAGAAGGAACGAAGGGTACAGTTTGCCACGTCGACACAAATTTACAGATGGAGATTTATCTCAGCTAAACAACGACAGGCCACTTCAGAAGAACCATCCATGCACTCTCCTGAATTGAGGAAACCATGGCAAACTCACATTAAAGTCGTCTGGCATTCACTCTTCCTGGATGAGTGCTATGTCTTGAGCAGTCTTTGATTTTGCTGAAGTCAGTCACTGCGTTCCTAGTACTGTTTTGTCGTGATTACCTTTAATAAGTAAAAATGCTTGTGGGACCTTACGATGGGTGCCCCTATTAACTTATGCGTATTAGCATTTTCTCTTTCTACCTGCAAATATGGAATATTTCCCTCGGCTTTAATGTAGATTATCTCGTAACCTTTCAGAATACGGCATGCAACTCACTGAACCCATGAACCGGGTCTTCTAACCTATCACCATCAGAGATGGTCGAATAATTTTGAGCCTCTGCTTTCAGTCGCCCACTGGGCTCCAAAAAATAGGACCCTAAGATAGTTCTGCAGACGATAATCTAAATCGCGAGTTGTATTTTCATCTACAGTGTGATGCTGGATGTCTTCATCAAATCATCCGTCTGAAGCAACCGAGAATGGCCTCTGATCCCAGGCAGTAGCAGTCTCTCGTGTTGACATGAGCAATGATTACCAGATGGCTGCACATGTGCTATGTCTTCGTCGGTCAGTGACGATGCTCCGTTGCACAGGCCGTCCTACAGCGCCAGGTTTCCTCCTATTTGAATGTATGAAATGTACAACATTGGACTGATATAATCTGAAACGACTAAGGCGAATGAAATACTAGTTAAATGCTGTTCGTCTTGTTGACAACAATAACTATTATTTGCCTTTTCCAAACGAATTACTGTTTTTAATCAGTTTTGTTTCGCCTTGTTACTTTGAGCATCGTCGGTGGTTTTTCTCTCTCTATTCTATGAGTCAACTGGCTCTTTCGTTTGTATTTCTGAACTCATAATCACGAAAAAATTTCCATGCACCGATCTTACTACACTTAATCTGTGATAAATTGCTCCTGCTGTATACCGTGTAAACGATGGCGCTTGTTGAGTAACACGACTGGCACAAAAAGAAGTCACAACATCCACATGTAACATTGAAAGTTGATCAGGGAATATTTTTGAGAGTGAGGTTCTCTTATTCTCCATGATACCAAGTAGTTATCCCATCGAAAATTAATAAAAGATTTCGGTCTAATCTTCGATGAGGATCTTACGGGGAAGAACAGCCTTGCCAAAATGAAAATTAAAATTTCAGGAAATGAGCAATTTGGCTGTACCTATCCACCACCGTAAATAATTCTCCACCTGCTCCTGCACTTCAGTCATACGACTCTATAACGACTAACCTGTGTCTGTTCCCAACCACACTGGATTCAGAAGGAAACTGAAGTTTCATCTGTTACCTTCTGTGCAACAGCGGACTAGTGTTAGAATCACATTAGCAGCACTACCTCGCCTTTCCGTATCCCTATTTACTGATCTTTTCCTTTTACAAGAGGGAGAATGGGGTCCCGCAAGGCTCGGTGTTGAGCGTCTCCTTATTTCTGGTGGCCATTAATGGTCTGGCTGCAGCCGTGGGATCGCCGGTGCCTCCTTCTTTGTATGCCGACGACTTCTGCATCTCCTTTAGCTCCACGACTATGGGAGTCGCCGAACGCAGGCTGCAAGTAGCCGTTCGCAAGGCAGCATCATGGGCTCTGACTCACGGTTTTCAGTTCTCTGCAGCCAAGACTCGAGTTATGCACTTCTGCAGGCGTCGGACGGTCCACCCTCATCCTGAACTTTACCTCGACGGCCACCTGCTTGAAGTGGTGGACACTTGCCGCTTCTTAGGACTCGTGTTTGATGCCCGGCTCACATGGGTTCCTCATGTTACTCAGCTGAAGCAAATATGCTGGCGGCACCTCAACGCCCTCCGCTGCCTGAGCCACACATCTTGGGGTGCAGATCGCTGCACGCTGTTGCGATTGTACAGAGCCCTTGTGCAGTCCAGGCTTGATTGTCAGTGTTGACGATGTTAGACCCCATACACCACTGTGGGGTTCGGCTTGCAACTGGCGCTTTCCGTATGAGCCCCGTGGATAGTCTACTGGTGGAGGTCGGGGTTCCCCCGCTGCGGATTCGCCGCCATCGACTGCTCGCCGACTATGCTGTCCACGTGCATTGCTCGCCGGGCCATCCCAATCCTCGCCTGCTTTTCCCTGCCATGGTCCTCCATCTGCCCGAATGGCGACCTCGGTCTGGGCTTTCCATAGCTGTCTGCGTCCAGTCCCTGCTGTCGGAACTGGGCTCATTCCCTTTTCTGCCTCCCTTCCGGGTCCGTGCACCTACGCCTCCCTGGTGTTTGCCCCGTCCGTCTGGACTTGGCACAGCGACCCAAGGACTCGGTTCCGCCTGTGGCCCTCCGTCGCCGTTTTCTTGCGCTCCTCGCCTCATTTCCGGGCTGTGAGACTGTCTACACTGATGGTTCCCTGGTTGATGGTCGCACTGCCTGCGCTTTTGCTCACGCTGCCCATGTTGAGCAGCGCTCCTTGCCGGCTGGCTGCAGTATTTTTACTGCAGAGCTGGTGGCCATATTGTGCGCTCTTGAACATATGCGTTCCTGCTCAGGTACGTCCATTGTCAACTGCAGTGACTCCCTGAGCAGCCTCCAGGCCATCGACCGCTGCTATCCCTCTTCTCCTCTGGTGTCCTCTATTCGGGAGTCTGTTTCCACAATTACCCACTCTGGTCGTTCGGTGGTCTTTGTTTGGACGCCAGGTCACGTTGGCATCCCGGGGAACGAACGTGTTGACAGGCTGGCCAAAGGGGCGATCGACGCCCCAGCTTTGGAGATCGGCCTTACGGCTCGCGATCAGCGGTTGGTGTTGCGCCGTAAGGTGCTTGGGATGTGGTCTGCTGAGTGGCGTGGCATGACAGCCCCAAATAAACTGCGGGCTGTCAAGGAGACGACCGATGTGTGGCGCTCCTCCCTGCGGCCTTCTCGCAGGGACTCTGTAATCTTATGTCGGCTGTGCATCGGCCATACCTACCTGACGCACGGCCATCTTTTGCGTCAGGAGGATCCCCCCCTGTGTCGGTGTGGGTCCCGGCTGACGGTCGCCCACATTTTATTGGAGTGTCCCCGACTGCGCACCCTCCGGCAGTCTTTTAATCTCCCGGGCACTTTGCCTTTGATTTTATGCGACGATGCCTCCATGACTGACAATGTTTTACATTTTATCCATGGTAGTCCTTTTTATGGTTCCATTTAGGGGGGTCCTGCACCTTTCCCTTTCTGTGTCTTTTGTCCTCGCGCGTCTCAATATTTGTTGCTGTTTTGGTGTGTCGTCGGATGGTTGACTCTTTCCCTTTTTTTGTTCTTGTGGTCAGTCAACCAGTCTCCGGCCATCTTCTTTTCTTCTATTTCTTTCTGTCTGGTGTTCGTCTGTACTCTTCTTTTCTGTAGTGCTCGTTGCCTAATTTGTGTTCTTTAGTGCCTGGGGGGGGGGGGGGGGGGGAGTCTCCTTCCCCTTGGGGTTTTATCTGCTCCGCGACTTTGTCTCGCCTGTTTTTGGAATGGGGGACTGATGACCTTAGCTGTTTAGTCCCCCTTAAACATCCCAACAACCACCACTTTTACAAGAGGACTTCAAAACGTTATTTACACATTACCATGACAGGCCAAGTAACTTTTGAATACTTCACTACGCCTCAAAGTTACAGACAGGTGACACCATTTTTCAGCATAGTTACGTAGTCTCTATAAATAACTGTCGGAACGTTCTACGAATCGTCCATTTCTTCGAAAACAGAAATCTGCTCTTTGGTCACGGATCCATTCTAGAACCGCTTTCTGAACGTCCTTATCGTTTGAAAATCTTTCCCCAGATGTTCTTTCAGCTTGCCGAAAAGATGGAAATTACGTGACGGAAGATCTGGACGGTATGGCGTATCGTGACCATCCAGGTCTGTGCAGCCTTGGTCAAATTCTTGACTCTATGTCACTAACGATGGACGCTACATTGCAATTAGTTCATACAACGCCAGAATCCACCGTGAATCGGCGTGCAATTTAGAAATTTCACCGCCAAGAAATGTACTGTCCTGCATACTTAGTAGTATGTCTCCAGCTGTCGCGCCGTTTCACTCCCACACTATGATGCAATTTGTTATACGTACTGCAACGGAACTGTCTCTACAGGACACCTGGAATATGTGCTCTCGTTTGACAATGCACAACTCTTGTTTCCCAATGCTCTTAGCCTGGGGCGAGGTGTGACTACATTCTGAAGTCCCTATAAACCAGATGATCAAAAAGTCAGTATAAATTTGAAAACTGAATAAATCGTGGAATAATGTAGATAGAGAGGTGCAAATTGACGCACTTGCTTGGAATGACATGGGGTTTTATTAGAACCAAAAAATACAAACGTTCAAAAAATGTCAGACAGATGGCGCTTCATCTGATCAGAATAGCAATAATTAGCATAACAAAGTAAGACAAAGCAAAGATGATGATCTTTACAGGAAATGCTCAATATGTCCACCATCATTGCTCAACAATAGCTGTAGTCGAGGAATAATGTTGTGAACAGCACTGTAAAGCATGTCCGGAGTTATGGCGAGGCATTGGCGTCGGATGTTGTCTTTCAGCATCCCTAGAGATGTCGGTCGATCAAGATACACTTGCGACTTCAGGTAACCCCAAAGCCAATAATCGCACGGACTGAAGTCTGGGGACCTGGGAGGCCAAGCATGACGAAAGTGGCGGCTGAGCTCACGATCACCACAAAACGACGCGCGCATGAGATCTTTCACAAGTCTAGCAATATGGGGTGTTTTTTTTTTATTCTAATAAAACCCCATGTCATTCCAACAATGTGTGTCAATTTGTACTTCTCTATCTACATTATTCCGTGGTTTATTCAGTTTTCAAATTTATACTGACTTTTTGATCGCCCGGTATACCTGCCAACTTTAACCTATTATTTCCTGCTCTTTCCCAGAGAAGTAAATTTATCAAGATTTAATTTCTTCTTACCACTGTCACATTTTATATTCACATGTCCGCACTCTTTTTCTACCGTTAAATAAAAAACCGGTAATGACAAAATTACTTAACATGGATGTTGGTAAGACTGACAGTTTTGTAACGCCATATAGTCATTGCTATTTACAGCTAACGTGCTGTGTACAGTGCCGTATTAACACTATATGTTTAAAAGAAAATGTCCGCACCAGATGCACTGTTATTTTTATCGAGCCGAAAGGGTACAATGTGACTATCAACCGTCGTCATATGCCCTCTCAGCACGCCTGACACATATCACTCGGTCACTGGGAAACGAAACCGGTCGTGGTTTTAAATAAAAAGTGCAACTGGTGGGGAGATTTTCTTATGAGCTATTACAAAAGTTGGGGAATTGTCACTATGATGATCCACATGCTGGACGAGAAATTGTCATGTTCACATCCGCTCCACAATGGAAAGTAGAAACTGTGTTGCAACCTTCATCAGTAAAACAATTTGTACAGAGAGAATTTAGTACTTCAGTCTTCCTATATCGTCCTTTATTTCGACGCTATTATAACGAAAGAAAATCTGTTAGATAACGTTAATAAATTGACTGATTTAACAGAGACCCAAAATTTCCCTGGCATTTTGAAAACTCTGCATCTTATTTCCGAACTGAATGAAACATTCTTTTGTGGCTGTTTTTGAACTGGTTTTGGCTGCGTTCGTCTTTTGTTATAAACGATTTGGCTTACAATATGTCACGAAGCTCTCTGAGCCTTCGTAGTAATAGCCTAACATAGTTATTGAGCCGTGGTTGAACTTCACCTTGTCTCATTTTCCACGCCACAAACTTATACATCACGTGGCATATGATACTTTCAGATGTTTGCTGCCTGTTGTTGGGGTTGACTAATCATTTTCTTGTCGCACTGGTTCAGCTGAAATATGTACTTAATTTCTTGACTTCCCTTTCAACTATAGTGATCGTTAGAGCTGAAGATCCTTGTGTTCTGTTTCCTCGCTGTGTTGACGCAATAAAAAATTCCAGTATGTTTGGTACCTTCAAATCTAATATTTTTCGCTATCAAATGAGAGCGTCTCGGATATCGTCTCTCGTAACTAAAGAAGCAAATATTGCCTAGTTTACAGCTGGCAAATTGAAGTCACTCTATCATAGTGTGACCGTGTATACAATGTATTGGAGACAAAGTCCCCAATACATTGTTCTGAAGTGTTCTATCAGTTATTACTGATTTAGATATCGCATAGAAGCGGCCAATTCACGTGAATCACCAAACGAAGTTGTGCAGTAATTAAAGCTTTAGATTCTCATTTGGGGTGTTCAAAGTCCCATCAGGCCATTCAGATTTTGATTACCTGTAATTATCCTAAATCGCTTAAGGAAAAGTATATGACGGATTTCTTTTTATATTGTTCTTCACGTAGAGCTTGTGTTCACTCTCTGAGCCGGCCGCTGTGATAACCTAAATTGGAACGATCACACAGATAATATTCTGGGTAGTGCAAACCAAAGACTGCGATTTATTGGCAGAACACTTGGAAGGTGCAACAGGTCTACTAAAGAGACTGCTTACACCACGCTTGTCCGCCCTATTCTGGAGTATTGCTGTGCGGTGTGGGATCCGCAACAGGTGGGACTGACGGATGACATCGAAAAAGTACAAATAAGGGCAGCTCGTTTTGTATTATCGTGAAATAGGGGAGATAGTGTCACAGACATGATACGTGAATTGGAGTAGCAATCATTAAAACAAAGGCGTTTTTCATTGCGACGGGATCTTCTCATGAAATTTCAATCACCAGTTTTCTCCTCCGATTGCGAAAACATTCTATTGGCACCCACCTACATAGGGAGAAATGATTATCACGATAAAATAAGAGAAATCAGGGCTCACACAGAAAAAATTAGGTGCTCCTTTTTCCCGCGTGCCGTTAGAGAGTGGAACGGTAGAGAGAGAGCTTGAAGGTGATTCATTGAACCCTCTGCCAGGCACTTTATTGTGAATAGCAGAGTAATCACGTAGATGCAGATGTAGGCGCTTCAGCTCGGGACCGCGCTGCTGCTACGGTCACAGGTTCAAATTATGCCTCGGGCATGGATGTGTGTGATGTCCTTATGTTAGTTAGGTTTAAGTAGTTCTACGTCTAGGGGACTGATTACCTCAGATGTTAAGTCCTATAGTGCTTAGAGCCATTTGAACCATTCACTCTCTGATGTCGCCAGCGAGTTGTTGACTACAAATTTTCGTGTCCTTATTTTTATTTTTAACGCAGACCCTCAGCAATATTATTTCACATGTTCCTTTCTGATAGTTACTCCATTCGAAATTAAAGATTTTTTCTGCTGCTTATTTATGGTTCTGACAAACTTCTCTTCTAAATACTTCTACCGCGTTTCTGCTATTAATAAATTCGAGTAAATCAAAAATCTTGCCCTGAACAGTTCTGCACTTACGTTAAGTTATACATTTTCATTTTATAATCGGCAGGGAAAGGCAACCTTTGCATAGCTAAAAGTTAACCTATGGTGAACTACATCTAAACGAATTGCTTAGTGCGCCTACAGAGGAGTCGCGGCCATAATACCAAGCACTTCCCCGACGTCACAATCTGTAGCAGCAGTTTGAAGCATGTCGAATGTCGCGGACGCATCTTACATTTGTATCGACAACTACCAATTATTTCTGCACCCACATGCAAACACAATCCTTAGACATTTTTCACGATCAGATAAAACAAAGCATGCGAGAGAATTAAGATATAAACCTTACTAATCTGTTCAGATAATCTAAAAAACTGCCGGAAGATCTGACGCTTGCATTTGTTGGGCATTAAAAGTGGCTTACGGCCCAAGATTGTTGAGATCCAGCGTAATCTTTACAGGCGGCCTTAGGTGCCGTAAGCACATGCAAGTAAATCAGTCGAAATATGAAAAGTAACGAGCAAGTACTCTCGGTACAACTGACCCCAGAGAATAATCGGTCTAGATGTACTGAATACACACATGACGGAAATGAGCCATTAAGAAGCACTAAAGAACTTAGATCAGCTGTTTGCTTTCTCATAGAAGCAGGCAAAGAACTAAGAAAATTAAAATCTTTGCACTAGCTGTATACTATGGCTGCTGTATGGAGCCACTGCTGCTATTGTCTTAACGAATATTACTGTTCTTGAATACGAACTGTGGGCCAACCTCGTCTCTAAGACCACACATACGTGACTGCAGTGCCTGTCTGTTAAGTGTTCTTCTGACCATTGAAAGTGGTCTGAAGTTCTATACGTCCATCTCATATGCCGCTTCCCCATCCACTGGTATCTCTCAAAGACAATGCTGTGATTGTAAGAATTAAAACTTTCATTCAGAAGGAATGTGCCACAAACATCATTCTGCTACCTGTAGAGGGATTATTCTGGAAAGAGTGTATTCATGACCCAGTCTCAATTTTCAACAACAAACGCGCCGGTTTCTATATTAGCATGACTGGGATACACATTCACGGACGGCTGGCATACGGGCCAATTGCCTCTTAAACACTATATGTCGGGAAACAGTCCGGAAGCGTGTGTAAGCTCCGCAGACAACTGTGTTGCAGATATCGTTGTATTTCATCCTACAGCTAAGGTCGGTTATCGGTAATGTGAAGTGGGTACTCTTAGTCGACCTTGTACTGGCATGTGACTAACATGTCTCACGTCCTAGAATCGCCGCCAAAGCCTTGGACTGGCACTTAATCGCACATGTCACGCTGTTGAGACTGCGAAGTGTTGATCGTGTGCTTCACTACATCATAGGATTGTATCTTGTAAAACAAGGTCTACATAAGATTATCATAAGCTTGGTTAGTTTTGTACATTCATTCCACACCTGTGGTTAATATGCTAAACTTCATCCACCGCTATTTATAAACAACTATAGTTGTTTCAGTGTAATAATGTAATTTTTAAGGGCTTCAATATCTGGTGACATGAGAATTGGTGTGGGTTTAGAACAACATAAATGAAGAAATTGCACAGTTATTTTCATATTGTGAACGGGCTTTTTTAAAATAAGTTAATCATCTGTCTTGTTTCCGTTGTTTAACAATACTGTGTTTCAGGATTCCGTCGCAATTCCAGCTGCCTTATCATGTTAGTGAGATGAAAGGAACAAAAAGGAAAAATGCTACTCTTTAAACTTGGGGCTTTCTAATGCTGTAGACATGTTATTAATTTAACAGAATACAATATCTAGTTGACTTAATTCTGTAATCAAATCTTCACCTGGCATTGCCCCAGAGGCAGGAAGTGTCTAATACATCACCACAAAGTAACACTGCAGCTACTCATTGCAGACGAATCTGCTTGATGAATGTCCTCTCACACTGGCTATCAGCTCTTCTGGAGTGGCTATCTGTCTCTCGTGCACACACTTCATGTCCTACACATAAAGAAATCCATAGGATTGATTTTGGCAGAACGTGTTGGCTACGGTAATGGCTCAGTTCTCCCAAATGAAACATTTGGGGAAGACATTGTCGTAATGTTCTGATATCAACGGTAAAGGGTGCTGGAGCCCCGCCATGGTGAAATCGTAATTGTCTGATTAATAGCGGCACGTTATCAAACATTCCGGTAGTACTTCACGTAGAAAGATGCGGTAATTTACTCCGCCGAACATGCTAGGCAGGAGATACAGCCCAATCAGGTCGTGTTAGGTAATAATTAGCACGCAAGTTAACATTAATGTTAACGTATATATTCAGTAACATCTCTAAAACAAAATTCATGACACGGCAACTTCAATACCGTTCCCGAACATTAGTAACTTCTAGCGCGGGAACCGTGGACCTGTGACATCTGTCTGAAAGTGTTCCGAGGAGATAAACACTATAAAATTTTGCATACGTAGTCCTCTTTACACCCTGTATATATTACAGCTGCCTTACGGCGTGGGTAGTGGTTAAAGTTACACAAGCAGCTAGAGAATGACACTTCACAGACCAACTCTCAGGCTATGATGGTAATGAGCCATTGTCACTGGTGGGAAAGTTACGGCTGTTTGCCACAACAAAGCTGTTGAATATTAAAGAAAATGTAGATAATCCGGTTAAGAAACCAATGAGGAAATATCTCCATGGGTAGAGAGCTGTTAATGTCAATAAATTGGCACCTCAGGAGTAAATCAGAATTGCCTAAACGGATTCGCGGTGTTTCATATCACAAGATGATTATCGAAAAATAACGCAAACGATCTCCTGCGAAATAGGAATAAAAGACGCGAGAAGGATAGTACGCAGTGCAGCTCTGAAGTACTAAGGAACACCACCATTTTAACTGGAATTAAGTTGCAAATGTATCAGTAACCAGCATTTCCTCCATAACAGTTTGAAGGAAAGCCGAAATACAGGAAACGGTGGTAAAGGGCAGCAGAGGGAAACTGAATTGCAGCAATAGAAGCGTGAAGACGATTTCTTTTCACTGACAGAGAACAGTAAGAGTAACGATTTCGCGAACAAAACATTTCCATCAAATGAAACTAAATGATTATCGCCTTAGCATTCGGAAAAGATCTAGAATATTGGGCAAATCTGTAACGCGCAGCAGTGAAAGAACTAGTTAAAAAAATAAGTGGCAAATTTCTCGTGGAAGGTTCTACTCATCGGTGAAGTATCTGTGAGACATCCTTCGTGACAAATTACAACTGATCAGCAGCTGGAACTCGATTAGATATCTTTGTCTTCTCCGATAGTTCTATGGCTTCAAAGTGCACAGTGGGACTTCATTTAATCGATTTCTCTCTGTGAACCAGCCACCGGAACCTCGTAAACAATGACAGCCAAAAAGTTAAATTACCGTGGAGGAATCGCAGTAAAAAGTATATGATAGTGATAAAAGTATTATATTTCAAGGGCAAAACGACCAAATCACAGTTAACATCAACATATCGGTACTAATTTGACTTAGAGTGTCTTCTGAACGTCACGAAATGGAATAAAAAGATGTTGTGTGCTTTTGCTCCCGGACTACTTTAAGTACACAGCTGTTCGCTAGCGACTTTGGAAAGGTACTGAGAGGGCAACTGCTGATGAACTGTTGCCATGCGTCTCTACCAGACAAGCGGGGAGGAGAAGGAAAAAGCTTAGTTGATGAATTACACTGAAGGCTTACGTATTCTGCAAATGGCAAACTTCAGTGTCTCAATGAATAAAATCTTTGAAGTGTGCTGAGGAAAAAATTTGAAAAAATACGGTCAAATATTTTGTACAACGATTTGCCTAAAAGTAAGAAATAAAACACATTAGAGAAACATTTGAAGCACCCTTGAGTTAGGCTCGAAATCACGTACAGCACTTGAAATACACGTTAGTGACGCGAGGATACCGCTGACTGAAATTCCACAGTACAAATATCTTCTAGCACTCTTCAAAATTCCAATATTCTAGAATTTCCCTGATTCTAAGCTAAACATTGAACTTAAAATTCTTAATCGACATATAAGCTGCACATCATCTCCAGCACCATTCAAAGGTGTGTCAGATGTTTATCTAATCTGTTTTATTCCGTACATTTAGAAAAAATCATTTCACAAAACATTTGACCCTTTTTTCCAGAGCTGCTTCAGTTTTCTGAGAAAGCATGAATTTCAATATATGAAATATTATTATTATTATTATTATTATTATTATTATTATTATTTCTTCTCTTATTTCTCTTTCCTGCCTCAGACGTTACGTCTGGTTAAAAATGGAAAGTGACGCGGACCTTGATCAAGCGTGACTTCCTTTTAGCTGTACGGTATATTTTACATTGCATTTAGGAACTTTCGGGTAATTGAACATGTATCATTAACTACAGATTTCTGTATTTGTGTATATATACGTTTGGCTGTAGCTGTATTGCGTTGATATACTGGTGGATATTTTGTGGTATGACTCCTGTAGTTGATAGTATAATTGGTAAGATGTCAACTTTATCCTGATGCCAAATGTCTTTGACTTCCTCAGCCAGTTGGATGTATTTTTCAATTTTTTCTCCTGTTATCTTCAGTACATTTGCTGTATTGGGTATGGATATTTCAATTAGTTGTGTTAATTTCTTCTTTTTATTGGTATGATGTCAGGTTTGTTATGTGGTGTTGTTTTATCTGTTATAATGGTTCTGTTCCAGTATAATTTGTATTCATCATTCTCCAGCACATTTTGTGGTGCATACTTGTATGTGGAAACGTGTTGTTTTATTAGTTTATGTTGTATGGCAAGTTGTTGTATTATTTCTGCTACATTGTCATGTCTTCTGGGGTATTCTGTATTTGCTAGTATTGTACATCCGCCTGTGATGTGATCTACTGTTTCTATTTGTTGTTTGCAAAGTCTGCATTTATCTGTTGTGGTATTGGGATCTTTAATAATATGCTTGCTGTAATATCTGGTGTTTATCGTTTGATCCTGTATTGCAACCATGAATCCTTCCGTCTCACTGTATATATTGCCTTTTCTTAGCCATGTGTTGGATGCGTCTTGATTGATGTGTGGCTGTGTTAGATGATAAGGGTGCTTGCCGTGTAGTGTTTTCTTTTTCCAATTTACTTTCTTCGAATCTGTTGATGTTACGTGATCTAAAAGGTTGTAGAAGTGGTTATGAAATTGCAGTGGTGTAGCCGATGTATTTATATGAGTGATTGCTTTGTCAATTTGCTAGTTTCTGCTCGTTCTAGAAAGAATTTTCTTAAATTGTCTACCTGTCCATAATGTAAGTTTTTTATGTCGATAAATCCCCTTCCTCCTTCCTTTCTGCTTAATGTGAATCTTTCTGTTGCTGAATGTATGTGGTGTATTCTACATTTGTGGCATTGTGATCGTGTAAGTGTATTGAGTGCTTCTAGATCTGTGTTACTCCATTTCACTACTCCAAATGAGTAGGTCAATATTGGTATAGCATAAGTATTTATAGCTTTTGTCTTCTTTCTTGCTGTCAATTCTGTTTTCAGTATTTTTGGTAGTCTTTGTCTATATTTTTCTTTTAGTTCTTCTTTTTTATATTTGTATTATCTATTCCTATTTTTTGTCTGAATCCTAGATATTTATAGGCATCTGTTTTTTCCATCGCTTCTATGCAGTCGCTGTGGTTATCCAATATGTAATCTTCTTGTTTAGTGTGTGTTTCCCTTGACTATGCTATTTTTCTTACGTTTGTCTGTTCCAAAAGCCATATTTATGTCAGTGCTGAATACTTCTGTCATCTTTAGTAATTGGTTGAGTTGCTGATTTGTTGCTGCCAGTAGTTTTAGATCATCCATGTATAGCAAATGTGTGATTTTGTGTTGATATGTTCCAGTAATATTGTATCCATAATTTGTATTATTTAGCATGTTGGATAGTGGGTTCAGAGCAAGGCAGAACCAGAAAGGACTTAATGAGTTTCCTTGGTATATTCCACGCTTAATCTGTATTGGCTGTGATGTGAAATTATTCGAATTTGTTTGGATATTAAGTGTGCTTTTCCAATTTTTCATTACTATGTTTAGGAACTGTATCAATTTAGGATCTACTTTGTATATTTCCAATATTTTGTAGTAACCGTGAGTGGGGTACACTATCAAAACCTTTTTGGTAATCAATGTATCCGTAGTGTAGCGACCTTTGTTTAGTTTTAGCTTGATATGTCACCTCTGCATCTATTATCAGTTGCTATTTACATCCTCGTGCTCCTTTGCAACAGCCATTTTGTTCTTCATTTATAATTTTGTTCTGAGTTGTATGTGTCATTAATTTCTGTGTAATGACTGAAGTTAATATTTTGTATATTGTTGGTAGGTATGTTATGGGGCGATATTTAGCTGGGTTTGCTGTGTCTGCTTGATCTATAGGTTTCAGATAAGTTATTCCATGTGTAAGTGTATCAGGGAATGTGTATGGGTCTCCAACGTAACTGTTAAATAATTTAGTTAGATGTGAATGTGTTGAGGTGAACTACTTTAGCCAGAAATTTGCTATTTTATCTTTTCCAGGGGCTTTCCAATTGTGAGTAGAATTAATTGCTTGGGTGACTTCATGTTGCAAAATTATCACCTCAGGCATTTGTCGTATCATCTTGTATGTATCTGTTTCTGCTTGTATCCACCGTGCATGCCTGTTATGTTGTACCGGGTTTGACCATATGTTGCTCCAGAAGTGTTCCATGTCTGTTATGTTTGGTGGACTATTTTAATGTGTGTGTTATCTATTGTCTGGTAAAATCTCTTTTGGTTTGTGTTGAATGTTTGGTTTTGTTTCCTTCTATTTTCTCTTTTTTTGTATCTTCTAAGTCGTTTAGCCACTGCTTGTAATTTGTGCTTCTTTTCATCTAATTGCTCTATCGCTTCTTGTTGTGAGATTTTACCTAACCTTTCTCGTTTTTTTTTTTCTGACATTTCATTTCCTATAAATTGTGTTAGCTGTCCGATGTCTTTTCTCAGTTTTTCTATTCTGATCTGTAGCCTGTGTTGCCATGCTGGTTTTGTGGGTTTCTTCTGTGTGTTGGTCGGTTCTGATCTATGGGACCAAACTGCTAAGGTCCTCGAGTGATATACGTTCATAGTGCACAACTTGACATGCCTGCTATGGGACCGATGACCACAGCGCATCACATTATATTGGAAAACTCGTCTACAGATGCCAATCTGGGTGTCTCCCAGAGAAGTGTAATGGTTCTGGATGATGTTAGAAGCAACATTACAAGTATTGCAGGGAAGATCAACTGCTGCCACTTCGTCAGATAGGTTTAAGGGCTCGAGGTATTCTCTCTCCTTAAGGGACCTCCACATGTCATATTTCAGCATAACAATGCCTTGCCAATTTGTGAGGTGGAATGTGCAAACATTTATTGGAAAACTACAGGTATCACTTTATGGTTCACCTGCACGTCTGCTGGACATGTCAACTATACAACATGTCTGGGATATTTTGGTCAGCAACTTGTTCGTCGCGGTCTTCAATCGATAACTGTTTATGCACAATGAATGTGTATGCAAACTGTGCAAAGGGAGGTTCTCATGGGTCATATCCAGGACCACTGATTGTTTGGCACGATGTTTGGAGACAGACTGCTGGAAGTAGCCGTCTTCAGGCTGCTGCCTCGGAGTGTAGCGGCAGTGGGGAGTCTGGTGCGTCGCATGGTACACCCCAGGTGTTACATGCTTCACCCACTGTCCCTGCTGTCGAGACATCTTCGCGGGTACCGGGCGCGGTTGGGCCACCCTCTCCCCAAGGGGGGTGGCGGGTTCAGCGGCGTTCGCGGCGCACGAGGCGGACGGTAAATGTGGAGGTTGGCCGTGCGGCATCGCCCGCTCTGCCTGTGAGTGGACATGTGGCCGCTCCTTCAGCAAGGTCCGAGCAGGCACACGGGGGGAGGGGTTTATTAGTTATTGGGAGCTCCAACGTTAGGCGGGTGATGCAGCCCCTTAGGGAAATAGCGGAAAGGTCGGGGAAGAAGGCCAGTGTTCACTCTGTCTGCTTGCCGGGGGGTCTTATCCGAGATGTGGAGGAGGCCCTGCCGGCGGCGATAGAGAGCACTGGGTGCACCCGACTGCAAATGGTTGCTCATGTCGGCACCAATGACTCCTGCCGTGTGGGTTCAGAGGTCATCCTCAGTTCGTACAGGCGGTTGGCGGAATTTGTGAGGGCGGAAAGCCTCGCTCGCGGGGTGGAATCAGAGCTAACTATTTGTAGTATCGTTCCCAGAACCGATCGCGGTCCTCTGGTTTGGAGCCGAGTGGAAGGCTTAAACCAGAGGCTCAGACGATTCTGCGGAGATCTGGGGTGCAAATTTCTCGACCTCCGCTATCGGGTGGAGAAATACAGGGTCCCTCTGAATAGGTCAGGCGTGCACTACACGCCGGAAGTGGCTATAAGGGTAGCGGAGTACGTGTGGAGTGCACATGGGGGTTTTTTAGGTTAGAGAATTCCGTCCCTAGGCCCGACAAGACGCCTCCTGAGACGCGGCAAGGTAGGAGTAGGCAAAATGCAACAAGGAATAACAATATTAATGTACTAACAGTAAACTGCAGGAGCGTCTATAGAAAGGTCCCAGAACTGCTCTCATTAATAAACGGTCACAACGCCCATATAGTACTAGGGACAGAAAGTTGGCTGAAACCAAATGTAAACAGCAATGAAATTCTAAATTCAGAGTGGAATGTATACCGCGCAGAGACAGGCTGGACGGAGAAGGGGGAGGTGTGTTTATACCGATAAGAAGTGCTATTTTGACGGAGATCCGAAATGTGAAATGATTTGGGTGAAGGTCACGGTTAAAGCAGGCTCAGACGTGGTAATTGGATGTCTCTATAGGCCCCCTGGCTCAGCAGCTGTTGTGGCTGAGCACCTGAAGGATAATTTGGAAAATATTTCGAGTAGATTTCCCCACCATGTTATAGTTCTGGGTGGAGATTTTATTTTGTCGGATATAGACAGGGAGACTCAAACATTCATAACAGGTGGCAGGGACAAAGAATCCAGTGAAATTTTTTTAAGTGCTTTATCTGAAAACTACCTTGAGCAGTTAAACAGAGAACCGACTCGGGGCGATAACATATTAGACCTTCTGGTGACAAATAGATCCGAACTATTTGAAACAGTGAACGCAGAACAGGGAATCAGCGATCATAAAGCGGTTACGGCATCGATGATTTCAGCCGTAAATAGAAATATTAAGAAAGGTAGGAAAATTTTTCTGTTTAGCAAGAGTGACAAAAAGCCGATTTCAGAGTACCTGACGGCTCAACACAAAAGTTTTATCTCAAGTACAGATAGTGTTGAGGATCAGTGGACAAAGTTCAAAACCATCGTACAATATGCGTTAGATGAGTATGTGCCAAGCAAGATCGTAAGAGATGGGAAAGAGCCACCGTGGTACTACAACCGAGTTAGAAAACTGCTGCGGAAGCAAAGGGAACTTCACAGCAAACATAAACATAGCCAAAGCCTTGCAGACAAACAAAAATTACGCGAAGCGAAATGTAGTGTGAGGAGGGCTATGCGAGAGGCGTTCAGTGAATTCGAAAGTAAAGTTCTATGTACTGACTTGGCAGAAAATCCTAAGAAATTTTGGTCTTATGTCAAAGCGGTAGGTGGATCAAAACAAAATGTCCAGACACTCTGTGACCAAAATGGTACTGAAACAGATGATGACAGACTAAAGCCCAAAATACTAAATGTCTTTGTCCAAAGCTGTTTCACAGAGGAAGACTGCACTGTAGTTCCTTCTCTAGATTGTCGTACAGATGACAAAATGGTAGATATCGAAATAGACGACAGAGGGATACAGAAACAATTAAAATCGCTCAAAAGAGGAAAGGCCGCTGGACCTGATGAGATACCAGTTCGATTTTACAGAGTACGCGGAGGAACTTGCCCCCCCTTCCTGCAGCGGTGTACCGTAGGTCTAGCGTAGCGTTCCAAAGGATTGGAAATAGGCACATGTTATCCCCGTTTTCAAGAAGGGACGTCGAACAGATGTGCAGAACTACAGACCTATATCTCTAACGTCGATCAGTTGTAGAATTTTGGAACACGTATTATGTTCGAGTATAATGACTTTTCTGGAGACTAGAAATCTACTCTGTAGGAATCAGTATGGCTTTCGAAATAGATCGTCGTGTGAAACCCAGCTCGCGCTATTTGTCCACGAGACTCAGAGGGCCATAGACACGGGTTCACAGGTAGATGCCGTGTTTCTTGACTTCCGCAAGGCGTTCGATACAGTTCCCCACAGTCGTTTAATGAACAAAGTAAGAGCATATGGACTATCAGACCAATTGTGTGGTTGGATTGAAGAGTTCCTAGATAACAGAACGCAGCATGTCATTCTCAATGGAGAGAATTCTTCCGAAGTAAGAGTGATTTCAGGTGTACCGCAGCGGAGTGTCGTAGGACCGTTGCTATTCACGATATACATACATGACATTGTGGAAAACATCGGAAGTTCACTGAGGCTTTTTGTGGATGATGCTGTGGTGTATCGAGAGGTTGTAACAATGGAAAATTGTACTGAAACGCAGGAGGATCTGCAGCGAATTGACGCATGGTGCAGGGAATGGCAATTGAATCTCAATGTAGACAAGTGTAATGTGCTGCGAATACATAGGAAGATAGATCCCTTATCATTTAGCTACAAAATAGCAGGTCAGCAACTGGAAGCAGTTAATTCCATAAATTATCTGGGAGTACGCATTAGGAGTGATTTAAAATGGAATGATCATATAAAGTTGATCGTCGGTAAAGCAGATGCCAGACTGAGATTCACTGGAAGAATCCTAAGGACATGCAACCCGAAAACAAAGGATGTAGGTTACAGTACGCTTGTTCGCCCACTGCTTGAATACTGCTCAGCAGTGTGGGATCCGTACCAGATAGGGTTGATAGAAGAGATAGAGAAGATCCAACGGTGAGCAGCGCGCTTCGTTACAGGATCATTTAGTAATCGCGAAAGCGTTACGGAGATGATAAACTCCAGTGGAAGACTCTGCAGGAGAGACGCTCAGTAGCTCGGTATGGGCTTTTGTTGAAGTTTCGAGAACATACCGTCACCGAGGAGTCAAGCAGTATATTGCTCCCTCCTACGTATATCTCGCAAAGAAACCATGAGGATAAAATCAGAGAGATCAGAGCCCACACAGAAGCATACCGACAATCCTTCTTTCCACAAACAATAAGAGACTGGAACAGAAGGGAGAACCCATAGAGGTACTCAAGGTACCCTCCGCCACACACCATCAGGTGGCTTGCGGAGTATGGATGTAGATGTAGAAAGTTTATATAATCGTGTATAAATAATCATTACACTGATGCACTGTCGATGAATAAAATGGAAAGAAGCCTTAATGTGAAGGGTGTACCAGACCTTTAGGGCAACACACAGGTGGTAGAGGGTATTAATCAACCAATGGTCAGAAATTAGTATTTCAGGCAGTACAAAGTCTACAATGAGCAATGCACGTTGCAAACATGCAATGCAAATAATCAAAGAATACTCAAACTTAGCTACACTGATAGAGGTCATCGCCATATACGAGGGCAGTTCAATAAGTAATGCAACACATTTTTTTTCTGAAACAGGGGTTGTTTTATGCAGCATTGAAATACACCAGGTTATTCCCCAATCTTTTAGCTACACAACACTATTTTTCAACGTAATCTCCATTCAATGCTACGGCCTTACGCCACATTGAAATGAGGGCCTGTTTGCCTGCACGGTACCATTCCACTGGTCGATGTCGGAGCCAACGTCGTACTGCATCAATAACTTCTTCATCATCCGCGTAGTGCCTCCCACGGATTGCGTCCTTCATTGGGCCAAACATATGGAAATCCGACGGTGCGAGATTGGGGCTGTAGGGTGCATGAGGAAGAACAGTCCACTGAAGTTTTGTGAGCTGCTCTCGGGTGCGAAGACTTGTGTGAGGTCTTGTGTTGTCATGAAGAAGGAGAAGTTCGTTCAGATTTTTGTGCCTACGAACACGCTGAGGTCGTTTCTTCAATTTCTGAAGAGTAGCACAATACACTTCAGAGTTGATCGTTTGACCATGGGGAAGGACATCGAACAGAATAACCCCTTCAGCGTCCCAGAAGACTGTAACCATGACTTTACCGGCTGAGGGTATGCCTTTAAACTTTTTCTTGGTAGGGGAGTGGGTGTGGCGCCACTCCATTGATTGCCGTTTTGTTTCAGGTTCGAAGTGATGAGCCCATGTTTCATCGCCTGTAACAATCTTTGACAAGAAATTGTCACCCTCAGCCACATGACGAGCAAGAAATTCTGCACAGATGGTTCTCCTTTGCTCTTTATGGTGTTCAGTTAGACAACGAGGGACCCAGCGGGAACAAACCTTTGAATATCCCAACCGGTGAACAATTGTGACAGCACTACCAACAGAGATGTCAAGTTGAGCACTGAGTTGTTTGATGGTGATCCGTCGATCATCTCGAACGAGTGTGTTCGCACGCTCCGCCATTGCAGGAGTCACAGCTGTGCACGGCCGGCCCGCACGCGGGAGATCAGACAGTCTTGCTTGACCTTGCGGCGATGATGACACACGCTTTGCCCAACGACTCACCGTGCTTTTGTCCACTGCCAGATCACCGTAGACATTCTGCAAGCGCCTATGAATATCTGAGATGCCCTGGTTTTCCGCCAAAAGAAACTCGATCACTGCCCGTTGTTTGCAACACACATCCGTTACAGACGCCATTTTAACAGCTCCGTACAGCGCTGCCACCTGTCGGAAGTCAATGAAACTATACGAGACGAAGCGGGAATGTTTGAAAATATTCCACAAGAAATTTCCGGTTTTTTCAACCAAAATTGGCCGAGAAAAAAAATGTGTTGCATTACTTATTGAACTGCCCTCGTACAAATTTTACGAAGCGGACGTTTCACGTCACTCGAAAATCTCTCTATATTCATCCAGTTTATCCTTTACACTCCGAATGGATTGTCATGTGATAAGCGTAAATCTGCTGTCTTGAATTTTTCCCGAAGTATTTTTCTAGCGCGCTAGCCGTAGCTTCCAGTTTCGTCGCCTGAGGTGCAGTGAAAATTCCGCCAAATACCGCATAAACTTTTCACCGCACACCGCTGCCTCAGGACATTAGAGTCCACGGGAATCACTTGGGCGCAGCCTATGTGCTCTGGGGAGCTATCTGCGAAGAGTAATCCCGAAGTCGCAGCTGCTCACCTGCAAGCTCTGCAAATTGTAGACTGTTTGACGGGGCGCCTGCACCACCTAGCTGGAGTCGTTCCGCGGATCTTGCACATGTCCACTTGTATGTCTATCGTCAAGTGTGGACATACGAGGTTTGTCCGGAAAATACGTATAAAAGTTGAATAATGTCTTTATGTTGCAAGTTGCAGTCACCGCCAGGTGGGACTACTGCTGTAATCAATCCCATCAACGCTCAGTTCGAGTCAGAGCACTCTGCGTGAAGGTGGGAGTCTGCGGCAGCTTGTTGACCGTTACCCTTTTTCACCTGCCATCGGCGTGGAGCTCTCTCTGATTGAGGAATAGCGCGTCAACATCAAGTTTCTTGCAAAGCTAGGCAAGAATGGCCATGCGAGTTTTGAGTGTTTGAAACAGGTTTACGGAGTCAATTCTCTGAAGGAACCAACCGTGAACAAGTGGTTAGAAAGGTTCCGGGATGGCCGAGAAGAAATGAACGATGACCCTCGCCCAGGACGCCCGTCGACATAGAGTTCCGATGCAAATATTGAACGAATTCGGGCTTGTGTTCTTAAAGACCGTAGATTGACAGTCATAATGATTGCTGACGAGCTGTCAATCCCCAAAACAATCGTTCACTAAATCCTGACACAAAAACTGTAAATGAAGAAATTGTGTGCGAAAATCGTACCGAAGCTCTTGACGCCAGAACAAAAAGCAAAGAGGGTTGAGTGCTGTGAGGATTGGTTGGAAGCAGAGGAACGAGAGGACTTTCTCAACCGAGTCATCACTGGAGACGAGTCCTGGTTTTACGAATTCTATGTGGCGAACAAATCTCAAAGCAAGGAATGGGAACTAGCAGGAGAACCGAGAACAAAAAAGTCGCGAAAATCGAGGTCCAATGTGAAGACAATGTTGATTGTTTTCTTTGATTCTAGGGGCATTGTTCACAAGGAATTTGTCCCTCCCGGCCAGAGAGTGAACGGAAATTTTTACGTTGAAGCTCTGGCACGTCTTAGAGCTCGTGTGGCCCGAGTTCGACCGGAGTTGGCAAAAGGGGGCAGATGGATCCTTCATCACAATGCGCCCGCTCACACGTCGCTCGTTGTGCGCGAGTTTTTGGCCCGAAGCTCAATCACCGTGACAGATCACCCGCCTTTTCACCCGATTTAGCCCCGTGTGACTTCTTCCTGTTCCCGAAATGCAAAATGGTGCTTCGGGGGTGGCACTTGGGAGATGTGGAAGCCATCAAGGCGGAAACGACACGGCATCTGAACAGCATCACAACTGAAGACTTTCAGCAATGTTATCAACAGTGGAAAAGGCGTTGGCAGAAGCGTATCGAGTCTCAGGGCGAGTACTTTGAAGGAGACCATATTGTAATACATGAATAATACTAAAATAATGTTATTATTCAACTTGTATACGTATTTTCCGGACAAACCTCGTATTTAATGCAACTGTAGTTGAGCATCTTTTGACATTGACCATCATTCCACATCGAACATCAATCGCCACAAACCACCACACGCCATCAGTCACTGCTAACTATCATTCAGTTTTCACTCCACCCTTCCATCGTCACACTTAAGCAATTGTCATCCGACATTTAGCCGTGAATCCCCGAACATAGAGTCTTAGATGTCAGAGTGAGTGGAAGCGATGGCTAAACTACCTCAGGGATATAATTTCATTATGGAGGCAGAGCTATATCGGTAATTTACTCATCCTACATGTTCTTTATTTTTTGTAGTACATATAGCGTTCTTTCTTTGCAGCAGACGTGTTTAATCATTGTATGGAACGTTGTAGTTACTTTCGTTATTTTTCCACTTTCTCTACAGTTGGTGAGTCGACAGCGCTTTGAGCACATACATGTCTGTGAGCTGCTGCATACAGTCTTATTAACAAAGAAAGCTTTATTTGGTACCAAAAATACTCCACACTTGTACACATTACAGTAATATCAGAAGATGTTGGAAGTTAAGATTCTACCATGAATCCACTTCTCACATATTGGTGGAGCTCCGAAAATGCTATGTTGTCGATGACAAATCACAAATCAGGTAATACCTGAGCCTAATACTTCTGAAGCAAATGGTTGCTGTCTATCTGCACAGTGATATTTTATAAAGTCGATTGTACTAGGAGAAAAACGTTCTGAGAGAAATATGCAGTAACTTGGGTCAAGTTTATTATCGTGACGGGAGTTACTAAAAAGCGTTCAGAGGACGTATGTAATGTTACATTACGATCGATGTATTGCAAGACACTCACACAATGTTTCCTACGAAGGAGGATTAAAGCGTTACGATCAGCCAACATGTTTTATAAGGTTGCTGACCAACTTTGTAGCAGTGACTAGTTTGTCACTGTAACACACGCATTACTAAATGGTTGATTTCTCCTGTCTAATATTTCTTCGGAATTATACTATAGAAACACTGGACTTCAAATGGTTCTGAGCACTATGGGGCTTAACATCTAAGGTCATCAGTCCCTTAGAACTTAGAACTACACCGAGCGAGGTGGCGCAGTGGTTAGCACACTGGACTCGCATTCGGAAGGACGACGGTTCAATCCCGCGTCCGGCCATCCTGATTTAGGTTTTCCGTGATTTCCCTATATCACTTCAGGCAAATGCCGGGATGGTTCCTTTGAAAGGGCACGGCCGATTTCCTTCCCCATCCTTCCCTAACCCGAGCTTGTGCTCCGTCTCTAATGACCTCGTTGTCGATTGGACGTTAAACACTAATCTCCTCCTCCTCCTCCTTAGAACTACTTAAACCTAACTACCTTAAGGACATCACACACATCCATGCCCGAGGCAGGATTCGAACCTGTGACCGTAGCGGTCGCTCGGTTCCAGACTGTAGCGCCTAGCACCGCTCGGTCACAGCGGTCGGCAAACACTGGACTGTCAGTAAAGAAATAGACTACTGTGGAAGCACCTCCTGCGATAATTGTCTCTTACAGCCATTAAACTAACTTGGTAGGGGTCTCAGACTGTTGACGAAACTTCGTATTTTGTCGGAACCCCCAAGTAGACTAGTTCCAGAACAATTTTAAGGACACATATACGAAAAATCCAACATGTCAGCAAATTGTGTGACTCTACACATCACCCATATCCACCCTAACTCCCCGGAATGTTGTTTTAGATCTCACGTCGGCCTGGCCTAGTATTTACCACTTCCCTCTCACTTATCTTTTGTATGCGTTTAGTAAACACAGGATGACGATTATTCGTATCGATGACAGAAAACGTCTGGGTAAATATGGAAGAACTTCAGGTCATGTTGCGTAGCCACCCTTTCAACAACCTTAATATATGGCTGCTCGACACATTACACCCTTCAGGCATCTATGCAACCACCAGTTAGGGCTCTCCTCTGCATTTTTAGAATTACGCTCACTGGATTTTTTTCCCAATATTCTGAACATGTCAGTAAAAATCTCGGGGAAAGGCTACGCTTTTGATGGTGTTAGAAACCGTAAATAAAAATCATGTCTGTCTCGATTCAGTAGTATGTCTGACGAATGGATGAACATCGCATCCCTTGCGCACAGAGAGAGAGGAGGAGGAAACACGGTTCTACAGCGTACCAATTTACTTACGAGGAATACCCAGCAGTGTATGGAAAAAGAATTCTGGTTTATAAGCAATATTTTTTCGAATATTTTTACAACTGGTGGACTAAGATTGGAGAAGCTCCCAGGAGGCAGAGCTGCTGTTGAACCTGGACGATTCACCAGTGATGGGCATGAACTACCACACTTGGTAGCGATCAGATATGGACTGGTGGGCGGTACATGACATCGGCGTCTCTGATGATTCGATTACAGCAGCAACCGTGACCTACCACAAGGATCTATTGTTGTAGTCAGTATTGTTCGTGGGTTCCATTCCTACTTTGGCGAGATCTTCATGTGATTGTATGATGGAGAACAGTGTCTGGGATTGAGAGAAATGTGTTTCTCATCCTGTTATGTACCACCTCTGAGTAACATTTACTTCGTCTTTGTGGGATTCAGTGTTAGTTATTTCCATATAGTAGATAATTAAAATTTTATGCAGACAGAACATAATAAATTTCATTGGTCTTGAGTCTTAGGACGGTTTAAGGCAATTTTCGAGTATTATTACTACCTCCAGTAGACAAACTGTTGCTGTCCTGCAAGTTACCAATTAATCGATACCACGAGGATGTAATTGACACAGATTGCAGTAGCTCACACTGTGAATACGGTTTATTATAGTTAAAAACGCGTAAGCAGTCTTGCACTAAGTCAAGCACACGAGACATTCTGTAGTTGTATACTGTAACCTCCAGTCCGGTAATACAATGGTCCTCAGCGAAGGAGTTTGTAAAAAAAGCTGCTCATAGTCGCATGTCAGAACATTTTATAAAATCTATGAGGTGGTTACCGGTAACTTTGTTCACGCCTGGGTCTGTGATTTGACATACTAATTTATAATAGGTCATGCACTTTAAATTCCACTAAAAGTGTGTTATCGTTGTCCGCAATCACATAGCTGGCAGGAAGTTATGCTATGATGTGACGTAATCGGTATGATATATGTGGTGTCACCACTACCCTGATATCTACTAGTTACAGCTCTTCTGGACCGATTGCTCCATCTGTATAATGATGATTTTTTCTAAGTACCGTACATCTGTGACACCATATCTGTCACTTCCTCTGTATAGGTAACAACAATAATATATATATATATATATATATATATATATATATATATTTCCAAGGGGTCTACGATGAGAGTGCTTTCTCAGCGTTTAACACATGTCAATTAGGAAGCATATTGCACAGTGATCCTAATAGATCACTCACTCATAGCTGTCTAGGAAAGCATCCACGAGTTCTCTCCAGACACTTCTATGTAGTTCTTAAGTCACTTCTCGACTACACTCTTAAGTATAAATGAAAATATCCTATGTGACCGTAGAGTATCGAGATTTCCTACCGATTTTTTTTTGTATTTCCCGCTTTCTGGATATTTATCCATTTCTTACATATTCCATATGTAGATGTAAAAGTACAAATATGCTCTTATTGCTTACACAGACAGGTGTGGCTTGCTATTTTTCTTTTTTATGCCATCCAACTTTGATACAGAACCCCGGTGCAGCTAAGGTATATAGTCATTCCTCCAAATGGCAACACTAACGCTAATACACATGGATTGCTGTTGGATGTGCCGGCCGCGGTGGCCGAGCGGTTCTAGGCGCTCAGTCTGGGACCGCGCGACTGCTACGGTCGCAGGTTCGAATCTTGCTTCTGGCATGGATGTGTGTGATGTCCTTAGGTTAGTTAGGTTTGAGTAGTTCTAAGTTCTAGGGGACTGGTGACCACAGATGGTAAGTCCCATAGTGCTCAGAGCCATTTGAACCATTTGCTGTTGGATGTAGTGTGTTGACGTTATTCTGTTGTGAACACATACATTATTTCGCGGGTAGGGTTGCAGATATCACCATTTCACTACACAGTGCTAATTTCAGTATGGTGATACGTAATTGGTCTTCAAATCAAGAATTATTTATCGTGTACATAATATACACTCCTGGAAATTGAAATAAGAACACCGTGAATTCATTGTCCCAGGAAGGGGAAACTTTACTGACACATTCCTGGGGTCAGATACATCACATGATCACACTGACAGAACCACAGGCACATAGACACAGGCAACAGAGATGCACAATGTCGGCACTAGTACAGTGTATATCCACCTTTCGCAGCAATGCAGGCTGCTATTCTCCCATGGAGACGATCGTAGAGATGCTGGATGTAGTCCTGTGGAACGGCTTGCCATGCCATTTCCACCTGGCGCCTCAGTTGGATCAGCGTTCGTGCTGGACGTGCAGACCGCGTGAGACGACGCTTCATCCAGTCCCAAACATGCTCAATGGGGGACAGATCCGGAGATCTTGCTGGCCAGGGTAGTTGGCTTACACCTTCTAGAGCACGTTGGGTGGCACGGGATACATGCGGACGTGCATTGTCCTGTTGGAACAGCAAGTTCCCTTGCCGGTCTAGTAATGGTAGAACGATGAGTTCGATGACGGTTTGGATGTACCGTGCACTATTCAGTGTCCCCTCGACGATCACCAGTGGTGTACGGCCAGTGTAGGAGATCGCTCCCCACACCATGATGCCAGGTGTTGGCCCTGTGTGCCTCGGTCGTATGCAGTCCTGATTGTGGCGCTCACCTGCACGGCGCCAAACACGCATACGACCATCATTGGCACCAAGGCAGAAGCGACTCTCATCGCTGACGACGACACGTCTCCATTCGTCCCTCCATTCACGCCTGTCGCGACACCACTGGAGGCGGGCTGCACGATGTTGGGGCGTGAGCGGAAGACGGCCTAACGGTGTGTGGGACCGTAGCCCAGCTTCATGGAGACGGTTGCGAATGGTCCTCGCCGATACCCCAGGAGCAACAGTGTCCCTAATTTGCTGGGAAGTGGCGGTGCGGTCCCCTACGGCACTGCGTAGGATCCTACGGTCTTGGCGTGCACCCGTGCGTCGCTGCGGTCCGGTCCCAGGTCGACGGGCACGTGCACCTTTCGCCGACCACTGGCGACAACATCGATGTACTGTGGAGACCTCACGCCCCACGTGTTGAGCAATTCGGCGGTACGTCCACCCGGCCTCCCGCATGCCCACTATACGCCCTCGCTCAAAGTCCGTCAACTGCACATACGGTTCACGTCGACGCTGTCGCGGCATGCTACCAGTGTTAAAGACTGCGATGGAGCTCCGTATGCCACGGCAAACTGGCTGGCACTGACGGCGGCGGTGCACAAATGCTGCGCAGCTAGCGCCATTCGACGGCCAACACCGCGGTTCCTGGTGTGTCCGCTGTGCCGTGCGTGTGATCATTGCTTGTACAGCCCTCTCGCAGTGTCCGGAGCAAGTATGGTGGGTCTGACACACCGGTGTCAATGTGTTCTTTTTTCCATTTCCTGGAGTGTATTAGGATTACCATGATGTATTATGACAAAATAAGATTTCATCAAGTTTGAGGCCCTTGCCAGGTTGGTTTAATGGCTGTAGGCTAGAATTATCGCAAGAGCTGCTACCATAGAATTCTATATTTTTTACTAACAGTCCAGTGCTTACATACGTATAATTCCGAAGAAATATTAGACATGGGAGAAGTCAACCACTTAGTAAGGCTAATGTTACAGTGACAAACTAGTCACTGCTACAAAGTTGGCCAGCATCGTTAGAAAACACATTGGCTGATCATAGCTCTTTCATCCTTTTTCGTAGGAAACATTGCATGAGTCTGTTCTGCGACACATCGATCGTAATGTAACACTACATAAATTCTCAGAACGCTTTTTTAAGTAAGTCCCATCAAGATGATAAACTTGACCCAAGTTACTGCATATTTGTCTCGGAACATTTTTCTCCTAGTACAATCGACTTTATAATATATCACTATGCACATAGACTCTGCAACCATTCCTCTCAAAAGTATTAGGCTCAAGTATTACTTGATTTGTCATCGACAACACTTTTTCGGAGCTCCACCGATATGCGAGAGGTGGATTCATGCTAGAATCTTAACGTCCAAAATCAGCTGATTCTATTGTAATGAGTACAAGTATGGACTGTTATTTTTTTAAATAATACAGTTTCGTTAAAACGACTGTAGGCAGCACCTCACAGGTGCGTAACATAAATGCTCAAGGCACTGTCGAGTCACTATGTATACACCTCAGGAGATCAGCATTCGTTTGCTGAGTACGGGCTTGGCAGCCCCGGGATTTCTGAGCTGGGGACTGGTAAGCGCCGCCAGCCCTCGGTAACCATGAGCTCTGGGCATGCTGCAGCGACCACCGTGCGGCGCAACGGTGGATTGTTGTGTTTCGGAGAATGGGGGTCTTAACTTCACCGCCTGGACCGCGAGGTACACACATCCATAAAAAAAAGTGTTACCTGCTGATGAGGTGAACGATCGTTGAGTCGTTGAGGTAAAACAATCTCTAGCGGGCAACCTCTGGGGTCCCCCCTGTGGGTCCGGGGTAAGAATAGGCCCGAGTTATTCCTGCCTGTCGTAAGAGGCGACTAAAAGGAGTTTCAACCGTTTCGGCCTTCCATGTGATGGTCTCCCCTGGGGTTTGACCTCCATTTTTCAAAATTTTACAGAAGTACGAGCCTTTTGGGGAAGGACGCCTTACGTGGTGTACCACTGGTCCTCAGTGCACTAAGACCTTGGCACTCAGCATTGTACCGGCGTTGTTGCATACCCACTATTCCTCAAATTGGGCCTAAACGCCTGATGGGTTGTACAAGTTACGCCCATAGTGCGTCCCCATCTGCACCTACGATCCTGATGGACTTTCCATGCCACCAGAAATCCAGCACGGTAGCCAGCCCGTTGTGGTGGGGTCGTCATGTACCCTCTAGGTTGCAGCCCCCCTGACAACACAGGGATTGTACTGCCAATACCTGAGCTGCACCCTCCCCACGTCGGCCAAGGAGTAGATGCCCGTCTCCTTGGGGCATCAGGACTCCCGGCAACGGTCATCCTGCCAGGTGGCCCTTGCTGAGGCTGGGTGGCGCCAGTGGGGAGAGCCCCTGGTCGGAGTGGGTGGTATCGGGGCGGACGTTTCGCAGATGAAATGTCAACACTTATCAGGTCGCTCTGCGGCCGAGTCTTTCAAAATGAAAGGTACTGTTTCTAGTTCTGGTTCTCCTGCCCTTTCCCCCTTGGCCACTCCCTGGAAGGGGGGACAGGCCTGCCGGCTTGGGGCGAAGTACTTCCCCCGCTATTTGGTCTGTTCTCGAATCGATGGGGGGACGTTCGCCGCCTCCTAGCCCATGTTCTTTGTTCAGCACATTGAGGACATCTTCGGGGAAATCGAGGCTCTCAGTAAGATGCGTTCGGGGTCACTTCTTATAAAGACCACCTTCGCCACACAGTCGGCGGCGCTCCAGGCGTGCGACCGCCTAGGGGACATCCCAGTGTCCATAGTCGCGCATCTGGCACTAAATAGGACGCAGGGGGTTATTTTTCATCGTGACCTCCTGCTGCAATCTGATGAGGAGCTCAGGGCCAACCTGGAGCGCCGAGGCGTGCATTTCGTCTGGCGAGTCAGCGCGGCCCCAAGGACCGTCGCATCGACACCGGGGCCTTTATCCCCGCCTTCGAGGGGGACGTTCTCCCGGAGAAGGTAAAGGTGATGTGCTACCGGTGCGATGTGCGACCTTACGTCCCGCCTCCTATGCGCTGTTTTCGGTGTTTGCGCTTTGGGCACATGTCGTCACGGTGTGAGGCTGAGCCCCTTTGTGGCGATTGTGGACGTCCTCTTCGTGAGGAACATACATGCACCCCACCACCTCGGTGCGTTAATTGTCCTGGCATCCACTCGCCTAGATCCTCAGACTGCCCCGCATATCAGAAGGAGAAGAAGATACAAGAACTCAAAACTTTGGATCGGCTCTCTTATTCTGAGGCCAGGAAGAAGTATGACCGCCTCCATCACGTGCCGTCGACCACTTCGTTTGCCTCAGTTGTGTCCACTCCTTCCGTGGTATCCTCACCCCTATCCTGTCCCCCTCCGCCTCCTCCCCCCATCTGGGGTCTTTGCCTCCGCCTCCCAAATCCCTCCCTTCCAAATCCTCCTCCCCCATGGCCCCCGCCCCCTCTGCCCCAGGGGCCACCCTTCCTCCTCCTCCTCCCACCCTCGCCGCCTGAGAAGCGCTTCTCTTCTCAGGCGTCCATCGGGGAAACGTTCCGGACCCCAGCTTCCGAGGTCCGGCGTTCCAAAACGGACCCCGCGCGTGAGGACCTTCTTCGGGTCCAGCCCACCATCCCTGTGCCTCCTCGGACTTCCAAGTAGGCCTCCAAGAAGTGTCTATCCCCCTCTCCACCCCGGCGCGTTTCGTCTGACGCTCCATCTGTGAGTCACTGCTCCCGGCCGTCCTCAGTTTCGCTGGGACGCTCTGCTGCCAGGCGCTCAGCTGGCCTCTCGGCGGCAAATGATGCTGCCCCTCCTACACAACCAGGGACAGCGGCCGCAGCTGGCGGCGACTCGATGGAACAGGATCCGCCTCCCGCCGGTTGTAGCATTGTTCCCTCGAAACCTGGCCCTCCGCGGGCGTCGAGATGACCAGCTCTTCCCCCGTCTCGTTCCCCCTCTTTTTTGACTAGCGATGGCCTTGTTACATTGGAACATAAGAGGTATTCGATCTAATCAGGAGGAATTACAACTGCTCCTCCGCCTGCACTGTCCGCTCGTCCTTGGTCTCCAGGAAACCAAGTTGCGCCCGACTGACCATATTGCCTTTACCCACTATACCTCAGAGCGGTATGACCTCACCCCTGTGGACGGTATCCAAGCTCATGGTGGGGTCATGTTGCTCGTTCGGGACGATGTCTATTACCATCCCATCCCATTGACCACCCCACTCCAAGCAATAGCTGTCCGTATTACTCTTTCTGCTTTTACTTGTTCAGTTTGTACCATCTACTCTCCATCGTCATCTGCTGTTAGTCGGGCTGACATGATGCACCTGATCGTTCAGCTTGCCCCGCCGTTTTTATTGTTTGGCGACTTCAATGCCCATCATCCCCTTTGGGGCTCTCCTGCATCCTGTCAAAGAGGCCCACTCTTGGCGGATGTCTTCAACCATCTCAATCTTGTCTGCCTCAATACTGGCGCCCCGACTTTCCTCTCGGACTCTACTCATACCTACTCCCACTTGGACCTCTCGATCTGTTCTACCACTCTTGCCCGTCGGTTCGAGTGGTATGTCCTTTCTGACACCTATTCGAGCGACCACTTCCCCTGTGTCGTTCGTCTCCTGCACCACACCCCATCCCCACGTCCTTCGAGCTGGAACATACCGAAAGCTGACTGGGGACTTTACTCCTCCCTGGCGACCTTTCCGGACCACGACCAGTTGTGACAGTCAGGTCGAATCCCTCACGGCTGTTATTATCCATGCTGCCGAACGTTCCATTCCTCGTACTACCTCTTCTTCACGTCGCGTTTCCGTCCCCTGGTGGAACGAGGCTAGTAGAGACGCTATCTGTGCTCGACGACGTGCTTTACCCACCTTTCGCCGCCATCCTACGTTGGCGAATTGTATTGGATACAAACGACTCCGAGCGCAATGCCGTAGAGTCATCAAAGACAGCAAAAAAGCTTGTTGGGCCTCTTTCACCAGCTCCTTTAACAGTTTTACTCCCTCTTCTGTCGTATGGGGTGGCCTGCGCCGGCTGTCGGGCATTAAGGCCCACTCCTCGGTACCTGGCCTGACCTCGGGTAATGAGGTCCTTGTTGATCCTGTGGCTGTCTCCAACGCCTTTGGCCGGTTTTTCGCGGAGGTTTCAAGCTCCGCCCATTGCCACCCTGCCTTCCTTCCCAGGAAAGAGGCAGAAGAGGCTCGGCGACCTTCCTTCCACTCGCTGAATCTGGAAACTTATAATGCCCCCATTACTATGCGGGAGCTCGAACGTGCGCTTGCACTGTCCCGGTCCTCTGCTCCGGGGCCAGATGCCATTCACGTTCAGATGCTGGCACACCTTTCCCCTGCGGGCGAAAGCTTCCTTCTTCGTACCTACAATCGCGTCTGGACCGAAGATCAGGTCCCCATGCGTTGGCGTGACGCCGTCGTTGCTCCTATACCCAAACCCGGGAAGGATAGACACCTTCCTTCTAGTTACCGCCCCATTTCTCTTACAAGCTGTGTCTGTAAGGTGATGGAGCGCATGGTTCGTGCTCGGTTAGTCTGGATTCTTGAATCTCGGTGGCTGCTTACTAATGTCCAATGCGGCTTTCGTCGCCGCCGCTCCGCTGTTGACCACCTTGTGACCTTGTCGACAGTCATCATGAACAACTTTTTGCAAAGGCGCCAAATGGTAGCCGTGTTCTTCGATTTGGAGAAGGCTTTTGATACCTGTTGGAGAGGAGGTATCCTCTGCACTATGCACAGGTGGGGCCTTAGCGGTCGCCTGCCCCTTTTTATTGATTCCTTTTTAACGGATCGAAAGTTTAGGGTACGTGTGGGTTCCGTATTGTCCAACGTCTTCCTCCAGGAGAACGGAGTGCCTCAGGGCTCCGTCTTGAGCGTAGCCCTTTTTGCCATCGCGATCAATGCAATTATGGATTGCATTCCACCTAATGTCTCAGGCTCTCTCTTTGTCGATGACTTCGCGATCTACTGCAGTGCCCAGAGAACATGCCTCCTGGAGCGCTGCCTTCAGCGTTGTCTAGACAGCCTATACTCATGGAGCGTGGCAAATGGCTTCCGGTTCTCTGAAGAGAAGACGGTTTGTATCAACTTTTGGCGATATAAAGCGTTCCTTCTGCCATCCTTACATCTCGGTCCTGTTGTTCTCCCATTCGTGGAAACAACAAAGTTTCTAGGGCTCATGTTGGACAGGAAACTGTGTTGGTCTCTGCATGTCTCTTATTTGGCGGCCAGTTGTACACGTTCCCTTAATGTCCTCAGAGTTCTTAGTGGTTCATCTTGGGGAGCGGATCACATTGTCGGTCCATAGTCCGATCGTAGCTGGATTATGGGAGCTTCGTCTACTCGTCTGCTCGGCCATCCCTCGTACGCCGTCTCAACTCCATCCACCATCGGGGGTTACGTCTTGCGACCGGAGGCTTCTACACTAGTCCTGTCGAGAGTCTTTATGCTGAAGCTGCTGAATTACCATTGACCTACCAGCACGACGTACTGCTGTGTCGGTATGCCTGCCGGCTGTTGTCTATGCCCGAACACCCCTCTTACAAGTCCTTCTTCGCCGATTCTCTCGACCGTCAGTACGGGTTGTATGTGTCTGCCCTGCTGACCCCCGGAGTCCGCTTCCGTCGCCTGCTTCGACAATTGGATTTTGCCCTCCCTACCACCTTCAGAGAGGGTGAGAGCCCGACACCACCTTGGCTCCAGGCTCCGGTTCATATTTATCTCGACCTCAGCTCACTCCCGAAGGAGGGTACTCTGGCTGCAGTGTATTGCTCACGGTTTGTCGAACTTCGTGCTCGACTTGCCGGTCACACCTTTATTTACACCGATGGCTCCAAAACTGACGATGGTGTCGGCTGTGCCTTTGTCGTCGGGGCCGCCACCTTTAAATACCGGCTCCTCGACCAATGTTCGAGCTTTTTGCTCTCCATCAGGCCATTCAGTATGCCCGCCGCCACCGCCATTCATCGTATGTACTCTGCTCTGACTCACTCAGTGCTCTTCACAGCCTTGGAGCTCCCTATCCGGACTATCCCTTGATTCAACGGATACAGCAGTCCCTCCATTCTTTCGCTGATAATGGTTCTCCTGTCAGCTTTCTGTGGGTTCCCGGACATGTAGGAGTGCCTGGGAATGAGGCTGCAGATGCTGCAGCCAAGGCTGCAGTCCTCCTGCCTCGGCCAGCCTCCCATTGTGTCCCATCATCTGACGTTTGTGGGGATGTTTGTAAGAGGCTTGTGTCGTTGTGGTGGGATGCTTGGTCATCCCTCCAAGGAAACAAGCTCCGGGCAGTAAAACCGCTCCCAACTGCTTGGACAACCTCCTCCCGACCATCTCGGCGAGAGGAGGTCCTTCTGACCAGGTTGCGGATTGGGCATTGCCGGTTTAGCCACCGCTACCTGATCTCCGGTGACCCAGCCCCGCAGTGCCCTTGTGGTCAGGCATTAACAGTGCGCCATGTTTTATTGTCGTGTCCCCGCTTTAGTCAATCTCGTGTTGTCCTGTCCCTGCCATCTACTTCACCGGATATTTTAGCTGATGACGCTCGAGCAGCTGCTCGTGTTCTGCGTTTTATAACTTTGACTGGCTTGTCCGAAGACATCTAACCTTTTTACTTATTTTCTCTGCATCTTTGTCAGGTCTTTCTGGTTTCCCCCCCCCCTCCCCTTGAGTTTTACTAGATTCCATGTGCTCTAACAACGGTGACTGGGCGCTAATGACCTCAGTAGTTGAGCGCCCTTAAAACCCACCAAAAAAAAAAAAAAAAAAAAAAAACCTCTGGGACACCTGCCGCACCCCAGTTGAATCAGGCTTGCTCAGGCATGCAGGGTTCTTCCTGGGTCGACGGTTGTTTCCGTAGCGTCTCGTGGGATCCCTATTGAACGGTCTCCTCAAACTGCTGCTACTGCTGGAACGGGTGTACCGTCAGGTGGTACCTACACCGACTCATCAAAGAGAGCTCGGTTGGTCAGTCCTCCCGAAAAGGTCTCGGAGTAATACTAACAGGGCATTAGTGTGCCGTAACACTTTCATTGTAATCAAGCGAAAAGCAGAAAGTTTTGAGCAGATATCCCCTTCCTATGTGAACAAGCCATTGGAAGGTATTGCTGGGTCTCTAAAAAGTGTCAAACAGCTACGTAATGGAAAGTTTTTGGTTGAAACTGCTAATTCCACCCAAATATCTAAGCTTCTGGGATGTGAGGCCTTAGGTGACTGCTTGGTCGAGTCTGAGTTGCATAACATCCTTAATTTCAGTAAGGGTGTGGTTACCTGCTCTGATTGGGCGTCACGGAAGTGCAGGTCGCGTGGTATTAGCCGAGCGGTCTAGGGCGCTGCAGTCATGGACTGTGTGGCTGATCCCGGCGGAGGTTATAGTCCTCCCTCGGGCGTGTGTGTGTGTGTGTGTGTGTGTGTGTGTGTGTGTGTGTGTGTGTGTGTGTGTGTGTGTGTGTCGTTAGGAAAATTTAGGTTAAGTAGTGTGTAAGCTTAGGGACTGACTGATGACCTTAGCAGTTAAGTCCCATAAGATTTCACACACATCTGAACATTTGAACGGAAGTGCAGACTGTATGAGGAGAGTCAATGGCAAATTGGAAAAATCGGAAACATTTATTCTAACGTGCAGTACTCTGGAATTACCTGAACATACCCTTACAGGCTATATCTGTCTTAAGGTTCGCCCCTTTATTACTAACCCAGTGCGATGGTATGGTCAAAGATTTGACCATACCACTATGGGATGTAATGGGAGGGCTGTGTGTGGCAATTGTGGAGGCTCAGCTCTCGATTCAGGCAATTCTTGTTCACTTCCTCCGAAATGTGTGAACTACTCTGGGAATTATCCAGTGTGGAGCGGAAAGTGTGAGGTTTAGAACGAGGAATGGAAAATTCAGGAGTTGGAAGTCAAGAGACGAATACCCTATGGTGAAGCTAGAAAAGCTTTCAAAGCTATACAACCTCCAGTTTTCGCTACTTCTTTTGCGTCAGCCCTTAAGACACCAATCGCCAAGTGTGATGCCTCCACACAAACTCAGATCACAGATTGAAAAACGAGCACATGCACTTGTCAGTGTGCCTGTTGGGGAAACACTCCACTTGAAACTAAAGTCGTTCGGAACCTGTCAGCAATGGGCTTACCACCTAAGCCACATCATACAACTACCCACCATCAGAAGCCAACTAAGCTGTCCCCACAACCCAGGCAACCACCTCCTCCCATCACTAAAGACAAATGTCCTTAGAAAAGTAGTTTAAATCCCAAGAAAGCGCTAGATAAACCTTAAATCCGGCGAGCTCTCTCCCTCTCTGATTGGGACTATGCTTTTGAGTATACGGACTTCCAATCGGAGGAACTAGAGAGCTGGGAACTGGCTAATATTGCCCCTGACCTCCTTGGTAAATCACCACATCCGAGGGGGAAAGAAAAGAACCATCACTGCTAAACAATAGCTTCCATAGGGACTTCTGTCTTGCAGTGGAATTTAAGTGGATATCTCTCACATTTGGAAGAATTACAGCTCCTGGTCCAGGAGAAACCGTTCTGCATCTGCTTACAAGAAACACATCTTAGTCACCGGTACACCTCCATTATGGGGTTACCATCCATACAGGAAGTATGATGTTACTGGAGACAGGGCTAAATGTGGAGTGGCTGTTTTCACAGATAACAGATGCCACGCCTCTCCTGTCCCTCTTACCACAGCCACGCAAGCAATTGTCGTGTTTGTTCTCGCACCCTTTAATATAACTGTTTTTTGTACCTTCCACATAATGATGCTTTGGATGCAGATGCATTGGCAGAATCTTCCGAGCACTCCCACGCTCATTCCTCCTTGTGGGGGGGCTTCAGTGCACACAATGTCCTGTGGGGCGCGGCTACCACTTTCTCCAGGGGTCGGATGATCGAGCGACTTGTCCATTCTGAGAATATCTACCTTCTGAACGCGGGTTAGAGGACACACTTTTCCATAGCTATAGGGTCTTTTTCAGCCATTGACCTTTGTTTTTGTTCCCCAGCTATTGCAGGCTCAGTTCAGTGGTAAGTGGCTCCAGATTTACATTCTAGTGACCACTTCCCAGCGTGGATCCAGCTGCTGACTAGGACGGTGGCTGACAGGAGTCCACGAAGATGGATGATACAAAGGGTAAATTGGTCACAGTGCAGTCGACAGCCTATTTTTTACAAAAGGGTTATGGGCAGGAGACGGTGTCCCACATCACTTGAGATCAAATAGGCGGCTGCAGAGTCCATCCCCCAGTCCAGTAAGCACCTCTGATGACGGCCTGTACCTTGGTGGAATGATTACTGTCGATTGGCAAGCAGGGCCAGGTGAACAGCTCTGCGGAACTTCAAAACACTGTCCAACTACAGAAAACCTTCATGTATTCAGATCTGTGAGAGCACATGTGAGGCGAGTGATCAAAGAACGGAAGAGGGCTTCCAGGAGGAAATTCATGACTTCTATTAATTGGTCCACTTCCACTGCTCAAGTTTGGAAATCAATAAGACGGATTTCAGGTAAGGGCAGTGCGTATTCCCTTACGGCATTGTTAAGCAATGGGGTGTTGGTGGACACGCCAGAAGACATAGCTCAGGTTTTATCTGAAAACATTCTGTACCGTTACTGCTTCATCCAGACAAGCTCCTACTTCTCAGGTGTTCTGTAGGATTCAAAGACAAGGAATCTTAATTTCTTCTCACATAATGAGGAAGTCTACAACCTTCCGTTCTCAGTGTGAAAACTGGAATTGGCTTTGCAGCTAGAGACATTGCTCCAGGACCTGATGAGATCTATTTTTCCATGCGTCGTAATGTGTGCCGTGAATCGAAGAGATAGCTCCTTTCTTGTTTCAATCGGATCTGGTTTGATGGACAGTACCCCACAACTTCGAAGGAGGCAATATTAATTCAGTTCTGGAAATCAGGTAAGGACTGTAGCGTCCCTAACAGTTACCGGAGTATAGCCCTTACCAGTTGTATGGGTTAAGACTCTTGAACACGTAGTCAACCGCTGCCTTGTCTGGCTGCTCGAATCCCAAGGTCACCTGAGCCACTCCCAGTTCGATTTCAGGCGTTACCGTTCCACCCTTGACAACTTAATTCTACTGGAGACCGCGATACAGGGGTGGCCCTTATGCTGGAACCACATGGTTTGTGTGTTTAACCTCGAAAAAGCATATGACACTACTTGGAGGTAAAACATCCTTCGCCAACTTCATCAATTGGGACTATGTGAACGCCTGCCACTTATCATCAAATCCTTTCTCGAGGATCGGCGTTTTCGATATCGCGTTGGCGGTGCATTGTGTGACTGCTATGTTCAAGAGAATGGGGTCCCTCATGGCAGTGCCCTCAGTGCCACATTGTTTGCCATCCCTATCAATGGCATTTCCTCTGCAGCCAGGAGGCCTGTCAAATGCTCTTTGCTTGTGGATGACTTTAAAATCTTCTGCCCTTCCTCTGATCTTACAAAGACGAGGCAGCTACTGCTCACCAATAGGAGGGTGGAAACCTGGGCCAGGGCAATTGGTTTTTGGTTCTCTCGTCGAAGTTTTAACCTACCAATGCTCACAATGGGGGACAACATTTTACATTTTCCAGAAAGTGTGCGATTTTTGGGTTTGTTTGACTCGAAATTAACATGGCTCCCACACCTGAAATGCCTACGTACAAAGGGCATCCATTTGTTGAACATTTTGAAATGCCTTGGCGGAAAAACATGGAAAGCTGACAGGTGCTTCCTCCTTCAGTTTTATAGGGCATATGTTCGATCACGCTTAGACTATGGCAGCATGGTCAATGGATCCACCCGTCCTTCCTACCTTCGGATGTTAGATGCTGTCCACCATGCAGGCATTCGTATATCGACTGGACCCTTTCGGACCAGCCCAGTTCAGAGTCTGTGTGCAGAGGCTGGTGATCACCACTCTGGATTCGGCGACGTATCCTTTTGGCTCGACAGACACTGAAAATCTCAACGTCACCTCAGTTATTGACATTTAGTTTAGTGGTCCAACCCCCCTTTGAACATCTGTTCAGGAATCTGCACCATGCAACCAAGCCCTTTGGGATTCATGCTACAGCCTCTCTCAAGGATTTGGATCTATCAGGCATCAAAATACACAGCCAGGGGAGGAACGCATTGCCGACTTGGCGTCTTCCGAAGCTCAGTTGATTTTAAGCTTGACACAGTACAAGAAAACTTGCACTCCAGATTATTTTTTTTTCAACTTTGCTTTCGTCAATTTTAAGCCTGTACCATAATTTTATTGTTTATACAGATGGATCTCAGCTAGAGAATGTCCTCAGTTGTTCTGTTGTTTTCCCTGATAGTGCATCTTCCAGAAGAATTTACAAATTACGGTGTGGAATTATATGACATTCTGATGGTATTGGAGATGGATCACAGACATCATCGTAAAAGGTTTCTTGTCTGTTCAGACTCTCTTAGTGCACTGCAAGTACTTCACCAAATGTATCCAGTAGACCCACTGATTCAGCTCATCCATGACTTCTTACAGCGGCTCCAAACTGTGGCAAGGTGGTGATATTTTGCTGGGTACCTGGCCCCATTGGGATACAAGGCAACGACATGGCTGACAAAGCCGCCAAGGAAGCATGTCTAGATGGTGCTATCCATAAATATGCCATCCCATTGCACGCCATCTCATTTTCTGACAGTCGCATCATCACATCAGTGGGAGGCTGAACAGTTGCAGGCGACAGAAAACAAACTGCATTCGCTGAAATCATCCACAACGGCATGGTGGACTTCATGCTGCCTCACCACTGGAAAGAGGTTCTGCTTACCAGAATGCGCATTTGACATAGCCCTTTAACACGTGGCTTTCTCCTCCAGCAGGAGGATCCACCACTCCGGGATGTTTGTGGCGTGCCACTTTCAGTTTAGCATATTGTGGCAATGTGTGTCCCTTTACAGGGTGTTACAAAAAGGTACGGCTAAACTTTCAGGAAACATTCCTCACACACAAAGAAAGTAAATATGTTATGTGGACATGTGTCCAGAAACGCTTACTTTCCATGTTAGAGCTCATTTTATTACTTCTCTTCAAATCACATTAATCATGGAATTGAAACACACAGCAACAGAACGTACCAGCGTGACTTCAAACACTTTGTTATAGGAAATGTTCAAAATGTCCTCCGTTAGCGAGGATACATGCATCCACCCTCCGTCGCACGGAATCCCTGATGCGCTGATGCTGCCCTGGAGAATGGCGTATTGTATCACAGCCGTCCACAATACAAGCACGAAGAGTCTCTACATTTGGTACCGGGGTTGCGTAGACAAGAGCTTTCAAATGCCCCCATAAATGAAAGTCAATAGGGTTAAGGTCAGGAGAGCGTGGAGGCCATGGAATTGGTCCGCCTTTACCAATCCATCAGTCACCGAATCTGTTGAGAAGCGTACGAACACTTCGACTGAAATATACGGGAGCTCCATCGTGCATGAACCACATGTTGTATCGTACTTGTAAAGGCACATGTTCTAGCAGCACAGGTAGAGTATCCCGTATTAAATCATGATAACGTGCTCCAATGAGCGTAGGTGGAAGAACATTGGGCCCAATCAAGAAATCACCAACAATGCCTGCCCAAACGTTCACAGAAAATCTGTGTTGATGACATGATTGCACAATTGCGTGCAGATTCTCGTCGGCCCACACATGTTGATTGTGAAAATTTACAATTTGATCACGTTGGAATGAAGCATCATCCGTAAAGAGAACATTTGCACTGAAATGAGGATTAACACATTGTTGGATGAACCATTAGCAGAAGTGTACCCGTGGAGGCCGATCAGCTGCTGATAGTGCCTGCACACGCTCTACATGGCACGGAAACAACTGGTTCTCTCGTAGCACTCTCCATACAGTGACGTGGTCAACGTTACCTTGTACAGCAGCAACTTCTCTGACGCTGACATTAGGGTTATCGTCAACTGCACGAAGAATTGCCTCATCCATTGCAGGTGTCCTCGTCGTTCTAGGTCTTCCCCAATCGCGAGTCATAGGCTGAAATGTTCCGTGCTCCCTAAGACGCCGATCAATTGTTTCTAACGTCTTCCTGTCGGGACACCTTCGTTCTGGAAATCTGTCTCGATACACACGTACCGCGCCACGGCTATTGCCCCGTGCTAATCCATACATCAAATCGGCATCTGCCAACTCCACATTTGTAAACATTGCACTGACTGCAAAACGACGTTCGTGATGAACACTAACCTGTTGATGCTACGTACTGATGTGCTTGATGCTAGTACTGTAGAGCAATGAGTCGCATGTCAACACAAGCACCGAAGTCAACATTACCTTCCTTCAATTGGGCCAACTGGCGGTGAATCGAGGAAGTACAGTACATACTGACGAAACTAAAATGAGCTCTAACGCGGAAATTAAGCGTTTCCGGACACGTGTCCTAATAACATCTTTTCTGTATTTGTGTGTGAGGAATGTTTCCTGAAAGTTTGGTCATACCTTTTTGTAATACCCTGTATACTGATATTAGGGCAGCCCTCAGTTTCGATGGAGATCTACCCACTATCCTCGCAGATACTGATTCCAGTGTTAGAAGTCGCATTTGGGGACAGCCTTCGCCCCCACCAATGAGATTAGCATGCTGACTTCCCGTCAGGGCGCTGATGACCATGTTGTCGAGGCCCCTTTACTTCAAATAACCACCACCACCACCACCACCACCACCACCACCACCACCACCACCACCCTCAGCTGTAGAGAGGGGGAAAGAATAACGAAAATAAGTACAATATTCCAGACAGTGATTAAACTCGCCTGCTGCAAAGAAAGAACACTGGTTTATGTACTGCTACAACAAAAAACAAAAATGAACAAGGATGAGTGTATAAATTACCGATATCACTCTACCTCCACAATAAACCATGTCCCCAAGGTTGTCAAGGATCGCCTCTGCCGACTCTGGCATCACCGACTCTAAATTCTGGGATTCACAGCTAAACTTTCGGCGACAATTGTTTATACTGTGGTGTGAAAACTGAATGATGGTCAGCAGTGAACGGTTGTGTGTGGTGGTTTGTGGCAGATGATGGTCAATATGGAATGATGGTCATTGACATTTGCATTAAATATGACCACACTTGACGACAGACATAAGAGTGGACACGCACAAGATGCATGAAGCGACTCCAGCTAGGCCGTGCCGCTCCAGCGGCTAGTGATGGCACCAACCAACACCTGTCAAACTCAGCCGACGACTTGCAGCGCTTGTGGGTGAGCCGCTACAGCTTCGGAGTTTCCAAACTGCCTTCCGGCTTACGCTTTGCAGGTAATTCCCTAGGGAATTATAGGCCTTGCACAAGTGTTTCCCATAAGACCCTTACTTCTTGTGGCAGTGGTGCATGACGGAAAGGTTGTGTGGTATTTGGCCGAATTGTCAGTGTGGCTTACGTGATGGAACTGGCAGCCACGGCCAGTACACAAGAAATATACTTCGAAAAAAGCTAAGACAGCAGATTTACGTTCTCTCATGACTATCCATTTGCGGTGTAAAGGATAAACTGGATAAATTTAAAGATTTTAGAGTGATGTGAAATGTATCACTTCATAACAGATATTTACGTGGAAGATCTGCAGCAGTTTAAGTGCGAGTAGTCTGTGATCTATTTGCATTGCGTGTTTGCAACTCGCACTAACACGTCAGTGGGCTTGCCAAAGTGCAGTCTCCCCCCCCCCCCCCTCCCCATGCTCCCGAGATTGTGGAGCAACCTTCAGGAGCAATTCGGTCGACACAGCAGCCATGTAAGCACCTGACACAACGAACTGTTACAAATCAGTACTTTAAGGACAGCTCAGTCAGACGCCTTGCAGTATGGCATTTGTGTTACACAGAGTGCGTATTTATGTTGTCTAGGTGAAGTTCAAATGAGGTTTTCACAATATTTGCCGTATGTTTGGCTCTGTAGCTGTGCATTTATGCTTTTATCATTTTCATAACCTGTACATAATTAGGGCATCTGCCAACAGCACAGCTCTTCCCGCCAATTTTCGAGGGGGCGAAACCCATTATGTCACAATTCAGAGCACACTATGGTGGTGGTATTGAGAACGAGGCCTGATGGTCCCCACTCAGTTGTCAATCAGAATTCCACTCTTATATAAATAACACAACAGGCTTGAAGTGGCAACTGGCATTTGTCAAGTGGGGGAGGGGGAAAACCCTTGACACAATTTTGAGTGCCCTCTGGTGGGAGTACTGTGAACTAGGCCAGTCAGCCCCCCACACGTAAAGGAGAGCACACATGATCAGAAAAAGTGGGGGAGGGGCGGCGCCGGAATTTGGGGGGGGGGGGGGGGGATGGATGGTACTGTGAATCCTCCTTCAAAAACGCTAACACCTGTACACCCCCAAAACAATTGGACAGGTCGCTGCAGCCACATCTATTTGGCTACTTGGAGAACAGCTATTAGTTCAGCATATTACTATTGTCCTTAGACTGTCCATCACAGAATGTGGCACTTAAGAATAATATTACCTGTCAGATCGGTGGAAATTGCCTCTTACGCTGTCAGACGCTGGCGGTTACTCCAGGCAGCCAGCAGCCGACAGCCCTCCAGTAACCTGTGTGAGTGGTCCTGGTGTAGCGCAGTAGCGGTGTTTCTGCTTGGAGCTGTCGGCGGTCCTGGCGCTTAGTGTAGTGCAGTAATGATGTTTTCTAGTAGCACGCATCTGCTCGGAGTTGTCAATGGATAGTGCAAGTATTATTAAAGATTCCATCTACGTTACATAGGGTGTGTGTTGGTCTGTAGGTGAACTTTATTGGCGTACTTTATTTCATGGTACTTGCAGTATGTTTAGATCTTTATATGGCCTGCAGGTGGAGTTGAAGTGAGGCTTTTAACTGTGTTGGGATACCTTTTTCTGCAGTATTTCACGAATCTTCAAATGATCTCTACTTGAGGTTTTTACAATATGTTGTTGGACCTGTAGCTGTGCCTACGATTTTTTTTTAGACTGGTGATCTGTAGCGGCGTAATTATGTAATTCAGACAAGTAGTTGCTGGACAGCATAATACTTGCACCTTCCTGAGCGTTTACCACCAATTTCAAGTTGTACTGGAAATCTGTCAAACAGCTGCATGTCTACAAAAAAAGTTATGAAATAAAGAGATCATTCCACACTAACAGCTCAGCACAGACTGAGCTTTCCCCACCAGTTTCCGTGTGGGGGGAAGGATGAGGGGAGAGGATGGAGTGGGGTAGGGTTGGGTATGGTATGGGGAGTGAGAAGGGGTGGAGGGGGAAAACCCATGACTTCACTGTGCTGGCGTAAGCTGTCGCCAGCAAACCGGTCAGCAAAGACGAAGCATAGATCGGTTAGTAGGTGCTGGACGCTGGACTAAGCGCGCCTATCACTTGAGAGAGAGAGAGAGAGAGAGAGAGAGAGAGAGAGAGAGAGAGAGAGAGAGAGACCGAGACCGAGACCGACCCCACAAGTAACACGCCGCCAATGTCCTCTTCTTGACGGCATGTATTTACGCCGCCGTCGCTGACTGGAGGGCCTCACTCCAACTACATCAACATCCATACTCCGCAAGCCACCTGACCACCTGACGGTGTGTGGCGGAGGGTACTTTGAGTACCTGTATCGGTTCTCCCTTGTATTCCAGTATCGTATAGTTCGTGGAAAGAAAGATTGTCGGTATGTCTCTGTGTGGGCTCTAATCTCTCTGATTCTATCCTCGTGGTCTCTTCGCGAGATATACATAGGAGGGAGCAATATACTGCTTGACTCTTCGGTGAAGGTATGTTCTTGAAACTTCAACAAAAGCCCATACTGAGCTACTGAGCGCCTCTCCTGCAGAGTCTTCCACTGGAGTTTATCATCTCCGTAACGCTTTCGCGATTACTAAATGATCCTGTAACGAAGCGCGCTGCTCTCCGTTGGATCTTCTCTATCTCTTCTCTCAACCCTATCTGGTACGGATCTCACACTGGTGAGCAATATTCAAGCAGTGGGCGAACAGGTGTACTGTAACCTACTTCCTTTGTTTTCGGATTGCAATTCCTTAGGATTCTTCCAATGAATCTGTCTGGCATCTGCTTTACCGACGGTCAACTTTATATGAACATTCCATTTTAAATCACTCCTAATGTGTACTCCCAGATAATTTATGGAATTAACTGCTTCCAGTTGCTGACCTGCTATTTTGTAGCTAAATGATAAGGGATCTATCTTTCTATGTATTCGCAGCACATTACACTTGTCTACATTGAGATTCAATTGCCATTCCCTGCACCATGCTTCAATTCGTTGCAGATCCTCCTGCATTTCAGTACAATTTTCCATTGTTACAACCTCTCAATATACCACAGCATCATCTGCAAAAAGCCTCGTGGACGAATAGCGCGAGCTGGGTTTCACACGACCATCTTTTTCGAAAGCTATACTGATTCCTACAGAGTAGATTTCTAGTCTCCAGAAAAGTCATTATACTCGAACATAATACGTGTTCCAAAATTCTACAACTGATCGACGTTAGAGATATGACCTACGGTACACCGCTGCAAAAAGGGGGGGCAAGTTCCTTCGCGTACTCTGTGTAGAAACGAACTCACTGACTCATTCATCCAGTTTGATCTCTGTCAGTTTACTCGCAGAGTGGGTTTAGTTCGTCAAAGGCTAGGACAGTACGCAGCTACCAGATTAGTCACTATAGCGAGACTATTACTGATAAGCTTGTACCACAAAACATGGACTCTCTTAAAGTGTAAATGTTCTAGTTCATGTAAATAAAGAACTGTCTTAATCCATGTGTGCATTTGTGTTGTAGAAAGAACCAGCCGTGGTGGCCGAGTGGTTCTAAGTGCTACAGTCCAGAACCACATGGCTGCTACGGTCGCAGGTTCGAATCCTGCCTTGGGTATGGATGTGTCTGATGTCTTTAGGTTAGTTAGGTTTAAGTAGTTCTAAGTCTAGGTTCTAAGTCTAGGTTCTAAGTCTAGGTTCTAAGTCTAGGTTCTAAGTCTAGGTTCTAAGTCTAGGTTCTAAGTCTAGGTTCTAAGTCTAGGTTCTAAGTCTAGGTTCTAAGTCTAGGTTCTAAGTCTAGGTTCTAAGTCTAGGTTCTAAGTCTAGGTTCTAAGTCTAGGTTCTAAGTCTAGGTTCTAAGTCTAGGTTCTAAGTCTAGGTTCTAAGTCTAGGTTCTAAGTCTAGGTTCTAAGTCTAGGTTCCAAGTCTAGGTTCCAAGTCTAGGTTCCAAGTCTAGGTTCCAAGTCTAGGTTCCAAGTCTAGGTTCCAAGTCTAGGTTCCAAGTCTAGGTTCCAAGTCTAGGTTCCAAGTCTAGGTTCCAAGTCTAGGTTCCAAGTCTAGGTTCCAAGTCTAGGTTCCAAGTCTAGGTTCCAAGTCTAGGTTCCAAGTCTAGGTTCCAAGTCTAGGTTCCAAGTCTAGGTTCCAAGTCTAGGTTCCAAGTCTAGGTTCCAAGTCTAGGTTCCAAGTCTAGGTTCCAAGTCTAGGTTCCAAGTCTAGGTTCCAAGTCTAGGTCTAGCGATGGATCAGCTTCAGATGTTAAGTCCCATAGTGCTCAGAACCATTTGAACCATTTTGTTGTAGAAAGAGGATACTGGCCACCCATAACATCATCCTCTTCCTTGCGGTACAAGATACTACAGTCACTTGTATGATGTTGCCACATCTGCTGATGACATCTTGAATAAATTTGGCAATAATGCAGATTGTCCTCGTTGTCTCCTTGCTCTCCTGCTAATGATTATAGATAAAGAAATTAATCACCTTGGGTAGAAACTTACGAAAAAACGAGTTATTCATCCACAGTGACCTGGCTGAAATTTTTGACGAAGCATAAAAAATTCTTATATACAGAAAATACGCATCATTGGATAGAGCATTTTAGTTTTTAACTCAAGTTACAGGTGCGCAATATAGGCACAGTTCGTGAAACGACAAAAGCCAATATGGGCGGAAGATCACATGCATGCAGTTCATTGTAGTCGCAACAGTTGCAGGGCACTTTGGAATTTTATTCATTGGGTTGCCTACCTCAAGGTGCATGCTAATTCGATGCGGCAAAACAGAGAACACTACCAACAATACAGTGTGGAGAGCATTGTTCGACCTGCAGTCGCACTGCGATCATAAACATGTACATGTAATGGGGCCAGTTGATATCGAACCCAGAGTTCAGTTTTGTCCATGGATCATGTTTTGGCGGTTGTCATTTCGAAAGGTTATGTAGTTGGGCACTATAAGTTATGTCAATAAACATTCCAAGCAGTTAGCACCTTATCTCTATGTAATCGGTTTATGAACCTCCACCATTTGTGTAAATTTGGGCCTCAAGTGCTCTAAAGCGTCCCCTGCCTCAGACTTTTTAGTGATTACCTGGGTATAGACATAGGTGTAGACTCGGAAATATCGCCGTCTGAGGCTGATCTACCACTGGAAGCAGTTATGCATGACTATGAGAAAAAGCGAATACTAGCGGGGTCGTGTGACCGATCCCAGTGCGAATAGTAATGTGGAACAGCATCCACTACCAGTGACTATTCGATGCGACTATTAGCGACGGATCAGCTTGGAACGGGATTATTAGTTTGTAGTCACTCTTAGCTATGCTAGTAAACATGCTGCTACAACAATCTTCACGAATGTAGACTGTGAGAAATTATTTTCTGTAATTTGCACAACACTTTTGTGGGATGTGAAAGACAGTCAGTTTTCGCTGAATATCACGAGAACGATACTATCAGCGAAAGATGCAGAGGAACTGGGTGGCAGCAACGGTAAGTATGTATTAACTTTGCGGCGGCGCGGTTCCTTCCGTTCCTTTACAACGAACCTGCACCTACCTGTGAACATTGTCTCAGCAGATCATCAGTAGGAAAGCTGAGCGAAACCTACTGTACTTCGACGTGAACCAGGCTGCAATGAAAGTCACTAATCTGCGTTTCGGGAGAAAGTTTTCACACGAAATGAAAGGTTGGAAATTTTGTCCTCCCTTAATACACTCCTGGAAATTGAAATAAGAACACCGTGAATTCATTGTCCCAGGAAGGGGAAACTTTACTGACACATTCCTGGGGTCAGATACATCACATGATCACACTGACAGAACCACAGGCACATAGACACAGGCAACAGAGCATGCACAATGTCGGCACTAGTACAGTGTATATCCACCTTTCGCAGCAATGCAGGCTGCTATTCTCCCATGGAGACTATCGTAGAGATGCTGGATGTAGTCCTGTGGAACGGCTTGCCATGCCATTTCCACCTGGCGCCTCAGTTGGACCAGCGTTCGTGCTGGACGTGCAGACCGCGTGAGACGACGCTTCATCCAGTCCCAAACATGCTCAATGGGGGACAGATCCGGAGATCTTGCTGGCCAGGGTAGTTGACTTACACCTTCTAGAGCACGTTGGGTGGCACGGGATACATGTGGACGTGCATTGTCCTGTTGGAACAGCAAGTTCCCTTGCCGGTCTAGGAATGGTAGAACGATGGGTTCGATGACGGTTTGGATGTACCGTGCACTATTCAGTGTCCCCTCGACGATCACCAGTGGTGTACGGCCAGTGTAGGAGATCGCTCCCCACACCATGATGCCGGGTGTTGGCCCTGTGTGCCTCGGTCGTATGCAGTCCTGATTGTGGCGCTCACCTGCACGGCGCCAAACACGCATACGACCATCATTGGCACCAAGGCAGAAGCGACTCTCATCGCTGAAGACGACACGTCTCCATTCGTCCCTCCATTCACGCCTGTCGCGACACCACTGGAGGCGGGCTGCACGATGTTGGGGCGTGAGCGGAAGACGGCCTAACGGTGTGCGGGACCGTAGCCCAGCTTCATGGAGACGGTTGCGAATGGTCCTCGCCGATACCCCAGGAGCAACAGTGTCCCTAATTTGCTGGGAAGTGGCGGTGCGGTCCCCTACGGCACTGCGTAGGATCCTACGGTCTTGGCGTGCATCCGTGCGTCGCTGCGGTCCGGTCCCAGGTCGACGGGCACGTGCACCTTCCGCCGACCACTGGCGACAACATCGATGTACTGTGGAGACCTCACGCCCCACGTGTTGAGCAATTCGGCGGTACGTCCACCCGGCCTCCCGCATGCCCACTATACGCCCTCGCTCAAAGTCCGTCAACTGCACATACGGTTCACGTCGACGCTGTCGCGGCATGCTACCAGTGTTAAAGACTGCGATGGAGCTCCGTATGCCACGGCAAAATGGCTGACACTGACGGCGGAGGTGCACAAATGCTGCGCAGCTAGCGCCATTCGACGGCCAACACCGCGGTTCCTGGTGTGTCCTCTGTGCCGTGCGTGTGATCATTGCTTGTACAGCCCTCTTGCAGTGTCCGGAGCAAGTATGGTGGGTCTGACACACCGGTGTCAATGTGTTCTTTTTTCCATTTCCAGGAGTGTATATTCTGAAGCTTAGGTGAACAAGTATCACTGCCAAGCCCGTGCTAGTCTTAACACAGTCACTCACAATCCCTTTCACTCACGTTAGCAAGTTTGTGTTGCATTTCCTGAAAACGTAATAGCTACAAAAATACTGATTGTTTTTGACTGAGAATGCTCGCCAAATATTAAGTCTGTCTGTACCAAATGCAGTCACAGTTTTTAGCCACCGACCTGCTCAATACGCCACGCGGAATATGTCTTTTCTCGTCACCAAATTCACTTAAAAATTCCGAAATTTCTACACGCCCATCGGAATAATTGTGCCTTCACTTTACCACACTTTTGATGTATGAAACACTGCTAGATCCGGCAACTTATCGTTTCCATCGGAACTACTACTACTACTACTACTACTACTACACACGTCCGAACTGTTTCATGGCTAGGCTCCCACTCTTCTCTAGAATACTCTAAGCCTTCTCTACCAGCAGAGAAAGGCGCGCGAAGAATATTGCTTTACCATTGGTCAGTTTACTCCACAGCCAATAGCAAAACATTCTCCCGCGTCAGTCCGCGCCTTTCATCAATAACCAATCCCAAAATAGTAAACCTAACGACTGCACTTTTTACCGACGTAATTAGTAATTATCTAATATGCTGAAGTTTTACTGATGCATAAAGTTATTTACTATTGTTATTTATACCTGAATTAACTTTCCCTTCACCATAAACTTACTTTACAAATCTATTCTACAAAAATCCCCTTTCTCCAAATCCATACTTCTTCGAAATGTTCCCACACTAAATCTCACTACACAACTCGTTAAACAATTATCTTCATATTAACATCAAACCACGCTCACGCATCATTCATACTGCTAAAACACATTTATAACATTTTACATACACAAAAAGACATAACACTTTATGAAAATACTGGAACAGTTTATGAAAAACATTCTATTACTTTAGTGCACTCTAGTGGGCACAATCGAAACTAAAATCAGTCCCCCTATCCAATATTGTCCTCTATTGGCTGATATACGAACTAAAGTGCGCGTCCAGTCTCGTGTCACCATCTGTCACTATCCAGCTCTGAGACACATCTCCCACTTAACCGCCTCCAAGGAAGGATCGGTATACTGCGCCTCAACTTGTTTAGTATATGTGTGTAATTTTAATGGTACAAAATGTTTTTGGTGGCATTAATTGAATAAATAAATGCAGGGCCCACGCGCGCACGTTAATGTTCACAGAAATACAGGGTGTCCATAAATTATCTTTAAAACTTATGACTTCAATAACTTTACAATTACAATATATATTAATAAATGGTTTTCAAAATATCATAAATCAGCTTTTTCTACCTTCTGGTGACGCAATTTTTATAAAACTTTGATAAATGTGGACGCCATACGAGGAGAAGGCTCAGTGTGTGGCTGTCACACTCCCCTGACCTCACACCACTAGACTACTTCCTGTGGTGTTTTGTAAAGGAACAGATGTACTGAACCAAGGTTACAGGCCTGCAGGACTTGAAGGCACATATTTGCAATGCAGCTGAACATGAGACCGTGAAGATCTCGAATCGTCCGTTGAGAAGAATGGAATTCAGACTAGACGTTATCCTTGCTACTAAGGGTGCACACATTGATGGGTATGAATGATGAAACAAAACTTTGAGTTATCACATGCTGATAACTGTTCGTTAATATGTAGTTTAGTTTCAAAGGTATTTATGTCTTAAGTTGTAAAGATAATTTGAGGATGTTCCAAATGTGTCTGATTGCATAAATAGTAGAGACGCTTCTGTTTCTATGTAGTGGTAGCATATCTAGAGGGAGCTTTGCTGCTTTGTTTGTTGTTGTTCTTGTAATGCAGCAGCACATTGTTCTCCTATGTGACAATACTGCGCAACAAGCAAACACATTTAACAATAACATCAGCGAAACAAGGTTCAACCTCAATACATTTCTGAAACACTCGCCACTTGCCGGTCATGAAACGGGAGGTACACTCAGTGACTTCGCCCGCCTTTTGAAAGTCGCTTATTAAATACTGCTTACGTAGCTCAGGTTGAGAGACAGGAAATGGCCCCATTTGCTATATTTTAACAAGATGTGCTTCATCCCAAAAAGCACCTACAGAACTTTAATATTCGATCTGGGCAATGTGGAAACCAACTGACGATGCAGTTCCTCTTTAAAGGAGTGCGGCAAGTTTGGATTTGGAAAACATATCACAGTCACTCTCCTTACCGTTCATCCTAATGGCGTTGAATTTGTGATCTGAGTCACTGACAACATGCAGCACAATGGATAACCAACGTTGATAATTTCTGCATATGCCGCCAACATTGTTCGCTTTTCGTATGCGCACGTGCTCTGGAAGCAGCCAGTAAAACTCGAAGACCTATTTGGAATTACACTCTAGTTATTATGAAGGTCATGGAATTCAGACACTCCCTTGTAATCAGTATTTGGTTCATCCAACAGCTAAATTTTCTGTTATCAGTTTGCACGTGTCCTCTCGTCAGGTATTGAGTGTTCAAAATGTCGTATCCACATCATCTGTCGAGCTCGCTCACTGTAATGTTTCTATCATCTGGATACAGACACAGGTCGCAAATTGATATCTGGGCGAAGTCGCTTAAGGGATCCTCACACATTCAAAAATATCGTAAAACCGTCAACATATTGACTGTCTAAAGGCGTGTATTGACCTATTGTTAGTACCAGAAATACTGACGAACAATATTGATATTCTCAAAAACATTCTCAGTATTCCCAATAAGTACTGAGCGTGTGAGGTAGACTATCGACGGACTGACGATATTCTCCACTGAGATGTTGACAGAGCTTCATGAAGCAGCCACACGACTTTAGTGTGCACTGTTCGTTTCCAGTTCTTTTCCATATCATACGTCAGTCAATTTTTCAAGTAGGCTTTAACACAACACTGTTTTAATAGCCCAGTACAGGGATAGTCATTATATTTGCCACTTCAGCGTGGTCAGTGGAGGATTCACCACGGCATCGCTTTATCCCTTTGAAAACAGTTTTTTCTTGTTTAATTATAAAGCAGTGAGGAAAAATGCTACTTCGAAAGTTATCTTTAACTAAACTCCACCCGAACGGGCCATGAAGACCCAACGCCGTGTCATCCTCAGACCACAGACGTCACTGTGATGCGGATAGGGAGGGCATATGATCCGCACACCGCTCTCCCGACCGGATGTCAGTTTACGAGACCGGAGCCTCTCTTTCTTAATTAAATAGCTCCTCTGTTCGCTTCACAAGGGCTGAGCGCACCCCGCTTGCCAACAGCGCTCGGCGGACAGGATGGTCAACCATCCTACTGCTAGCTCAGCCCGACAGTGCTTAACTTCGGTGATCTGACGGGAACCGGTGTTACCACTGCGGCAAGGCCGTTTGGCGAAAATTGTCGTATACTAGGTTGTAAACGACAACCGTTCACTACGTTCCAAAGCAGTGAATGCGAAGTCGGGGCGAACAAATTTATATAGGACACGTGTAGTCTATCGAACCGGATATGCATCAAATTAGTCTACAAAAAGCCACATAACCTACAGAGCATGCGCAGTGCACGAGATTTTGGCTAAAATCGTTCGTGAATATTAACATTTCCTTGTTCGTACACTTAAAAAACGCAAAGTTTACGTTTCTTTAAATTTAACCTTAAAATATTGTGAATTTTTACAGTATAAAATAAACAAATAAATCGTTTTTGTGCCCCCCCCCCCTTAGTATGAAATTGCTGTTCTTATAAGGGTTCAGTAAAGATCGAATTGTCAACGGAGTTAGTTTTTGCACTAGGTTTACAAAAGTCTTCCTTCTTTAATTGCCCTCAGGAGAAAGTTTAAAGTAATGTTAACGAAATGGCCGACTTGGCAGTCGTCGTAAAAGAGCGACAGGATGTTGAAAATCTCTCGAGGGGTCGCATGCTCAGTACCTTAGACCCAATTCACGCAGAAATGGCGTCGCGCGGACATGGCTCTGTTTCGTGCCACCTATATACACTACTGGCCATTAAAATTGCTACACCAGCAAGAAATGCAGATGATAAACAGGTATTCATTGGACAAATATATTATACTAGAACTGACATGTGATTACATTTTCACGCAATTTGGGTGCATAGATCCTAAGAAATCGGTACCTAGAACAACCACCTCTGGCTGGCCGTAATAACGGCCTTGATGCGCCTGGGTATTGAGTCAAACAGAGCTTGGATGCCGTTTACAGGTACAGCTGCCCATGCAGCTTCAACACGATACCACAGTTCATCAAGAGTAGTTACTGGCGTATTGTGACGAGCCAGTTGCTCGTTCACCATTGACCAGACGTTTTCAATTGGTGACAGATCTGGAGAATGTGCTGGCCAGGGCAGCAGTCGAACATTTTCTGTATCCAGAAAGGCCCGTACAGGACCTGCAACATGCAGTCGTGCATTATCCTGCTGAAGTGTAGGGTTTCGCAGGGATCGAATGAAGGATAGAGCCACGGGTCGTAACACATCTGATATGTAACGTCCACTGTTCAAAGTGCCGTCAGTGCGAACAAGAGGTGACCGACACGTGTAACCAATGGCACCACATACCATCACGCCGGGTGATATGCCAGTATTTTGCCATTCGTGCACCCATGTTCGTCGTTGAGTACACCATCGCAGATACTCCTGTCTGTGATGCAGCGTGAAGGGTAACCGCAGCCATGGTCTCAGTGCTGATAGTCCACGCTGCTGCAAACGACGTCGAACTGTTCGTGCAGATGATTGTTGTCTTCCAAACGTCCCTATCTGTTGACTCAGGGATCGAGACGTGGCTGCACGATCCGTTACAGCCATGCGGATAAGATGCCTGTCATCTCGACTGCTATGATTACGAGGCCGTTGGGATCCAGCACAGCGTTCCGTATTACCCTCCTGAACCCACCGATTTCATATTCTGCTAACAGTCATTGGATCTCGACAAACGCGAGCAGCAGTGTCGCGATACGATGAACCGCAATCACGATAGGCTATAATCCGACCTTTATCAAAGTCGGAAACGTGATGGTATGCATTTCTCCTCCTTACACGAGGCATCACAACAACGTTTCACCAGGCAACGCCGATCAACTGCTGTTCGTGTATGAGAAATCGGTTGGAAACTTTCCTCACGTCAGCACGTTCTAGGTGTCGCCACCGGCGCCAACCTTGTGTGAATGCTCTGAAAAGCTAATCATTTGCATATCACAGCATCTTCTTTCTGTCGGTTAAATTTCGCATCTGTGCACGTCATCTTCGTGGTGTAGCAATTTTAATAGTCAGTAGTGTATTAACAAATGGAGCAATTCACACACTTAGCTTGGCGTTGGACGCGTTGCTTCGTGGTCCGCGCCTCGTCCTTCGTCACGAGTGACGCACCGAAGGGACGCGTGGCGGAGACCTCAAAGTAAAGCTGCAGCCGTCTCTGTAGGTGATTTCTCAGCAAAACTCTTACTTTTTGCGTAAAACACTACAAATCACTCGTTGGGATTCGCATGTTTTCTCTGTTGTATAGCCTTTCTCAATCATGTTGAGGAAATTATTCGTCAAAATTGATTTTTCGACATCTTGTAGTCTGACATCACAGGTTGATAGTGAACTGGTTTTATTTTAGTTATTGCACAGAGTTGTTGTGATACTTCCCAAATAAGTAAACCACCAGACATATTTTGAAGAGTTAGCATGACGATTGTGGTCACTAGCCTGTTTACGTGTGGTGGGTTTTTAGGACATACGTTTCTGTGAACGAAATATAACGGTGAAAGGAGAGAAGTACCTCTTCCGAGCCCCGAGTACATAAATGATATACAGAGTGATTCAAAAAGAATACCACAACTTTAGGAATTTAAAACTCTGCAACGACAAAAGGCAGAGCTAAGCACTATCTGTCGGCGAATTAAGGCAGCTATAAAGTTTCATTTAGTTGTACATTTCTTCGCCATTTCAGCCAATAAAGTTTTTGGTCCCTTTTTCTTCGAAGGTGCTACTGTAACTGGACTACAGTATCTGGAGATGTTAGAGAATTGGCTGTTCCCTCAGCTCGAACAAGAAGCACAACAATTCATATTTCAGCAGGATGGAGCGCCACCACATTGGCACTTATCTGTCCGTAACTACCTGAACGTCAACTACCCGAGGCGATGGATCGGCCGCCAGGCAGCCCGTGACAGAGCACATCACTGGCCTCCAAGAAGCCCTGATCTTACCACCTGCAATTTTTTCTTATGGGGGTATGTTAAGGATATGGTGTTTCGGCCGCCTCTCCCAGCCACCATTGATGATTTGAAACGAGAAATAACAGCAGCTATCCAAACTGTTACGCCTGATATGCTATAGAGAGTGTGGAACGAGTTGAAGTATCGGGTTGATATTGCTCGTGTGTCTGGAGGGGACCATATTGAACATCTCTGAACTTGTTTTTGAGTGAAAAAAAACCTTTTTAAATACTCTTTGTAATGATGTATAACAGAAGGTTATATCATATTTCTTTCATTAAATACATATTTTTAAAGTTGTGGTATTCTTTTTGAATCACCCTGTATTTTGACGCTTGGCCTCGACAAGCTACGACGCGCAACACTCGACATAATGGCCTCGCGCTAAACTTATTTGTGGCTAGTTTTTCGCATGTGATTTATAAAGGCAGCTAGAACAACATGTTAAGTTACTATTGCATTCAGAGTTATTTTCATTTTAAAACTAGAAGTATATAATCGCGGATCCAACAGTATACATAAATTTTTCTTACCCATTGTAAAAGTATTGTCGGACAAATGGCGTGTGTTCCCGCAAGTAATGTATGAGAAATGGGATTTTGCTATTGATATAACTGAAATATTCTGTATTCTGGATGTTATGCTTAATTATTTTATGCTTAAGGGGTAAAATGCTATCTTGCATATTTTTGTAATAGTTACTACACAGTTACTTATGTTATCTTTGATAAAAATAGGGCTACCTTTTTTATTTTCCTGGTCGAATAATGTTGAATCTGCGCTGTTCCAATTTTGAGCTCCTGAAAGACGGGCTTTCCTGTGTTACTTATTGCAGAAATTGATTTTGAAGACGTACAGCAATACAGGTCAAAGCTCATAAAGTTTGCTGCAATCCATATCTTCATAAGAAGAAGCAGCAGCAGCAGTAGAAGAAGAAGAAGAAGAAGAAGAAGGCAGGCGAAAACTTAATACCGTTATTGTTGCAATACATTAAACATGGATCATAAGCATTACATTTCGTGACCTCAGTCAATGAGTTTTGCCAGACAGACGTGCAAAGCAGCTATATACTTCATAATAGCTCATAGAAATGTTTTTCAGCTGGGATATACTTAAACATGTCAAGAAATGCATTTTTTCTTGGCACTTTCGACTGGCAAAATTTTCACCCACAGAATGGGGAAAGCTGTAATGTTTTCTAGCGGCAGATTTTTTCCCAGCCCCCCCTGTCGTGTCGGGGGCTAGAGCAGACCAGCAGCGTTTCCTTGCCTCTCGTAAGAGGCGACTGATAAGTGTCTCTTTATTTGATCACTTTTTAACCTTGGTATTTTGACTAATCTTTGGACTTCTGAAGGTTTTCGCTCTTTTGGATTCTTAACGCTTTTCCCCTCCTCTTCTATTGATTTTTAAATTTGGTTCCCCATTCTGAGTTTGACCTTCATTTCCCAAATTTTACACAAGTGTAGGCCATTTGGGGAGAGACGACGTACTGTGGTGCATGAACTCTCCACTGTGCACTGTTGTCTTTTGCACCCACCAATCAAGTGGATCTATCTTTGCACCTGAAACCCAGCACAGTAGCTAGTCCGTCATGATGAGGTTCTCGTGTGCCCTCTGTGGTAGCCACCTGACAATATAGGATCGCATTGCTGATGCATGACCTATAACCTCTCCGTGTCAGTCAAAGTAAGGTACCTATCCACTTCAGGGTACGAGGACTCCAGGCAACGGCTACTGCGCCAGGTGGCCTTTGCCGTGGTGGGGTGGCGCGCGTGGGGAGACCCTCCAATCGGAGTGGCATTGGGGCAGATGATCCACAATGAAACGGATCAGACTTAAGTGTCCACGCCAAAACAACTGTCTCAACAGTGAGGAACGGTCATTCTAATGCAGAGATCTACAATCCTATGGCATTTCCGTCTTTGACCATGCCTCAAGATGAGAGCCAGTTAAGCAGAAATGGAAGTGGACAGTTTGCCGAGTTCTTGGCTTGTTCCTGGACTGAAGGCGAATCATTCGCTAGGACGAAGCCACTGTTTTTCATTGAAAATATTGAAGATAGGATTCGGGAGGCTGCTGAAATAGAGATTTAAAATGGATATTTGCTGTCAAAACATCACATGCCAACCAATCGCAGGCACATCAGGCCTGTTACAAATTAGGTGATACACCAATCACCATTTCTCTTCATAACAATCTTAGTAGAATTCAAGGTGTTATCTTCCTTCAGGACCTAACGCTGTAAACTGATAAAGAGCTGCATACTCATGTGGCGTGGCGTCAGTCTTGTTTGCCACATCTGGAAGGAGCCCAAAGATCATAGAGTGGACACTGGAGCTTCTAAACTGGCCTTCGACAGCAACATTTTGCCTGAGAAGTTTGTCATGGTTTATGAGAATGATGTCATGCCTTATTTTCCTCTTCTGATCCCCTCGAGGGTCAGCATTCGTTTGCTGAGTACGGGCTTGGCGACCCTGGGGTTCCTGAGCTGGGGACTGGTAAGCACCACCAGTGCTCTGTCACCGTAAGCTCTGATCATACTTCAACGACCACCGTGCGGCGCAGCAGTGGAATGTTGTGTGTTTCGGAGAAAGGGGTCTTGGCTTCTCTGCCTGGACTGCGAGGAAGGTACCCACCTCTATGAAAAAGCCCTCAACCTCAAGTTGTGCTACGTGCTGAGAAGGTGAATGGCTACTGACGTGAAACAGTCTTTAGCGAGCAACCTCTGGGGCACCTGCCACACCCCAGTTGAATCAGGCTTGCTGAGGCATGCAGGTCTGTGCCTGGGTCGACAGTTGTTTCCCTATCGTCTCGTGGGATCCTTATGGAACTGTCTCATGAAACTACTACTCCTGAAGGGATGTGTGTACCGTCAGGCAACACTTACACCCACTCCTCAAAGAGAGCTCGGTTGGTCAGTCCTCCTGAAAAGAAGTCTCCAAGTAATACCAGCAGGGCATTAGTGTGCCATAACACTTTCATTGTAATCAAGCGAAGCGGGGGAACCTTTGAGAAGAAATCCCCTTTCTATATGAATAAGGCGTTGGAAGGTATTGCTGGGTCTCTGAAAAGTGTCAAACGATTATGTAATGGAACGCTTTTGGTTGAAACTGCTAATTCCACCCAAATATCTAAGCTTCTGGGACGTAAGGCCTTAGGTGACTACCCAATCGAAGTTGAATTGCATAACACCCATAACTATAGAAAGGACGTGGTTACCTGCTCTGATATAATGGAGATGGATCCCACGGAGTTGCGTGAAGAGTGGAAGAATGTGGGCGTCATGGAGGTCCAGAACTATATGAGGAGAGTCAATGGCAAATTGGAAAAATCTGCAACGTTTGTTCTAACGTTTAGTACTCCCGAATTACCGCAACATATCCTTGCTGGCTATATCCGCCTTAAGGTTTGCTCGTTTGTTCCTAACCCCCACGCGATGTTATAAATGTTAAAGATTTGGCCATACCACTATGGGATGTAATGGGAAGGCTACGTGTGGCAATTGTGGAGGCTCCGGTCACGAGTCAGGGACTTCTTGTACACTTCCTCCAAAATGTTTAAACTGCTCTGGGGATCACCTAGTGAGGAGCAGAAAGTGTGGGGTTTACACCAAGAAAAAGAAAATTCAAGAGCTGAAAGTACAGAGACGCATACCCTATGGCGAGGCTAAAAAGGCTGACAAAGCCATGCAACCACCGGTTTTTGCAACTTTTGCATCAGCCCTTAAAACACCAATAGCTAAGTGTGACTCCTTCACACACACTCAGACCACAGATTCAAGTACGAGCACATGCACTTGTCGCTGTACCTGTGGGGGAAACCTTCCACTTGCAACTGATGTCGCTCGGAAGCCGTCAGCAGTAGACTTGCCACCTAAGCCACATACCACTCCCCAACTTCAGAACCCACCTAAGCCATCCCAGCAACTCAGGCAGCCTCCTCCTCCTGTCAGTAAAAAAAACGTCCTTCTAAGTATAGTTCTAATTCCAAAAAGCGGTAGGTAAGACTTGGGATCGACGAGCGCTCTCCCTTTCTGATGGCGACTATGCTCTTGAAGATATGGGCTTTCAATCGGGGAACTAGAGAACGCGGAACCGGCTAACGTTCCCCCTGATCTCCCCGGTAAATAACCGCCTCAGAGGGAGAAAGGAAAGAACCACCATCCCTAACCAATGACTTCCATAAGGACTTCTGTGTTGCTGTGGAATTTGAGTGGATATCGCTCACATTTGAAAGAATTGCAGCAGCTGGTCCAGGATAAACCTTTCTGCATCTGCTTACAAGAGACGCATCTTAAAGTCGCAGACACACCTACGTTACGGTGCTACCACATATACAGGAAAGACGATACTACTGTAGGCAGGGCTAAAGGTGGAGTGGCTATTTTTCTTGATGACAGATAACACTCCTCTCCTGTCCCTCTTACCACGACCATCCAAGCAATTGCTGTGAAAGTTCTCACCGTTTACTATCACAGTGTGTTCTTTGTACCTGCATATTACACTACTTGGAAGTAAAACATCCTTCGTCAACTTCATGAATGGGAACTACGTGGACGCCTGCCGCTTCTGATCGAATCCTTTCTCGAGGACAGGCGTTTTCGTTATCGCATTGGCGATGCCATGTCTGATTGCTATGTTCAGGAGAATGGTGTGCCCCAGGTCAGTGTCCTCAGTCACATTGTTTGCCTTCCCTATCAATGGCATTTCCTCTTCAGTCAGGAGCCCTGTCAAATGCTCTTTGCTTGTGGATGACTTTAAAATTTTCTGCTCTTCCTCTGATCTTACAAAGACGAGGCAGCTACTGCTCACCAATAGGGGACTGGAAACCTGTGCCAGGGCAATTGGTTTTCGGTTCTCACCCAAGAAGACATGAGTACATTTTAACTGTGCTCGTCGAAGTTTTAACCAACCAATGCTCACAATGGGGGACAATATTTTACATTTTCAAAAAAAAAGTGCTATTTAGGGGTCTATTTGACTAGGAATTAACATGGCTCCCACACCCGAAAGACCTGCGTACAAAGGGCGTCCAGTTGTTAAACATTTTGAAATGAAATGCCTTGGCGGAAAAACATGGGAAGCTGACAGGTGATGCCTCCTACAGTTTTATAGGGCATTTGTTCGATCACGCTTAGACTATGGCAGCGTGGTCTACGGATCGACCCGTCCTTCCTACCTTCGAATGTTAGATGCTGTCCACCATGCAGGCATTCGGATATCGACTGGAGCCTTTCGGACCAGCCCAGTTCAGAGTCTGTGTGCAGAGGCTGGTGAACCACCACTCTGGATTCGGCGACGTATCCTTTTGGCTCGACAGGCGCTGAAAATCTCAGCGTCACCCCAGTCATTGGTATTTAGTCCAGTGATCCAACCCACCTTCGAACGACTGTTCAGGAATCGACCCCAAGCGACCCAGTCATTTGATATACATGATACGGACCGCCTCATGGATCTGGATCTCTCGGGCATGAAAATACACACCCAGGGATGGAACGCACTGCCGCCTTGGTGTCTTCGGAGGCCCAAAGTGATTTTAAGCTTGACGCAGTACTCGAAAAACTGTATTCCAGATATGGTTTTTACAACTTTCTTTAGTCTATTTTAAGTATGTACCGTAGTTTTATCGTTATTTATACAGATGGATCCCAGCAGGGGAATCCTCTCGGTTGTTCTGTGGTTTTAAAGTACGTCTACCAGAACAATTTACAAATTACAATGTGGAGTTTTATGGCATTTTAATAGCACTGGAGAAGGTTCACAGACATTACCATACGAGTTTCTTGTCTGTTCCGACTCTCTTAGTGCACTGCAAGCACTTCACCAAATGTATCCGGTACACCTGCTGATTCCTTCGCGTACTCTGTGTAAAATGGAACTGGTATCCCATCAGGTCCAGCGGCCTTTCCTCTTTTGAGCGATTTTAATTGTTTCTCTATCCCTCTGTCGTCTATTTCGATATCCACCATTTTCTCATCTGTGAAGGAGTCACACTTAGCTATTGGTGTTTTAAGGGCTGATGCAAAAGAGTTGCAAAAACCGGTGGTTGCATGGTTTTGTCAGCCTTTTTAGCTTCACCATAGGGTATGCATCTCTGTACTTTCAGCTCTTGAATTTTCTTTTTCTTGGTGTAAACCCCACACTTTCTGCTCCTCACTGGGTGATCCCCAGAGCAGTTTAAACATTTTGGAGGAAGTGTACTAGAAGTCCCTGACTCGTGACCGGAGCCTCCACAATTGCCACACGTAGCCTTCCCATTACATCCCATAGTGGTATGGCCAAATCTTTGACATTTATAGCATCGCATGGGGTTAGGAACAAACGAGCAAACCTTAAGGCGGATGTAGCCAGCAAGGAAGGAACTACAGTGCAGTCTTCCTCTGTGAAACATCTTTGGAAAAGACATTTAGTATTTCGTCCTTTAGTCTGTCAACCTCTGTTTCAGTACAATTTTGGTCACAGAGTGTATAAGACAAAAATTTCTTAGGATTTTCTGCCAAGTCAGTACATAGAACTTTACTTTCGAATTCATTGAACGCCTCTCGCATAGCCCTCCCCACACTAAATTTCGCTTCGCGTAATTTTTGTTTGTCCAATCCCACACCCCATCGTCCCAAGTACAGAATAAACTCCATCGCATCTGCGGCCATCCACCACCCACGGTGGTTTCTGGCATCATACCCAAAGGTAACGTGTGCACTGATCCCATGGTATTTGCTGAATGTTTTGTGGCGCCCTTCCCTCAAGTGTCCACTTGCAGTAATTTACTACCCTCATTTCCTGACCCAGAACTACTTCACTGAGTGCGACCTGATATGGTTCCACGCACATGGCTCTCTGTTATACCACATGCCTTTTAGTGAATGGGAGCTTCGCGGCACTTTGGCGGACTGTCGAAATACAGCCCCTGAACCCGAGAAAATCCACAACCCAATGTTCAAACATATTCCTGCCAGCAGCATGAAATATATCCTCGGGCTTTTAAATCGTATTTGGGGGGAAGGAGAATTCCCCACTCAATGGCGGGAACATGTTGTTATCCCTGTCCTAAAACTAGAAAAGCACCCAGATATTTCAACTGCTGGCCAATCTCTGACAAATGGGCTGTGTAAGCTATTCGAACAGATTGGTCAGCCACTGTCTACATTGGTGCTTTGACGCCAGAGTGCATATGAGTATCATGATTCCAAAGTGGCTTTTGGACTCTCAGGTCCACCACAGATCATCTAGTTCGTCTGGTATCAGCAGTGTGTAATTCTATCGCCCATCATCAAAATCTGATTGCTGTGTTCCTTGGTCTACAGAAGGCATACGATACCATATGGTGACATCACACCTTGTGTACAGTGCATGAGTAGGGTTTCTGGGGCAGTTTACCTATTTTTATCCAGAATTTCTTCTCTCTCCAACCCCAGGGGCTCACGATTTGAGAGTTTGTGCGTGGAGTGCAAATCTAGCCCCTATCTATTGCAGCCCATTCTTCCTTGGTTGCATTTTCTTCAGTGCCACTCCCTCCCTATCCTCGCCTCTTCCCAATTGCCCCCTCCTAACTCTCTCTTGGTGTTCTGGTTTAGGTCGACCCGGCTAGCCACTAAGTTCCCTGTATTACTTGTAATTTTGTTCCTCCTGTCATCAAAATCTGATTGCTGTGTTCCTTGGTCTACAGAAGGCATACGATACCATATGGTGACATCACACCTTGTGTACAGTGCATGAGTAGGGTTTCTGGGGCAGTTTACCTATTTTTATCCAGAAGTTCTTCTCTCTCCAACCCCAGGGGCTCACGATTTGAGAGTTTGTGCGTGGAGTGCAAATCTAGCCCCTATCTATTGCAGCCCATTCTTCCTTGGTTGCATTTTCTTCAGTGCCCCTCCCTCCCTATCCTCGCCTCTTCCCAATTGCCCCCTCCTAACTCTCTCTTGGTGTTCTGGTTTAGGTCGACCCGGCTAGCCACTAAGTTCCCTGTATTACTTGTAATTTTGTTCCTCCTGTCCGTTCTTTTCCATCTTTCTTTGTGTTTTGGTCCCCATGTGGTGTCTGACCTTCTAAATTTCCTGTTTTTAGTGTGAGCCATTTAGGGAAGAACTCACTCCCTATCGTCTATGGCGTGGATTCCTCTCTCTCCCCCCTTCCTTTCCAACTGAGCCCCCTCCACCCTGCTGCTATGTCACCAGCATGTGTAGCCATTCCATGTGGTGGGGCTGTTCTGTACCCATCTGGCTGAGCCCCTGACAGCACAGGGAACACACTACTGATACCCCCTGCGGGTCCGGGGTAAGAATGGGCCCGAGGTATTCCTGCCTGTCGTAAGAGGCGACTAAAAGGAGTTTCAACTGTTTCGGCCTTCCATGTGATGGTCCCCCTTGGGGTTTGACCTCCATTTTTCAAAATTCTACAGAAGTACGAGCCTTTTGGGGAAGGACACCTTATGTAGTGTACCACTGGTCCTAAGTGCACTAAGACCTTGGCACTCAGCATTGTACCGGCGTTGTAACCATACCCACTATTCCTCAAATTGGGCCTAAACGCCTGAAGGGTTGTACAAGTTACGCCCATAGTGAGTCCCCATCTGCACCAGCGATCATGATGGGCTTTCCATGGCACCAGAAATCCAGCACGGTAGCCAGCCCGTTGTGGTGGGGTCGTCATGTACCCTCTAGGTTGTAGCCCCCTGACAACACAGGGATCGTACTGCCGATACCTAAGCTGCACCCTCCCCACGTCGGCCAAGGAGTAGATGCCCGTCTCCTTGGGGCATCAGGACTCCCGGCAACGGTCATCCTGCCAGGTGGCCCTTGCTGAGGCTGGGTGGCGCCCGTGGGGAGAGCCCCTGGTCGGAGTGGGTGGTATCGGGGCGGACGTTTCACAGATGAAACGTCAACACGTATCGGGTCGCTCTGCGGCCGAGTCTTTCAAAAGAGAAGGTACCGTTTCTAGTTCTGGTTCTCCTGCCCTTTCCCCCTTGGCCACTCCCTGGGAGGAGGGACAGGCCCGCCGGCTTGGGGCGAAGTACTTCCCCCGCTATTTGGTCTGTTCTCGAACCGATGGGGGGACGTTCACCACCTCCAAGCCCATGTTCTTTGTTCAGCACATTGAGGACATCTTCGGGGAAATCGAGGCTCTCAGCAAGATGCGTTCAGGGTCCGTTCTTATCAAGACCACCTCCGCCACACAGTCGGCGGCGCTCCAGGCGTGCGACCGCCTAGGGGACATCCCAGTGTCCATTGTCCCGCATCTGGCACTAAATAGGACGCAGGGGGTTATTTTTCATCGTGACCTCCTGCTGCAATCTGATGAGGAACTCAGGGCGAACCTGGAGCGCCGAGGCGTGCATTTCGTCTGGCGAGTCCAGCGCGGCCCCAAAGACTGTCGCATCGACACCGGGGCCATTATCCTCACCTTCGAGGGGGACGTTCTCCCAGAGAAGGTCAAGGTGATGTGCTACCGCTGCGACGTGCGACCTTACGTCCTGCCTCCTATGCGCTGTTTTCGGTGATTGCGCTTTAGGCACATGTCGTCACGGTGTAAGGCTGAGCCCCTTTGTGGCAATTGTGGACGTCCTCTTCGTGAGGAACATACATGCACCCCACCACCTCGGTGCATTAATTGTCCTGGCATCCACTTGCCTAGATCCTCAGACTGCCCCACATATCAGAAGGAGAAGAAGATACAAGAACTCAAAACTTTGGATCAGCTCTCTTATTCTGAGGCCAGGAAGAAGTATGACCGCCTCCATCCCGTGCCGTTGACCACTTCGTTTGCCTCAGTTGTGTCCACTCCTTACGCAGTATCCTCACCCCTATCCTGTCCCCCCTCCGCCTCCTCCGCCCGTCAGGGGGCTCTGCCTCCGCCTCCCAAATCCCTCCCTTCCAAATCCTCCTCCCCCGTGGCCCGCGCCCCCTCTGCCCCAGGGGCCACCCTTCCTTCTCCTCCTCTCCCCCCGCCACCTGAGAAGCGATCCTCTTCTCAGGCGTCCATCGGGGAAACGTTCCGGACCCCAGCTTCCGAGGTCCGGCGTTCCAAAACGGACCCCGCGCGTGAGGACCTTCTTCGGGTCCAGCCCACCATCCCTGTGCCTCCTCGGCCTTACAAGAAGGCCTCCAAGAAGTAGTCTCTATCCCCCTCTCCACCCCGGCGCGTTTCGTCTGACGCTCCATCCGTGAGTCGCTGCTCCCGGCCGTCCTCAGTTTCGCCGGGACGCTCTACTGCCAGGCGCTCAGCTGGCCTCTCGTCGGCAAATGATGATACCCCTCCTACACAACCAGGGACAGCGGCCGCAGCTGGCGACGACTCGATGGAACCGGGTCCGCCTCCCGCCGGTTGTAGCGGTGTTCCCTCGCAACCTGGCCCTCCACGGCCGTCGAGGTGACCAGCTCTTCCCCCGTCTCGTTCCCCCAACTTTTTGACTAGCGATGGCCTTGTTACATTGGAACATAAGAGGTATTCGATCTAATCAGGAGGATTTACAACTGCTCCTCCGCCTGCACTGTCCGCTCGTCCTTGGTCTCCAGGAAACCAAGTTGCCCCCGACTGACCGTATTGCCTTTACCCACTATACCTCGGAGCGGTATGTCCTCACCCCTGTGGACGGTGTCCCAGCTCATGGTGGGGTCATGTTGCTCGTTCGGGACGATGTCTGTTACCACCCCATCCCATTGACCACCCCACTCCAAGCAATAGCTGTCCGTATTACTCTTTCTGCTTTTACTTTCTCAGTTTGTACCATCTACACTCCACCGTCCCTCAATACTGGCGCCCCGACTTTCCTCTCGGACTCTACTCATACCTACTCCCACTTGGACCTCTCGATCTGTTCTACCACTCTTGCCCGTCGGTTCGAGTGCTATGTCCTTTCTGACACCTATTCGAGCAACCACTTCCCCTGTGTCGTTCGTCTCCTGCACCACACCCCATCCCCACGTCCTTCGAGCTGGAACATACCGAAAGCTGACTGGGGACTTTACTCCTCCCTGGCGACCTTTCCGGACCACGATTTTCTCAGTTGTGACAGTCAGGTCGAATACCTCACGGCTGTTATCATCAATGCTGCCGAACATTCCATTCCTCGTACTACCTCTTCTTCACGTCGCGTTTCCGTCCCCTGGTGGAACGAGGCTTGTAGAGACGCTATCCGTGCTCGACGACGTGCTTTACGCACCTTTCGCCGCCATCCTACGTTGGCGAATTGTATTGGATACAAACGACTCCGAGCGCAATGCCGTAGAGTCATCAAAGACAGCAAAAAAGCTTGTTGGGCCTCTCTCACCAGCTCCTTTAACAGTTTTACTCCCTCTTCTGTCGTATGGGGTGGCCTGCGCCGGCTGTCGGGCATTAAGGCCCACTCCTCGGTACCTGGCCTGACCTCGGGTAATGAGGTCCTTGTTGATCCTGTGGCTGTCTCCAACGCCTTCGGCCGGTTTTTCGCGGAGGTTTCAAGCTCCGCCCATTGCCACCCTGCCTTCCTTCCCAGGAAAGAGGCAGAAGAGGCTAGGCGACCTTCCTTCCACTCGCTGAATCTGGAAACTTATAATGCCCCCTTTACTATGCGGGAACTCGAACGTGCGCTTGCACTGTCCCGGTCCTCTGCTCCGGGGCCAGATGCCATTCACGTTCAGATGCTGGCACACCTTTCTCCGGCGGGCAAAAGCTTCCTTCTTCGTACCTACAATCGCGTCTGGACCGAAGGTCAGGTCCCCATGCGTTGGCGTGATGCCGTCGTTGTTCCTATACCCAAACCCGGGAAGGATAGACACCTTCCTTCTAGTTACCGCCCCATTTCTCTTACAAGCTGTGTCTGTAAGGTGATGGAGCGCATGGTTAATGCTCGGTTAGTCTGGGATTCTTGAATCTCGGTGGCTACTTACTAATGTCCAATGTGGCTTTCGTCGCTGCCGCTCCGCTGTTGACCACCTTGTGACCTTGTCGACAGTCATCATGAACAATTTTTTGCGAAGGCGCCAAACGGTAGCCATGTTCTTCGACTTGGAGAAGGCTTATGATACCTGTTGGAGAGGAGGTATCCTCCGCACTATGCACAGGTGGGGCCTACGCGGTCGCCTGCCCCATTTTATTGATTCCTTTTTAACGGATCGAAAGTTTAGGGTACGTGTGGGTTCCGTATTGTCCGACGTCTTCCTCCAGGAGAACGGAGTGCCTCAGGGCTCCGTCTCGAGTGTAGCCCTTTTTGCCATCGCGATCAATGCAATTATGGATTGCATTCCACCTAATGTATCAGGCTCTCTCTTTGTTGATGACTTCGCGATCTACTGCAGTGCCCAGAGAACATGCCTCCTGGAGCGCTGCCTTCAGCGTTGTCTAGACAGCCTCTACTCATGGAACGTGGCAAATGGCTTCCGGTTCTCTGAAGAGAAGACAGTTTGTATCAACTTTTGGCGATATAAAGCGTTCCTTCCGCCATCCTTACATCTCGGTCCCGTTGTTCTCCCATTCGTGGAAACAACAAAGTTTCTAGGGCTCACGTTGGACAGGAAACTGTGTTGGCCTCCACATGTCTCTTATTTGGCGGCCCGTTGTACACGTTCCCTTAATGTCCTCAGAGTTCTTAGCGGTTCATCTTGGGGAGCGGATGACACTGTCCTGCTTCGCTTGTATCGGTCCATTGTCGGATCGAAGCTGGTTTATGGGAGCTTCGTCTACTCGTCCGCTCGGCCATCCCTCTTACGCCGGCTTAACTCCATCCACCATCGGGGGATACGTCTTGCGAGCGGAGCCTTCTACACTAGTCCTGTCGAGAGTCTTTATGCTGAAGCTGCCGAATTACCATTGACCTACCGGCGCGACGTGCTGCTGTGTCGGTATGCCTGCTGGCTGTTGTCTATGCCCGACCACCCCTCTTACCAGTCCTTCTTCGCCGATTCTCTCGACCGTCAGTACGGGTTGTATGTGTCTGCCCTGCTGCCCCCCGGAGTCCGCTTCTGTCGCCTGCTTCGACAATTGGATTTTGCCCTCCCTACTACCTTCAGAGAGGGTGAGAGCCCGACACCACCTTGGCTCCAGGCTCCGGTTCATATTTATCTCGACCTCAGCTCACTCCCGAAGGAGGGTACTCCAGCTGCAGTGTATTGCTCACGGTTTGTCGAACTTCGTGCTCGACTTGCCGGTCACACCTTTATTTACACCGATGGCTCCAAAACTGACGATGGTGTCGGCTGTGCCTTTGTCGTCGGGGCCACCACCTTTAAATACTGGCTCCTCGACCAATGTTCGAGCTTTACGGCCGAGCTTTTTGCTCTCCATCAGGCTGTTCAGTATGCCCGTCGCCACCGCCATTCATCGTATGTACTCTGCTCTGACTCACTCAGTGCTCTTCAGAGCCTTGGAGCTCCCTATCCGGTCCATCCCTTGATTCAACGGATACAGCAGTCCCTCCATTCTTTCGCTGATAATGGTTCTCCTGTCAGCTTTCTTTGGGTTCCCGGACATGTAGGAGTGCCTGGAAATGAGGCTGCAGATGCTGCAGCCAAGGCTGCAGTCCCCCTGCCTCGGCCAGCCTCCCATTGTGTCCCATCATCTGACGTACGTGTGGATGTATGTAAGAGGCTTGTGTCGTTGTGGTGGGATGCTTGGTCATCCCTCCCAGGAAACAAGCTCCGGGCAGTAAAACCGCTCCCAACTGCTTGGGCAACCTCCTCCCGACCATCTCGGCGAGAGGAGGTCCTTCTGACCAGGTTGCGGATTGGGCATTGCCGGTTTAGCCACCGCTACCTGCTCTCCGGTGACCCAGCCCCGCAGTGCCCTTGTGGTCAGGCTTTAACAGTGCGCCATGTTTTATTGTCGTGTCCCAGTTTTAGTCAATTTCGTGTTGTCCTGTCCCTGCCATCTACTTTACCAGATGTTTTAGCTGATGACGCTCGAGCAGCTGCTCGTATTCTGCGTTTTATAACTTTGACTGACTTGTCCAAAGACATCTAACCTTTTTACTTATTTTCTCTGCATCTTTGTCAGGTCCTTCTGGTGTCCCCCCCCCCCCCCCCCCATCCCCTTGAGTTTTACTAGATTCCATGTGCTCTAACAACAGAACAACAGTGACTGGGCGCTAATGACCTCAGTAGTTGAGCGCCCTTAAACCCCCCCCCCCCAAAAAAAAAAAAAAAAAAAAAAAAAACTACTGATACCTGAGCTGGTCCCTCTCCATGTATGCCAAGGAGTGGTTGCTTGTCTTCCTGGAGCATTGGAACTCCAGGCAACGGCTGCTGTGCCAGGTGGCCCTTGCTGTGGCTAGGTGGCGCCCATTGGGAGGGCCCCGATAGGAGTGGGTGGTATCAGGGTGGATGCTTGACACATGAAGTGTATCAAGCTGCAAAAATCTGGCTGTTCTCAAACGGCCGTATTTTCAAATGGTAAAGTATCATTGAATACTACTTGGAATGACCCAGCAGCATTCCCTTCCCTGGCTACACTATTGGAGGAGAGCTAGGCTCACTGTCTTGGGATGAAACACTTTCCCTATTACCTGGTCTGTACTAGGACAGACGGGATCACATTCACCTCCAAAAAGCCATTGTTTCTTGTGGAGACTATTGAGGACATGTTAAGTGAAGTGAAGTGAATTAGGGTGTCTCAGTAAGATGCCATTGGGCTCTCTGTTGATCAAAGCTTCTGTCGCCCAATCTTCAGCTCTTCAAGCTTGTGATCGTCTTGGCAATGTCCCAGTGTCTATTATCCCTTACCAAGCTGTGAATATGGTCCAAGGAGAGATTTTTCATAGGGATCTCATCCTGCAAACTTTTCAAGATTTCTGGGCTAATCTGGAGTGACGTGGCGTTAATTTTGTTCAACATGTATAGAAGGATCGTAAACACAATGACACTGATACTGGCGCCTTTAGTCTGGCTTTCAAGGGTGATTCTCTCCCAGAGAAGGTCAAGGTTGTGTGTTACAGATGCAACGTGAAGCTGTATGTCGCACTACCCATGAGGTGCTTTCGGTGCTTGTATTTTGGGCATGTCTTCCCACTGTGCAGCTGACCCTCTGTGTGGCGACTGTGGACATCCACTCCACTCCACTCCACTCCTCTCAGGCTCGAAGCCTAGTACTGCATCTCAACCATGAGATGCACCATCTGTGCACCACAAGGTCGTCTGCTCTCTTTCAGTTCCAGATCTTGCAGAAGCTTCCTGTCTCTCTGTGCCCTGCCACCCTCCACCTCTGAAAGAGAAGATACATAACTCCCAGGACATGCCCCCAGCCACCCCCAATGCCTACAGAGGTGCCATCTCCGCACTCACAATCTGATGTCTTATTCATGGATGTCACCCCCATCCTTGATGGTAACGACCACTGACTGACATGGCATCTCCTTAGTTTTTTTTTTGTTTTTTTTTTTGTTTTTTTTTTTTTCCTTACCTGGGCTGTTACCATATGATAATCCAGTGAAATTACAACAGATATTATCGTCACCTACGGAAAAACAAAAAGTTGTTTCCTATTATTCTGCATTGTCTTGCTCTTCAAGAAAAGCACTTTGTGATGACCACTCACCAACGTTCAGTGGTCATCAGGCGTTCTGTCGGGAATGTGCCGGCCCCAGAATAGCATCTGGAGGGGGTCTGCACTTTGGTTCGCACTGATATCATTAGTGTCTGGATACCCCTTCGTACCAACCTGGAAGCAATAGTGATAAGAGTGCAAACGACTCCAGCAATCACCGTTTTCAATGTCTACCTCCCTCCAGGTAGGCCACTTCCTTTCGTTGAACTGTCTACCTTAACACAGAACTCTCGACCCTGTATCTTCTCCTTGGAGAATTTAGTGCACGCCACCTTCTGGGGGGGAGTGCCACTTCGATAGGTAGGTGTCTTGTAATTAACCAACTCACTACAGACTTCGATTTGTCTCCTCAATGACGGTTACCCTGGCCACTCCAGTGCTGCTCATGGCACCTTCTCTGCTATCGATCTTGCGATCTCCTCCCCTGCTCTTGTGGCTTCTCTACATTGGTCATCCCATGATCATCTTCATGACAGTGACCACTTTCCGATGATTCTATCGTTCTCCTTCCGCCGCCAGGCAGACAGGCCTCCACGCTGAGCATTCCGCAGGGCCAGTTGGCCATTATATACGTCCGCTATACACTTCATCACCTCTCTTTCGAACTGCGTTAATGCGATCGGGCAGGGCGTCTGTGTGACTAGTCTTCATGCGGCTGGCACTTCTATCCACCTATCCAAAAGTCCCCCTCGTCGTCGATCAGTACCGCAGTTGGCAAAGGACGTAGCAATCAGATGCTGCAGCGATTTAAGCGACATCTTTCAGACAGACCACCTCGCTTTTAAGCATCTCCGTGCTAAGGCTTGCTACCTTATGAAGCGGAATAAAAAGAAATACTGGGAGCGCTATGTTTCTCCCCTGGGGCTGTATGCCTCTTCATTGCACATTCAGACCAAGCTCTGTAGCCTTCTGGGCTGCCAGTGAAAATGAACTGTCCAGGACCTTATCCTCCAAGGGGCTCCGTGTGTTGATACATTGATTCTTCCAGAACACCTCATGACACACTTTGCGACAGCATCAGCGTCCTCTTCCTATACTGATACCTTTTCCTGGCAGAAATGCCGTGTTGAACAGACCCCTCTCTGTTACAACCCCCACCAAACTGAACCCTATAATGAACCCTTCACTGAATGGGCATTCTTGCAGACTCTTACCTCTTCACATGATACGACCCCAGGCCTGAATTCCATCCACAATCAGATGATACAACACTTAGATGCTCCCCAGAGGCAACATCTGCTCAGGGTCTTCAGCCGCATTTGGCTCATTATTGCCTTCCCCTTGCAATGGTATGGTTATTCCTGTTCTTAAACCCGGGAAGAACCTAATATCTCTCGACAGCTACTGCCCAATTAGCCTGACGAATGTACTTTGTAAACTCCTTGAAGATTATTAGCTTTCGATCATGTTAGGTACTCGAATCTTGGGGCCTATTGTCCCTGTATCAGTGTGGCTTCCAGGAAGGACGATCTCCAACTGACCATTTACTCAGGTTTGAAACTGCAAACTGCTGGGCTTTTTTACTAACTGCCAGCACCTTGTCACAGTCTTCTTTGGTCTATATATGGCATACGACATGGTTTGGCGTCATCACATTTCAGTTACTCTCCATGACTGGGGCTTTTACGGTCTCCTTCAGATTTTTATCCACGAGTTTTTATCCCACAGGCTCTTCCAGGTTCGAGTTAGAACTTCACTGAGCACCCCACAGTGTCTGGAGAATTGTATCTCTCAGGATTGTGTGTTAAGTGTCACACTCTTTCTCATAGCCACCAATGGGCTTGTAACCTCTGTTTTGGTCTATGGTTATCCCAGCGTTGTATGCCAACGATTTTTACATCTGCTGAGAGCTGGTTCCAAGGCCCCATCCTACCGGCTTCTGCATAGGCTGTCTCCCGTGGCTTCCAGTTTTCTCCCTCCAAAACGTGAGTTACACATTTTTGTCGTCGACCCACAGTACATTGCGATCCATAACTTTGCAAAAACAGACATATTGTCTAATGGGATAACAGCAATCAGTGATTTTATAATGTTACTTAAAATCCGCCTTGATTGCAAATTTTTTTATTATTCATATGACCGGTTTCGGTTCATTCAGAACTATCTTCAGATCTGTAAAAATAATTATACTAATTTACTATTTCACGAAATCAAATCTTTTTTATCCTATCTAATGTTGATTAGATAGGATAAATAATGTTGATTAGATAGGATAAAAAAGATTTGATTTCGTGAAATAGTAAATTAGTATAATTATTTTTACAGATCTGAAGATGGTTCTGAATGAACCGAAACCGGTCATATGAATAATAAAAAAATTTGCAATCAAGACGGATTTTAAGTAACATCCATAACTTTATTTAGGCGACCAGCTCCTACATATTGTAGCACAGTCCCGTTTCTTGGGCCTCATTTTTGATAAGAAGCTGATGTGGCTGCCTCATATTTACCACCTGAAGACTAAATGCATGTGGAAGCTTAATGCTCTCCGCCTCCTGGCCCATGCATCTTGGTGGTGCAGACCGTGGTACTATCTACTCTTCTCCAGTTTTACAATGCTCTGATCTTGTCTGGAATAATTATGGTGTTCAAGTTTATGACTCAGCAGCTCCTTCCACTCTGAAAATACTTGACCTTGTTCACCTTTGTGGGGCGCATCTGGCTATTGGTGCCCTTCCCACTAGCCCCATTGACAGTCTCCTAGGAGAAGTGGGTGTTCCCCCTCTACAAATAAGACAAGAGTCAACTCTTGGTTTCCTACGCAATCGCCATTCGCCGATTCCCTGACCATCCCGTGTACCCTGCCCTCTTAGTAAACGAGGGATGTCTCCATCATAACAGCCACCCACCACAGGTGGGATTGCCAGTTGGCATGTGTGTTGTCGCTCCCCCCCCCCCCCCCCCGCCCCCCCCCCCCCCGCCGTCAGGATCTCCACCGCCACTCACACTGGAATGTGCCCTGTGTATTTCCTCTCACACTGGCCCCATTTGGATGATGCCTAGACTGTGGATTAAGACCGACCTGTTCCAGGGTCCTAAGGTCTCAATCACCCCTGTGGTCTTCCGGCATCTTGGGCATCTTGTAAATTTCATCCTTGCAGAGTTCCAGGTCGCTACCATCCTCTACACTGATGGTTCTAAGACGACAGATAAGGCAGGATACGCTTTCACGTCTCCTGCTGCCTTAGAACACCATTTACTATTGGGATCACGTTGTGTGTTCACAGTCAAGCTGCTGATAATTAACAGGACCCTCCATTTTTTTTTTACACGAGCCTCCCTCCACAGTGTTCTAATGTGTACAGATTCAATGAACAGCCTGTGGGCTATCGACCAATGCTCCTTTCATCACCCTTTGGTATCTGCTATCCATGACCACCTTTCTGTCTTCAGCCACGCCACCTGCTCAGTTGTCTTTTTCTGGATCTCACGTCATGTGGTCATCCCAGGGAATGAACTGGCTGACCATTTGGCTAGAGAAGCACATACTTACCCCATTCCCTTTCATGATTCCAGCTGTGGATATGCAGATCTATGTCAAATCTCTCTTTGCCCGAATGATATCTGGAATGATATCTGGTGCACTGCTGCTCTCAGTAACAAATTGTGCACAATCAAAGAGACTACTGCAATTTGGCGCTCTTTCTTCCACTTCTCTCAGAAGGCATCCACAGTCTTACGCTGTGCACGCATTGGTCATACCAAGCTTGCTCAATGTTTTCTCTTGTGTAACGATCCACCCCCACAGTGTGGTTGTGGAGCTGGACTGATGCTATTTTCCATATTAGTGAATGTCACCTTCTTTTGGCTTTTCATAGTAAGTATAGTCTTCAGATTCCTTAATGTTAATATAAGCAGATGATTCATGGATGGTTGAACTTTTCCCTAGTTTCCGCCATGAAAGCGGATTTTATTTTCAGTTATAAGGTTTTGTTTTATTCCTGGAGGAGGGATGGGCTGATGTCATTGGGGCCTCTATTCATGTTTTCTGTTTTCTCGGTCTGGGACCCATGACCACTCCCCTGTGCAAAGACTGCTGTTTTATCCCTCTGTTTTTTTCCAGTTTTTAGATATGGTGTACCCTTTTATGCCTTACACTGTGTGTGTTTTAACTTCCTTTAACCTGTCTGACTGGATCTGTCCCCTTTTAGTGGACCCCCCTCTCTTCTGCGAGTCACTTTGTACTGGCGGGATTGATGATGTCGCCGTTTAGTCCCATAATTCCAATCAATCAATCAGTCAGTCAATATCTATCTGACTTTTTTGGATCCAGATATACACACATCAAAAAAAATTTTTTGTATCACCTCGGTTCCGAGAGTTCCGGATCCTGTACAGAAAACTTGAATAGAGATTAATGTAAACATCATTTCCGCTCTTTATATTGCTCATGAAAGCCACACATTGCATGTTGTACCACCATACAGCGAGACCTTCAGTGGTGGTGGTGGTGGTGGTGGTGGTGGTGGTGGTGGTGGTGGTGGTCCAGCTTGCTGTACACACTGGTATCTCTAATACTCAGTAGCATGTCCTCCTGCATTGATGGATGACTGTATTCATCGTGGCATACGATCACACGTTAATCAAGGCACTGTTGGTCCAGATTGTCCCACTCCTCAACGGCGATTTGATGTAGATCCTTCAGAGTGGTTGGCAGGTCACGTCGTCCACAAACATCCCTTTTGCAATCTATCCCTGGGATAATCGGTAGGGTTCCTGTCTATAAAACATTGTGCCCATTCTAGTCGACCAATGTGGTTATCCTGAACGAAGTCATTCACAAGATGCGCACGATGGGGGCGCGAATTGTCGTCCATGAAGAAGAATAGTTCTGGGCAGGGGCGCCCATACTGGGGCGATACTGGGGTTCTTGTGCCGGTAAATTTTCTAAATTTTAGATGAAAAATGAGTTTTAAAGTTTTTAAGCATTTTAGTCACATGATCAACATTAGACCCCCGAAAACTGGACTCTCGATAACTCAACACTCTGGGAAACTCGACAAGCCTGACACATTTTTTGGCTTTGAAGAAAAGAAACAAAACATACACACACAGACTGTATTTTTGTAAAAAAGCTAATTCAATTTACAGTAATAATCATGCTTATAGACTATTGCAGAGCAGTGAGTATACAACTCTGAAAAGACTGAAATTATATTTAAGTAAATCCTAAACTATCGTTAAAAGAATAAAACATAAAATATTGCTATTGCACAGTAATAGCACTTTGATTAATAAGTGAAATAGCTAATTTAAGCTTACTTTGAATAAGGATCAGGGTTCATTAAATAAAAACAATATCTCAAAGTTAATGCTTTAATACAGTTAATAAAGCTAATGCAGTATGCCTAATACTTTGTCAAAAAGTATGTAAATAGCAGGTTTTAATTGGGTCTTACACTCTAAAAATATTTGAAAATAACTAATACAATACTATAGTAATACAGTCTCTCAATGTCTAGGTCATTGTTTGAAAAACTCAATTGATTTTTCCAAATCTGTTTCACCTCTCTTTACTAAAAGCAAGTACTCTTGTCCAACTGCAATGACCTGTGAGTGTCCAGTTGAAGCAAACCGCTCAGTAAAGCAAGATTGCACTGTTTCACAAACTTAAATGTAAATAGCTTTGTAGTATTCCTTCGGGGTTTTGAGAGTGTGTGGTGAGCTAGCTTCGTTGTTTTCATACTTCTTCGGTATACTTAGATTCCAAGGAAGCGAAGGATCATCAACTTGTGAAGCTTTTTCTTTTAAACACAATTCCCAAAAGTGTTCAGAACTATCACGCCTTCCATTCAATATAAAAATCAAGCCCTCATATTTTTTCCAGATCAGCAACACTTAGATGAGGGCATTGAATTTTTTCATCGACATCCTGTACTGGGTTCATTGCATGGCAATAAAGACTTAAAAATAAATAAGTCTTGAATTGTAACATTGACTCAAGGTAGCCTGCACATTTGTAACCTGCATCTGTTTTGACCTCTGCAGAAAATGTTTCAAAAAACTGTATAAGTTCTTCAAAGTTTTTCAATATTCTCTAGATACTAGAAGCTCACATAGTCCATTGAGTCAGTCAAAGGGGTTGTAGACCAACTTTGTCGTTGGTGCTCTCACAGCATATGCTTCTGAAAAGTCTCATCCTTTTGTTGGATTCCCTTACGATGTTTATTAAGTCCTTGGCTAAAGCCATTATATCCCTCATAGATGTAAGATGCTGGAGACTGTATACAACTGCCAAGTCTAAACTGTAGGCAGTTCAATGCACATAACGTGCTTTTGGTTGTATATCCAAAACTTTTTTACTCCTTTGAACTTACCTCTCATATTCGAGGTACCATCATAGCACTGTAATCTTGAGTTACCCATTGACAAAGACGAGCCAAAACGTCTTTTAAAATACTAAACAGAGTTTGTGATTCAGTGTTGGTGGTCTCGTATAAGCCAATAAAGCCTTCGTTGATAATTAGGGAATCATCGACAGTACGAATACAAAATGGCACTTGTTCGTGAATCGAAGAAGCACTTGCTTCGTCGACCATAATAGAAAAATGTTCAGTTTTCTTGATTGAAGCCAATACCTTTCTCAACACAGACTTTCCTAGTAGATCACTGATCTCGTTTTGAATATCGTGGGATGTCCACTTACACTCCGAGCGCCCTAACCAATCATTAAACTCAGGTATGTCATTCTTTCGGAGTTCCAACAATTGAAAAAAAATTGAGTTTACGTATTCATGCCGTCTAGTTAGTAGTCCTTGTCGCCATAGAAATTGCACAGTAGTAAAAATTGTCTCGAGAGCTAAACGGCCTTGCTTCGTATCACTATCGGTTCATTCAATTGGGAGGCCATATTTTGTTAGTGTTAGAATTTAGTTCCAGAACACCTTGTTTAGGCGTAAACGTGTTTTGATGAAGATGGAATTTTTCCAAAACCTTTTTCCAGTTAGAAAATCCTATGGAAGTAAATGCATCTTTTTTTGAAGAGAATTTTAATAGATTTTTAGCACCTGCCTCTTTGCAGGTTTTGCAAAAAACTTTTTCAGTAGATGCTTCATATTCTTGCCATGTATATTTGATCAACAAAGACTTCTGGAATTTTCTTCCCTTACCGGATTATCCAGGTTTCGGCTGTGAACGGTTCTCGCCTGAAGACTACGAAGCAATTGATGACAATAATTGTTGGACTTTGACCTTCAGTATCAACTTCCAAGCACGTCTTTTTGATAACAAATTTATCTATTGCAAACTTAATTCACAATTCACAAAGAGACTAAAGTAAACAAAATATAGTCATATAAAATAGTCCACTACACACTGAAGTCGGAACACTAAACACATCTGCAGCATGCGCTGAATGAAACTATCCACACTGAATGACTGAGACAGCAGGTTGGGCTTTATATAGCCGAGGCGTCGTAATATCTCCAAGCGTCAAGGCGACGTGAGGCGGATAGTTCCAGACGCTTCTGCTCCAGTCCTTTTGATGTCGCCGCGGCCGCAACGGTGGCCCGCCGGCTCTAGACTTTACCCGATGGTTCGCGAACCGGGACAAGTTCTTAGTGTGCCCGCAGCACCGGAACCCTATCATGATTCACACCACTCGTTTTCAGTTAACCTGCTTACTACCATAATAATTGTTTTAACTCATTACTGAATGTATTTTAAAAGGTAATTATCGTCAAACAAGGAAAATAAATTCCAACATAATTTTGTGATTTTTCAAAGCATAGTACATCGAATTTTTGAGGGGGCTCAGGCCACCTCAGGCTCCATGGAGTCGGCGCCTGTGGTTCTGGGAACTTGGGTGATGGAAACGTGCCTGTGTGTGTGTGTGTGTGTGTGTGTGTGTGTGTGTGTGTGTGTGTATCTCAGAAAGCAATATGTAAAGGAACTAGAGTCCCTCAGGGATCGGTTCTGAGTGTAATCCTGTTTGCTGTAGCCATCAGTGGTATCATAAATAGTGGGCCACAAAGTGTCGGTCACTTTGTGGACGAGCTTTGCCTGTACTGTGCCTCTGCATCACTGCACACTGCTGAGTGCCAACTTCAGGAGGCTGTGTGGAGAGTAAAAGACTGGGCCCTGAATCATGCCTGTAAATTTTCTCCTGCAAAATCACGAGTTGTGCATTTTTGTCAACTTCGGGCTGTGCGCTCGCGCCTAGAAATTAACCTTGGTGACTGTTTATCTGAACCTTTCAATCATTAGGTATTTTATTTGACAAGCAGCTAACTTGGCTGCCACATGTTCGCTGGCTCAAGGCAATTTGCGTGGAGAAGCTAAATGCTCTCCGTTTTCTTAGTAACTCCTCATGGGGCGCGAAGCACATAGTTCTGAGATTTTACAAAGCGCTTATTTTATGTCACTTGGACTGTGAATGTGTTGCCTAATGGGTTGGCAGCACCGCCTGTACTGAGCTTGCTGGACCTTGTTCATCATACTGGACTGCAGCTGGGAACGGGGGTCTTCCATATGAGCCCTGTTGACAGCCTCCTGGTGGAAGCCAGTGTCCCACTGTTTTTGATTAGATGACCGCAGCTTTTGGTAAACTCCACAGTCGCAATCTGTCAGACGTTTACTCATCCATGTCACTCAACTCTGTTCTACAACCAACAGTTCATACTGGTTGTGCATCACCCAAAATTAGATAGACCAGCTGGGATCTGACTTGATACAGGACAGCGTACAGATCATTTGGGGGGAAGAGGGAGCTGTCAAGAGGGAGCACTAGCAAGAGAGAGTAAAGGAAGTTGTTGAGGTCCTTCAGTACAGCGATTAAAGCGTCCACTAACGTGTGGCATACATCATTCCAGGTATCTCGGAAAGATGCCATTGTGTTGGGCTGACTATGCATTGGCCACACGACTCGCCCACGAGTTCCATCTGCGTCAGGAGGATCCTTATCACTGCAGCTGCTGTAGTCTAATGACGACAGGGCATGTTCTTGTTGACTGCACCTTGCTGTCTGACCTGCAGCACAGTCTCAGCTTGCTTATCTCACTACCTCAGATTCTTGCAGATGATGAGACAGTAACTAGCAAAGTGTTGCATTTCCTGATTGATACTCCCCCCCTTACCTTGCTGTGTCTTTGGACCCTCTTGCCCAAGATACTGCCTGGGTTATCTATATTTTCTTTAACTTATCGTGTTAAAACTACTGTCACAGCCTTTTTCAAACTCTTCGACTTTCATATATAGATGGAGCAGCAAAGTCCCTACCTTTTCTCTTTTTACTTGTTTACCCTCACGAAATGGAGGGACTGATGGTCCAGTACTTTATTCCTCTTAAACACACCACCACCACTACCACCACCTTTTTCCAGCACCTTTCAGCTTTTTCTTGCATTACTTCGACAACACGGTTGCTGGATGTTAAGAATTGCTTCACCTTAGGGTTCTCAGATGAAATGTGTATCCAGACAGTTATTCTGAAGAAGCCTGTGTGCAACCTGTGGTCTAGTGCGCTAAGATGGCTGAAATCATATAGTTCCATCTCGCACAGAATGAATCTGTTGTCTTAGACGTTGGAAATGATTGGAATACTGTCTTCTGGTGAAAGAGATTTTGCCCCTCTAGAGTGGAACGAAATATCCTATCTCATGATAGGAAACTATGCCTTAAAACGGGGAATTTCTGGTCTACAGCATTGAAATATTTACATTTATGGATGATCAGATTTTTGAAAAGTGTAGCAGTATTTTGAACATCTCTCACAAAATCAACTTTTAGGTTTACATTCAAATGAAAATCATGTGAGAAATAGGAATTGTAATCAAAATATTTCAGTGTCGTTGCTTTTCTGTAAGTACTGTCTTTGTCTTTGGCTAACGCAATATAGAAACACTTTGGAAATACTCTGTAAAAATGCTGGAGGCGTTCGGGATACATGTTCAGTTCTTCCAGTACGTCGAATGTGGTACATTTCTTTCCTTCTTCTTCACCATAACGGATGTATCTAATATCTTTGCTGCTCAACATTTGCCACTTACAAAAGATGAAGACATATCCTGATCCATTCGTAGCACGACCCGTACCGTGTCTGTCTGATAGCGTCACTTCAATGTGAATAGCTTATGTCCCATTCACGCCACGTCATTTCTGTGTGAATTGGACCTTAGACCAATTTGAGGTTTATTGATGGCTTGATAGACAGGAAGAGCCTTGTATCAAACTGTTCGTTCTAGACTTCCCCTAAGCCACTGGGGTACGTTGTAAACATTTATCTTTTATACCATGTAAGTGTGTCAATAAGTAATGAACGTGTGCAGGCCCATTTTCAGTAGACTACACTATTCGAGTATAGCAGTAAATCTCAGATTTCCTGTATCATTTGTACCCATAGTCACTTGTCGCATCCAGGTGACAAGCAACGGAAGACTGCAGACTACTGGTATAGCGAGCAAGGTGGCGCAGTGGTTAGACTTTTGGATTCATATTCTGGAGAAAGCGGTTCAAATCTTCGTTCAGCAATCCAGGTTTAGTTTTGTCATGACTTAGGGAAGTCATTAAGGCAAACACCGGGGCTGCTCCCTTACAAAGGGACACGGCCAACTTCCTTCCCCTATCCATACATGGGCTTTATCTCAAATGATCTCGTCGTCGACAGGACGCGAAAACCCACTTTTTCTTTCTCAAAAGAGCCGATGATGTACTTACTAGTGGCAATATGACTGACCATACGAATGAGGTAACTATAATTCCTCAGTGTACACTGAAAGCCGGCACGAGACATCTGGCGTTGTGTACCTCAGGTAGCACTATTGGTGTAAGCTGTTACAGGAATGGATATAAGTCAAAAATAAGTTCCAGCAGACATTTTAAAGAACGCAGTAAGAGCAACTATGTTTATTATACATATAAATATGTAGCTAACATTGCATTTAAACATAGTAGCACCTACTGCCGATACACAGTGGTGAAAGACCAGTCTGCTATAAAGTCCTCACAAAACTTCGCCACATGAGTAAATAATGAACCCGCCACCATCGTGGACTGTCTGTTTTCTCCAATTGTAGCTCCAATAGCTTCCACAGTTTCCTGTGCTACTTGCATTGTTTCGCACTGTATGGAGCCACTCACTACCCTGTCAGCGTAAAACTCGTAGCTGTTACGAGCATCTGATGCTGCCATACACTGATGAGCCAAAATATTATGACCAGCTGATTAACAGCGTATTGGTCCACCTGTAGAAGGCAATACAAGGGTGATCCTACGCATCATGTATTCGGCAAGCACCTCAGAGCATCCCATATGTGTCCCATCAGGTTCAGACCCGGCGAGTTTGGTCTCCAAGATATAAACGTGAGTTCACTTACATGCTCCTCTAACCATAGTATTAAAATTCTGGCCTTCAGACCCAGTCAGTTAGCTTGCTGCAAGGCACCATGACTGTAGGGAAAGAAATCAACCATGAAGGGATCCAGGTCGTCCACAATAATATTCATAGTCCACAATTGTTGTAGTGCCTTTATTACTACCACAGGTCCCATAAAAACTCAGGCGAATGTCCCCCATAACATAATACAGGCTCCACTGACTTGCATCCATTGCGTGCTGCATGTTTCGAGCAGCAAAGAGTGATGGCGTATACGGACAAAACCATCGACCCAATGTAACAAGACACCTGATTCATCTAGTCAGGCGACATTGTCCATTGATCCAGGGCCAATCTAGGTCTTGTACCAACTGCAGTCGTAACTGACGACGTCGCTGGGCCAACAATGGAATAGGTAGGGGTCGTTTGCTGCAGAGCATCATGTTCAGCATAGTGCACTGAATTGTGTGCTCTGAAACACACACTCCTGCACCAGCCGTGCACTCTGTCGTCAGATATGCCACAGATGGCCGCCTAGCCTGCTTTACAGAACAGGCAAGCCTCAGACCACTGTGAGGAGGTGTTGAAGTCCAACACATTACCACCTACTCTTGATTACAATGCCCTCAACCACTTTTCATACATGCTAACCACAGCAGTATGCAAACAGCCGACCAGCTTCGCTATTTTGGTATCTCCTATACCTCCACCTTTCAGTTAGGAGCTAAGTGATGATGTGTTTACCTTCCTGTCCAGTATGAGCGCACTTAAACTATGTGATCAATAGTATCCGGACACATGGCTGAAAATTACTTAAAAGATCGTGGCCCCCTCCATCGGTAATGCTGGAATTCAATATGGTGTTGGCCAACACTTAGCCTTGATGACAGCTTCCATTCTCGCAAACATACGTTCAATCAGGTGCTAGAAGGTTTCTTGAGGAATGGTAGCCCATTCTTCACGGAGTGTTGTACTGAGGAGAGGTATCGATGTTGGTCGGTGAGGCCTGGCACGAAGTCGGCGCTCCAAAACATCCCAAAGGTGCTCTATAGGATTCATGCCAGGACGCTGTGCGGGCCAGTCCATTACAGGGATGTTATTGTTGTGTAACCACCCCGCCACAGGCTGTGCTTTATGAACAGGTGTTCGATAGTGTTGAATGATGCAATCGCAATCGCCGAATTGCTCTCCAGCAGTGGGAAGCAAGAAGGTGCTTCAAGAATCAATGTATGCCTGTGCTGTGATAGTGCCACGCAAAACAACAATGGGTGCAAGCACCCTCCATGAAAAACACAGCCATACCAAAACACCACCGCCTCCGAATTTTATTGTGGGCACTACACGTGCTGGCAGATGTTCACCTGACATTCTCCATACCCACACCAAGGCCATCGGGTCGCCACATTGTTTACCATGATTCGTCACTCCACACAACGTTTTTCCACTGTTGTTCAATGGTCCAATGTTTACTCTCCTTACACTAAGCGAGGCGTCGTTTGGCATTTACTGGCGTGATGTGTGGCTTATGAGCAGCCGCTCGACCATGAAATCAAAGTTTTCTCGCCTCCTGCCTAACTTTCATAGTACTTGCAGTGATTCCTGATGCAGTTTGGAATTCCTGTGTGATGGTCTGGATAGATGTCTGCTTATTACATATTACGACGTTCTTCAATGGTCGGCGGTCTGTGTCAATCAACAGATGTGGTCGGCCTGTACGCGTTTATGCTGTACGTGTCCCATCGCGTTTCCACTTCCCAATCACATGAGAAAAAGTGGGCCTAGGGATGTTTAGGAGCGTGGAAATCTCTCATACAGACGTATGACACAAGTGACATCCAATCACCTGATCACGTTCAAAGTCTGTGTGTTTTACAGGGCACCCCATTCTGCTCTCACGATGTCTAATGACTACTGAGGTCGCTGATATGGAGTATCTGATAGTCGGTTGCAGCACAAAGCACCAAATATGAAAAACGTATGTTTTTGGTGGTGTCAGGATACTTTTGATAACATAGTGTACGTAAGTAGGGACAATTTCCTCCCATTCTGTTCTGTTATCTAGTGTGAATCTAGCTTTCGTTGCACACCCATCGTGTGATAAAGGAGCTCGTTAATTTAACGTAATGCCACAATTGTATATTAATAAAACAGCAGAAGTAGTAAATATCGGTGTACTGAGTATTGTAGTTCATCTCTAGTAGGACACTTCCCGGACTTCTAGGACTGCATGACGTTTCAGCGAATGATTCTTGCAGATCCCAGTGAAGAGGCTTTTTGTAGTTGGCAAACAGGTATTTTATCTATATCAATGGTTTTAAAGTACCTACACTACCCCCAGTTTGCAAAGAACCGCTGGGACAACTTTCACTGTTTTACGCCACAGTCACTGCAGTTCGATTTGCATGTTCTTGTATATGACAAGTTTTTCCAGCTTCTCGTCGCCTGAATGGAAATATCAGTGATATACCCTTTCCTTTCCTCACAAATGTGATGTCTGGTGTATTCTGTTCAGCATTTGAGCTTGCTGAAATCGGAAGTCCCACCTTTCCTTTGCCAGTGGTACATCGTAATTTTGGAGGAAGTTCCAGTAGGTCATTCATGCCACAGTGTGCCTCTGCTTATAATCAGTTTCGACGATCTTTCTGCAATAGCTCAAAATATGATCGATTATCTCAGTCTCTTTGTAGAGTCATCGCTTTGAGTCTTCTACTGCTTTCTCGATTCTGGCTTTAACAGCGTTAGTTCTGATGACTTGTTCCCGTGTAGCAAAAACAGCTCTTTTAGTTTCGTTCTTCGGGCTTCCATTGATGAGTCAAGACCCAGTATTTTCCTTATCCACTTTGCCTTCAATCTTGTCCAAAAAATTTTCCTATAGAATGCTTTATTGCGTGAGCGCTCTCTCACATTGAAGTGCAGCTTTCCGGTATTGATTTTTGATTTGCTGTACTAAGCTTTCCGTTATTGACTTCAGAGCCGATTCTTGGCTTCCTTTCACATAGTCGGCAAAGGTATGATTTTTTTTTTCTCCCACCTTCTCATTTGGAAGAATGCTCTACCGCCAGTTTTTATGGGCAAGTACAGCTCTGCCGACGCCACTGTGAGGACACGGTGCATGGTTAACTTTCAAGAGCTTTCTTGTTTTCCTGTTCCGATTATCCAGCTAGATTTATATGCCGTTCACGTTGTCTGCAGTGTTGTACACTTGACTGACTACAGTTTTTAAATCGGCCATCCTGATTTAGGTTTTCCGTGATTTCCCTAAATCGCTCCAGGCAAATGCCGGGATGGTTCCTTTGAAAGGGCACGGCCGACTTCCTTCCCCATCCTTCTCTAATCCGATTAGACCGATGACCTCGCTGTCTGGTCTCCTTCCCCCAAAACAACCAACCAACCAACAGTTTTTAAATGTCCATGCTTGATAACCAACTGCAAAATGCATACGTATCTGTATGCTTCTGGTAGGTGGAATTTAATGACTTACCCATTTAGCATTTCGATGCCTTCACTTTCATATTTTGCCCTTCTCTTAATGTTGACAAGTCGGTAATTTAATTTTCCAACAAATAATCCTGTCTTCCTCTGCTCTGGTCCATTTTCTGTGAATGTCTTGATGTTTCTGCTGACCCGATCATATTAAAGTTTCTCATGATCCACCTATCATAGTGAATGAAAAGCTTTCCTTTTGTCAAACCAGGTCTTGTGCAGATATGTTTTACAACTTTCGTAGTTCTCCAGAATCATTTTGTCGATCACGAGCTGGTCCTTTGCGTCCCTGCTTCTTCACTTAAGTTTTTGTCCTACTGGCATGGTGAATTCTTCAAAAAAGTCGAGAGTTCTGTCGACAATTATGCCTGTCAGCAACCTGAACGTGGCGGCAGACTTATTATCGGATATAATTTCTGTGTGTGGCACTTTTAGTTGGTCCTCCTGTATTAGTTTCTTCAGTTGTTAGCCATTCCATGATGTTGTTTGTTGCAGGATCGCGTTAAACAATTCGGCGATTTCCACGAGAGGGTTGGTCATATATTTTTTAACCAGAAGCCGTGCAGTTGATTGTTGACAGTGATGTTCAGTGTAAAGTTTCTTCCCTCTCTTCCTCTGTCCATTTCCGTTACTAACTAAATGTTGGATTCTGTTTACAAAATTTCTTCTCAAAGTCCTTTATCCATCCAATACTTTTATGTTTTTTGGTTTCCCGCTTATCTTTCCAGAACTGAGCTGTTGCCCCCTTTCTCTGGCTTTTCAACTTTTGCTTCTGCTTGCTGATTCAGGTCCAGGATGAACTGACTCTGACTGGATTCCGAAGTTTGATTTTGCATGTAGTGAACGAACCTGTCGTTGCACCTCTAGATTTTCCTGGCTGTTGCTGTTATTTTTGCTTTTTAATTTTCAAATCTTCGCGATTTTTCCGATACTGAACCAGTATTTTATTAGGTACTCAACTGTTTTCTAATTATTCATTTTATGCTCTTTCATATTATTGAAGTTGCTTATATCATATTTTAAAATTTGATTTTCAGTTGCAGTGATACTAGTTTTTCTGTTACTGCTATGCAGTTGGCGATTTAGATCATTTCTTCAATTGATGTATTTAAACAGCTGAAAACGCAGCATTAGCATCCTTCATCAGTGGAGCAAGTTTTTTTTCAACAGTCAGTTGTCATAGTTCAGAGCTACCTGCTTTCTGCATTAGATAACACATGGTTCAGAATTTTGTCTTTAAGTTCCTGTTGTCTTAAAATACCAGGCATTTCATCAATTACTACTTGTTCCATTCTTCCTAAACCCACATTATTCCCAAGTTTTCGTCAGGTTCATGATATTCAGTGACTCGAGATGTTGGAGTTTCTGCTGGTGACACAGCATTTTGTTTCACTTGTATTTCCCAACATTCCAGAATATCTTAAAGTTCCACTTTACTTAAAAACATTATTCCTTCTGATATATGCTACGTGATCAGCTAGACATAGGTTGCTGCCTTAGTCTGTGTACATATTTGCTTTCAGAGCTGGTAAATGAGCTTTTGATAGCCATGTTTTCGAGATTCTGATTAGTAGTATTTCATGACTTTGCCGTTCTGACTCGTACTTCTGCCACTTCTGAGTGTTTTGGTTTGTTCCTGTAAACCACTTTTCGACAGCTGCCAAAGTTCCTCAGCAATTGCCATATATACGCCGAAACACTAACGGCTATTTCTGAGGATGCTACTAGTTTCATTTATGATATTTGTTTCTGTCTCTGTACAAAATTGTTGACTTTTGTTCTTATGTTTTATCATGAACTTCCATTAATTTATTGAAAAAATGTGTTCACTCAAGCACTGGGATATCGATACACAAAATGATTGATTTCCTGGTGTTATCAGGCTCTGTTAATTATAGCTGATATTTCAAAGTGTTTGTCTTCACTTATTATATTAAGATCAGTCTTCATTTGAATTGTAATTCTTGATTTGAATTGTTCCTTTTCTGATATAAATACATGATCCTCTGTCCTTTCAAGTAGTCCTACAATAAGAGTCCGTCGTTTTATACAGTGACAATATTACATGTTTGAGTCCTGTGCATCTATACTAGTGCTCATGGGCACAAAGTACTCTGTAGTTCAAAAATTGGAGCCCAACTTCAAAGTGTTGTATTTTATTTTTTATTGATCACATGTTTTGAGGGATTGTTAGGTCTGTGAAATTTCCCCTGTTGCTTTCTCCTTTTTCCCTTGATATATAGTATGTGTGTTATTTGGTGTCCTAGAATCTATCTTGAGTGATTGTTTCAGAATTTTCTTAAGAAAATACTCTTTAGGCAGGAGAAAGTGTTGTCTGGATTTGTTCTTGAGAAATACCTACTTCTCCTACATGTGACAAAGTGTGTTTGACCATGTGTGACACATGATCTCCCCCCCCCCCCCCCCCCACCATACCTTCATGACTCAGACTGCTTGTTGCAAGCCCATCCTGGTCAAGCTCTTAATCTGGTCTTTCTCTTGATTAAAAAAACTTTACCAACAGTTGTATGTATTGGTTTATTTTATATAATTGTATGCATTTGAGACATAAAATAAAATAAACGAAAACTTACGGCTGTTGGTACAGTTTTTTGAATCGTTAAATATGTACCAGCCGATGTCCCCCAGGCCATAATGGATTGACGGAGACTTAATGTGGGCTGTCCACTTCAATGGTGCATATATCTAGGTCTTCAGCTGCCGACTTTTCCCTCTAAGATTGTTCTTTCCATTGTCTCTAGACTTCTGGCAATGTGAAAAAAAAATTCAACTACTGCTGGTTGACAGAGCAGACAGTCGTGTTCTGGTGCTGAGCTATTTCAGGACAGATTCCTTAGTTCAATGTGCTGTCCATGATATTCGGAGCGATCTTCTAGAGCACCACATTTCCAGAGCATCAATCCTGCTACAGTCTGCTGTCTTCATCGTTCACGTCTCTGCTTCATAGGTCGCGATAGGGAAGATAAGAGATCGGATGACGGTGAGCTGTCTTGGCAATGATACTCTCGCTTCCTTCCAAATGCAAGCAGGTTCTGCTGCAGATTTCCTCGCAATCAAAATGCGCCTAAGGATCTCAGGCTCGCAATCACCAGTATCAGTGACAAGAGAACTAAATACGCGAAACGACTGACAACCTCGTAGCCAGCGGTTCTTGTGATGTCTGTGTGAAGTACCGTCTTTTGAAGCAGACATGATACATTCAAATATTTGAAAGAAATTGAGAACAGATAACCAGGAGCTTGACTAAATCTGCGTGAAGGTGTGATTCCAAGAATTTTCTCCAGTCTGCTGATAAGTTTAACTGAAACAACTACCTCAAATAAGGACTCAAACGAAAGAAGACGGAAGCGCTAGGAAGATCTTTAAAAGAGAAATGAATAGTGGCTTGCAGAAAATGTGACTGAAAAAGTCTTTCAGACGTGTGTGAAAACTGAGTTGAGATTGTAAGAACTGAGAAGTGGTAGCATTCTATAATAAATGATTAATTTTGTTTCTACTGTTTATAAACGGAAGGAATTCGAAAAATTCAAAGTAATGTAAAGACAGACAGACATAAACGATCATTTCAACCGAAAGCAAGACAAATTCCAATCCAAATAATTTCTTACTTTGTACTTACACAGATCTGTCTGATTCTAGATTGTATCTGTTGGGTTTTGTGGTAAAGAAATTGTTAATAAAACACCATAAAAGTAACGTGTAAAGCAAATTTCAAACACCACCATGCACTAATTTGTCCAACAAAAAAACTCTTAAAACAATTACTGTAAGAGTCATTACTTGCATGGTCAGTGTGAAATTCAATCAATCATATATAGGCTTACAAAATTATCCATTGTTGTCAAGAGGAAAAAATATCTACTGAGGTATTGTCTCACAAACGGAAATATTCTAATCTTCTTCCTCCGTCACTTCGGTGCATTTGCACCGAAGAGCAGACACACACGTAAAACAATATGATATTATGATATCTATGAGATTCAGGAATATGTGAAATTTCGCTATGCTTTACTACACTCATTATGGATTTTCCGAAATATTGTTGTGGTAGGACGTTAGGTTGGCAATTAAAGTCCAGTCAAAGGTGGCGTATTGTGTCACACTCAGCTGATATACCAAGGATGTAGTAATGATAGTAAAAGAAAACAAATCTATCTGTGTTTAGGGTTAAAGGTTGTGTCGAGAGAGTAGTTCTGAGTGTGTTGACGATGTGTATAATAAGAGTTACTACCGCGCAAACAGATTAAAACATATGAAAATGGTTGAACCAATTTTCGACTACCAGTTTCGTTTGATATTAATCGGCGACAGTACAGTTGGTAAAAGTTCATTGTTGAAGTATTTCACGGACGGAAAATTCGCTGAGGTAAGTAAACTTTTCATTACATTTTAAGAAGTGTTGTGGAACGTTTCGAATGTTTTGATCGTATGGTGAACGCGCGTGGGAGTAGCTAGATTGTTTGGCGTAAGATCGGAAGAGGCAGGATACAGCTCTTTTCTAAACCTCCATGTACTGTAATTGTTTGTTGATCTGAAGCGTAAAAGATTTTACATCACCAAATTGTGTGTGTACTTTATCCATAGAAATGACATTGTTGCGTCTTTATTATGCTGTTGAAATATGGTTCAGCCGGCCGAGGTGGCCGAGTGGTTCTAGGCGCTATAGTCTGGAAGCGCGCGACCGCTACGGTCGCAGGTTCGAATCCTGCCTCGGGCATGGATGTGTGTGATGTCCTTAGGTTAGTTAGGTTTAAGTAGTTCTAAGCTCTAGGGGACTGATGACCTCAGAAGTTAAGTCCCATAGTGCTCAGAGCCATTTGCACCATTTGAAATATGGTTCACTCGGAAAGTAGTTGTCTGAAGTAATTGTTCCATATTCGTCTTTGTCATATCCCCGCTGGATTGTTTAAACCTTTTAATACTTTTCATCGGTGTCAGTGTTTACGTGTGGGAGACGTTTATACGAATATTTAACACGTTTATTTTTTTGGCGGGGTGTGTACTTTCTTTCACTGCCATGTCAGATGCTCTATTCAGATCATACTTATTGAATGCACCGACATTTTTAAATTTTCTGCAAGTAGTTACCTGAAAAGGTGAGTTAAACATAACAAATATTAATTTTTTCTGTATTTTCCTACCTGGTTAACAAAATGAGAACTGTCAATGCCAACAAACTTTTGTCTTTGTACACATTTGGTATAACAGTAAATTTGCAGGAGGATGTTAAAAATGTCTTTTACTTGAGCAGCATGTGTTATACATATATCATGAGCAGTCCACTCCACAAGTTGTCTTTCGATGATTTGAGTTGTGCATTTTATTAAAGCTATGTTACACCTGTGTTTTTAGATTTAATAAATTTGACTTAACTGTAGTCATTTCACTATTTCATGAAGGCTAGTTTCATCAAGTACACATAGCAGACATGAGTCAGTTAACATATTAAATTTTCTCATTGTGAATGGTGTTGCTATTAAGACACAAGACATTTATGTGGCAAAGGTATGGGTAGAAGTCAATATCCAGCTGTCCTAATTTTGTTTTATTGTGGTTTCCTAAAATCACATGTGTTGTATACTGGGATTTTTTGTTTAACAGGTCATAACAGATTGCTTCCAATGATTCTCCAACTATCTGTTAATGACCTTTACTTCAAAACTGTAAAATACAATATTTCTGTTCAGTTTTTGAAATACTTTGAAAATTGTCAATCCTTGCTAATCTAATTCACATTAAACGGTGCTACTTGGAATATGTTATATTTTAGAATCTTACTGTAACAGTGGAGAGAAGTGTGCAATGTCTAGTTTAATGTAATTGGAACACAAAAGAGTGTTCTTAAATGAATTGCTTAAATGGGCTTAATAGCAAATGATTTAAGAGCAATAACAGCAATAGCCAGATGATGCAAACTGTTTAAAATGTGACATCATAAACATTTATTTATTTGCCTTTTCTTTGCATGTAGCTGTCAAAAGGGTAGATTTTGCAAATGCTATAAATAGGTGTTAAATAATTATATTTGAAAATGCTACTTTGAAACTGTTGCAGCTTATATCTTTCATAATTTCTTAGTTTACAGCTGATGTGCCACTGGTTCATATCACAAGCTGCGTCTTAATATTCATTGACTTTATGTAAACATTTTTCCATCAGAACAGATTTGAATTTTGTGTTAAAATAATTCCCCATACATGTTCTTAGTTTGGCAGTTCATTAACAAACATTGATACATAGGTTTTGATCTGTCACTTTTAATTTTGTACTTTGCTAGAGGTAGTCATATTTATCCTGGTGTTGTGATCATTTACATCACTGCACTTCATAATTTATTTGTTGGTCCATAAAAAAATGTAATTAAGTAGTGTGGAGATAATATTTCTCTCTCTCTCTCTCTCTCTCTCTCTCTCTCTCTCTCTCTCTCTCTCTCTCTCTCTCTCCCCCAGTGGGATTCTCTGTGGCCTATCTCATTATCCCATGTGTATTTTCTCAGTATCTGTATCAACAGTACAGTGCAAATAATTCAGTCATGTAGTGATACATTTCATAGCATACTATTTTTAATGTTTTGGTAGGAACTATCTTTGTGAGCTGGCAAAGGAGATGTAAGCACCAGCTGACTTTTGTGTGTATGAAATTAATGTGGTCTATCCACCAGATTTTCATCAGTGTATAAACCCAGACATTTACAGCTTGTTGCCTGGATGTTATGTGCATTATTTGTTAGTGTGGTGACAACTGCCTGCCGCACAGAGTGGGCGAGCGGTTTTAGGAGTCATGTCACCGATCCCGCGGCCTCTACTGCCAGAGGTTCGAGTCCTCCCTCAGTGTGGGTGTGTGTGCAAGGAGCTAAAATATGTTGCTACTATTCCTACTCAACCCTAGAATAAAATTGAGGTGTCAACTGCATAATTCGATAATAGCAATGTTAGTGAATATCACTGGATCAAGGAAACCAGGTAGATACTCTGTTTCTTGATTTCTGAAAAGCATTTGACTCAGTACCACGCCTATTCTTATTGTCAAAAGAATGATCATATGAAGTGAAATCTGTGACTGGATTGAGGACTTTTTGGTAGGGAGGACACGCCATCAACCTTGGATGGAGAGTTATCGTCACATGTGGAAGTAACATTAGGTGTGCCCCAGGAAGTCTGATGGGACCCTTGCTGTTCATGTTGTATACTAACGACCTTCCAAACAATATTAACAGTAAAATCGGGGTTTTTTTGCAGTTGATGCAGGTATCTATAATGAAATACTGAGTGAAGCTGCATAAATATTCTGTCATATCTTGATAAGATTTCAGAGTGGTGCAAAGATTGGCAATGTGTTGTAAATGTTCAGAAACATAAAATTTTGCTCTTCACAAAATGAAAAAACATAATATTCTACGAATATAATATCAGTGAGTCACTGTTAGAACCAGAAAACTCATACAAAATACCTAGGTTTAATACTTTGTAGAGATATTGAAATGGAATGACCACATAGGTTTAGTCTTGGGTAAAGCAGGTGGTAGATTTCAGTTTATTGATACAATGCTGGAGAAGTGCAATCAATTGACAAAAGACTGCTTAAAAATCAGTCGTGCAACCGGTTCTAGAATATTGCTTGAGTGTGTGGGACACATACCAAATAGAATTAACAGATGGTATTGAACACACACAGAGGGGGACAGTGCAAATGATCACAGGTTTGTTTAATCCCCAGAAAGTCTGTTAACAAAGTTTCAGGAACATGATCACTCTAGGGATATGCTAAAACCCTGTACGTATCGCCCACATAAGGCTCATGAGGATAAGATTAGAATAATTACTGCACGCACGGAGCCATTCAATCAATCATTCTTCCCGCACTCTATACGTGAATGAAACAACAAGAAATCCTAATAACTGGTACAGTGCCATGCGTATCACGGTCGTTTGCGCGGTATAGATGAATATGTATTGACACAAAAAGATTTTCAGACCTTTATTAGTTACAAACTAAATGTTGAAAGTTTAAAATTGTTCTAAAGGGATAAGAGATGGGGCCATAAATCCTTATAGTGTATGGTATACTGTAGCAATTCATAGCAATGCAGGGCTAAAATGGAAAAAAATAATTACATGCTACGTGTCAGTTTGTGTTGGTATTCTAGTGCTTGCAGCTTTATGACATCCAGCTGGGTGGCATCACACAGATTGTGTGGTATTTTCTCAAGCTAACTTGTTCCCATCCTAATGCAGTCCTCATGACAGGATATCTTTGTATAATCATTGCACTTTTTATCTGCTCATTACACAGAACTCTGAGCGGCAAGAAGTCAACTTGGTGAAATATCACGCGGTCTTGACACCACCACCCTGCTAAGTATATGAGAGCAGTCAAATATAATTTACCTGCAATGGCTGTGAAGAGCTTAAGCCAGTTGCAGGTCTTACGACCCACAAATGTGCTCATCGATTTACAGAGAACAGTGTGTTATTTTACCTTTGGATAGTAGTTGGTTTGCTACAAAACCTTCCTGCCTAATACTGTCAGTAAATATTAAATAAAATCGTATTTTCAGTGCTTTTAACATGAGGAATGTTTTATTAATGAACTGAACTGGTTTGTATAAGAAATCTAGCAGTTAGAATTAATGGAATGGTTAGATGCAGTTGTCCTGTGCAGATGGTAGTAGCTAAGACTTTGATTTTAGTGTTAAGTGGTTTCTACTGTGTAGGTGGATTTCTGTGATTGTGAATGGATGGGAGTGTCTTGTACTCCATGGAACACTGCCACTGTAATGTACACTTTAAAGCACAAAAATCTGTGGCAGAAAATTACACAGTCGCTCCAATACAGCAATGGTGCAAATTAAATGCAATATGCCATTTTTAAAACACTTGAGAGCAATCATTACTTAAAATGTTATTAAAAAAGTGGCCTATTTGTTTTATAGACCTATTCCAAGGAGCCACACAAGCTTTCCTGCAAATACAATAAGCTGTTAGTAGCCATAGGTACCCTTTCAGACCATTAATATGGACCCTAACAACCTTGCCAAGAATGTCAATGTTAAGTTTCAAAAGTATCTCCTTTCTCTTCCATTCCATATATATGGGGGGGAAAATCCCTGTGTCACAATGATCTGCTGTTCACTTTCAACATTAGTTGCAACAGTTTTGGGACCACAGCCTAGCAGCTGTTACACACACTGTTAAAATTAACAGCATGCCATTGAAATACAGGGAATTTTTTTCCCATGTAGTATGCGTCTCTTGTAGAAAAGAAGATAACGTTGGAACTCAACATGACATTCTACAGTCTAAAATAAAAAAATAAATTAAAAAAAGTCTCAACTACTGTTGAAAATTAATAGCAGTGAGGGTCACTTGTTGTGGCAAGTATAACAAAACTATTGCCAACACTTGTTGTTAATCTACTTGTATGGGTTGACTCTGACTTCTACAAAAAGAAGAAGAAAAAGAGTAATACAGAAATTAAGTCCATTGCAGTCTAGCAGAAAGGGGGCGGGGATTATTAAAAGCTGTTTATTCAGTCTACGCAGCACTGCCACCACCACCAGTAAGGCTTTTTTGTGATTATATTACTGAATTCTAATTAGGGCAGGCTACACCCTACAATCCACCAGTTAGAGGGCCACTCAAAACGCTTGCACAAATGCTTAAGTCATTAGGCTTTCTGTTCCAGAGATAATAAATCTACTACTTATCTTTTTTATCATTTAGGGAGTCTTCCTGAATTTAATCTTAACAGTGTAATTAGTGATAGGCCTAAAAGTCATAGCATTCAAAACACTATCTTCTGCACCATGCAAATTGAATAAAAACACTTTGGCTCATTCAATTTTTTTAATAGTCACCAGAAAATGAATCTTAATTATATTCATGAAATCAAGTCTATGTGTAATTAATTTATTAAGTAATTAATGCTTGGAGACTACTTTAATTATCATACAGGACAATAAGCATTATGGTTATCTAGACTTGTGTATTGTACTATTTTTTACCTATATTATTTATTATTGCACAAAGTAAAGTTAGTCTTTAGTTTTATCAGAGACTTCTAAATATCCAGTAAATGATGTGAAGATACACTAGGAATGACATGTTTCAGACTCTGTGTTAAACTGTAGGTGCCCTTTCTCAATAGGAATACTGGGGTAAGTTAAGGGCTCACACATTGCCAAAGTGGCATCCAATTGCAAGAATTGCAAACAGGTTGTTGAAAATCACTCTTGAGGGTCTCCCAGCCATTCATGCCATACAAATGTACTTCTAAGTACCGACGTGAAAAATAATTTAAAAAAAAAAAAAAAACAAAAAAAAAACATAACAGCAGCGACTTGAACCCACGATGTCCTGGTTTGTAAGTAATTGCTCTGATGACTGCAACCAGTCCCTCATTCAAAGTAGTAAAGTGGTCCAGTGTGGTGACTGTTGACCTTAGTTGTTTCAAAAATTAAGTCCTATAAGGCCTAGATGGCTTAAACCATGTAGGGAGACATGCAGAGATTAAACTGTTGAACTTCCTTGTAGGATCAGCTCACCCATAGGGGAATGCCATTTTTGAGTAATTTATCATCTTAAACATTCTGTATGTGTGATGCAGTATTCTGCTGCACTGACATATGGCCAGACATGGCAATTTACTTCTGTCATTACACTTTCTGTTTCGTAATAGCTAATGGCAGTACACAATTCTAGGTCAGATACCTGAACCACCATGCTTTGAGTCCACCTGCTTTATTCATGAGCTGTGTCAAGAGGCTGTCAGTGTCTGTAAAACTGCTCTTGTGGAGGAAGAGAATTTGATGGCATCACTGAGCACACTGTAGAATGATGGATAAAACCATATCACAATACTGGAAAAAATCCAGCAGATATGTAGAAACTAGAAGTTGATGTGAACACCACCAGTTCATTATTCTGAAACTGTGTGCACATAACAGCAAATTGTTTTTAAACACAGTCTGGTTGAAATATACTACTGCTCTTCCAAGATCAGTTGATACAGTTTGGCACTGGCTTTGGCAGGTTGGTCTGCAAAACAAATGTTCAGCCAATTAGGGGAAATTCAGGTGATAATCATTGACATGACCAACAAAGTGTTTGTTTCGGAAAATATCTTTTGTAATATTTTCCAATCAATCTGACTTCTGCAGGGAGTAACAGTCCCATAAGAGTGTATAATTTCCGTGGTGTATATCAATGCCAAATATATCAGAGTTTGGAGCTGAATTTTTTCCCATCGATTTGGGATGCTGCCCAGAATGCTCATATTATAGGTAATGTTGTTCCATCATTGAAACAATTGTCCTGAGTCAGTAATCTATTTCCAACAGGATTAGTCTGCAATACACACATATGAATGTTAATAAGCCATAATTCCCTCAGATTCAGTTACACACATTCTTTACCTTTATGAATGTTACTGTATATAATGTGATAGGCTATTGTGTAACTTACTAGGCAATTCAAATTTCAGCTGCTACCATTACTTTGTGCTGTGAAGTGTACCTGTTTTCTTCCATTTACCATTATTTTCAGCTAGCCTGGAGATAGTGATTTTTCGATTGTTTGAAACATTACTTAATGCACTTAAAGAAATTAACTTGTTTGTATTGACATTTCAGCTTTCAGATCCGACTGTGGGTGTTGACTTTTTTGCTCGTCTCATAGAAGTGAAAGATGGCACCAGAATAAAACTTCAACTCTGGGACACAGCTGGACAGGAGAGATTCAGGTATGATTTGAAATGCCCCTCCCCTAAAATAACCAGTATTATTACAATTAACTTGGATTTTTGTGTGTGGGGAAAATGTTAGGTGTTGATGTGTTCAAATGATCTTTGAGTTGAGGACAACTTTTTTTTCCATTAATTCCATGAAAGTGCAAATTTACAATAATTGTAAGCAGACTCTTAAGCTGCAGCACACAGCATACAGACAGATAACCATATCATCAGCTGCACCTAATATACCCAGTGGGTGACAAGTTAAGATATTACGCAAGATGTATGTGGGAGATACCATTTCTTGACTGGTCTTTCATTGTGCATACTGAGAATTTGAAGTGTAAGCTTTTTAATGATCCAAAGGCTACTTTCTTACAGGGGAACCTCCCCATCACAACCCCCCCCTCCCCCCCACGCCCCTCAGATTTAGTTATAAGTTGGCACAGTGGATAGGCCTTGAAAAACTGAACGCAGATCAATCGAGAAAACAGGAAGAAGTTGTGTGGAACTATGAAAAAAATTAGTAAAATATACAAACTGAGTAGTCCATTCGAAGATAGGCAACATCAAGGAGACTGGGAGTCAAGGAGCACCGTGGTCCGTTGTTAGCGAGAGCAGCTACGGAACGAGAGGTCCTAGGTTCAAGTCTTCCCTCGAGTGAAAAGTTGAATTTTTTATTGTCAGTTTATGTGACAAACTCTTATGTTTTCATCACTTTTTTTGGGAGTGATTATCACATCCACAAGAAAACCTAAATCGGGCAACGTAGAAGAATCTTTTTACCCATTCGCTAAGTGTACAAGTTAGGTGGGCCGACAACATATTCCTGTCATGTGACGCACATGCTGTCACCAGTGTCGTATAGAATATATCAGACGTGTTTTCCTGTGGAGGAATCGGTTGACCTATGACCTTGCGATCAAATGTTTTCGGTTCCCATTGGAGAGGCACGTTCTTTCGTCTACTAATCGCACGGTTTTGCGGTGCGGTCGCAAAACACAGACACTAAACTTATTACAGTGAACAGAGACGTCAATGAACGAACGGACAGATCATAACTTTGCGAAAATAAAACGTTCAGTCGGGGGCAGACTTGAACCAAGGACCTCTCGCTCCGCAGCTACTCACGCTAACCACGGGACCACGACGCTGCTGTGCTCAGATTTTCCTGAATGTTGCCTATGTTGCGCATGGACTACTCAGTTTGTATATTTTATTAATTTTTTTCTTAGTTCCATACAACTTCTTCCTGTTTTCTCGATTGATCTGTGTTCAGTTTTTCAAGGCCTATCCACTGTGCCAACTTATAACTAAATCTGAAGGGGATGCGATGGGGAGGTTCCCTTGTTAGCATCTTTCATTGGAGAGTGAGCATTTCTGTGATATCATCTTGTTGATGAAACAGACCATGCAGCTCTTCTTTGAATCATCATCTATTGTTAAGCCAACTTGCTAAGGTTTCCAGGTTGATGCCTGATAACTCCAGGCAAGAATGACTTTGTGGGTGAATTACATTTCATTATTTTGCTGCTGAAAATTTGTCTACTTTTTCCACAACTAGGTTTATGGGCCATACCATATTAAATTACTGCGACTGAATGCTAATTATTTGTTAGTTATATTTCAGTCCAGTGGTTGTAAAGGGAATGTTGTTACACATCATCATCAAATCATTCTACTTGTTTACTTACATGACATTGTATTTGATTATGTCAAGGGTTAACTGCCAGTCTTTGCACTTGGCTTTGTCATGAGTCTGTGGCCATGAATGCAGAACAAAACAGATGACCAAATACAAATATTCAGTTGTCTGATTCTCATCCAAACTCTTTCTGAAATTGTAAAAATCATAATACAGAAATTTCTCCATTTCAGCTCCATTTCTGGTAGTGACTGAATATGTTAAGCATGACAGTAGAAGGCCTTACACTTGTTTCTCTCAAGTAATTTATCCACAGATGTGCTGTGTAGACTTCCATACTACAGTCTTACAATTTTCAGATTACCATATCAGTTAGTCAGTGGCTGTGCATATGAATAAATACCCTAGAAACAGATTCCAGAGGCAGAGATGAAACATGTGATGTGATATCACCGACTTTAGCATCAGCTGTGTTCTGTACCAGTGGTATCATGCCATTGTACTGAATTGTAAAGGCACCATTAACACTGCCACTTCAATTTAGAATATTCAGACAAATTTTTGTGACAATTTATTGTTGTCAAAAATAGCTTACAGCATGGTGGCTTAAGCACAATCACCTGCCCCTTGTGGCAAATATGTGGTTCCTAAGCCAAAAACTGATAATTACCAGTGTTCAGATACACAGCACTCACTCTGTCAACAGGCTGTCTGACCATAACCCCCCTCCTTTTACTGGAAGCTTGACACTGAGGCCACAAGTCATGGGATACTTCCTAATATGGTGATGGACCTCCTTTTGCTCAGCGTAGTGCTGCACTTCGATGTGGCATGGACTCAACTAGCCGTTCAAAGTCCCCTGTAGAAATATTGAGCCATGTTGCCTCTATATCTGCCCATAATTGTGAAAGTGTTAGCAGTGCAGGATTTTGTGCATGAACTGATCTCTCGATTATGTCCCATAAATGTTTTATGTGATTTGTGTTGTTCTGGGTGGCCAAACCATTTGCTTGAATTGTCCAGAATGTTTTTCAAACCATACTCGAACAGTTGCGGCCCGATTACATGGCACATTGTCAGCCATAAAAATTCCCTCATTATTTGCAAACAAGACATTCATGAATGACTGCAAGTAGTCAAACATACAGAGGATGCCATTAATTCCATGTATACAGAGCCCACACCATTATGGAGTCACCACTAGCTTGCACAGTGTCTTGTTCACAACTCAGGTCCATGGCTTCATGGGGTCTGCACCACACTTGAACGCTGCCATCAGCTCTTACCAACTGAAATCAGGACTCGTCTGACCAGGCCATGGGTTTCCAGTTGCGTAGGGACCAACTGATACAGTCGTGGGCCCAGGAGGGACACTCCAGGCGATGTCGTGCTGTTAGTAAAGGCATTCGGGTCACTTATCTGCTGCCATAGCCCAAATTTCACCACACTGTCCTAATGGATACGTTCATCATACATCCCACATTGATTTCTGTGGTTATTTCATTCAGTGTTGCTTGTCTGTTAGCATTTAGAACTGTTCATAAACACCATTGCTCTGTCATTAAGTTAAAGCTGTCAGCTATTGCTTTGCCTGTGGTAAGAAGTAATGCCTGAAATGTGTTCTTCTCAGCCCACTCTTGACCCTGTGGATTATGGAATTTTGAATTCTCAACAATTTCGGAAATGGAATGTCCCATATGTCTAGTCCCAACCACCATTTCACAGTAAGTCTGTTAATTCCTGTGGTGCAGCCGTAATCACATCAGAAACCTTTTCATAAGAATCACTTCAATACACATGAAAGCTACTCCAATCCACTGCTTTTTTTATACCTTGTGTACATGATACTACTGCCATCTATGTGTGTGCATATCGCTATCCCATGCCTTTTGTCACTTCAGTGTGTGTGTTTCTGCTTCAGCGATCACTGTACAATACAGTAATGAAATGCCATTTATTTCAGGGTTTGAGATCTTAACTTCAACCCCAGTTGTTAAGTGTATAAAGACTTATCCAAAATGGAAGGCATTGGGTGCCTTACACAGGGGAATTACCTGTAAAAAGTATTGAAAGTTAACAGAATGAAAACTGTTTCCAAAAAGTCGCTGTGATTGTGAAAACAGTAGAAAGAATATGAATGTGAAAAGGGCACAATTACCTAGCTGTATAGATGTTCAGAGAGCGATACGCGTAGTGAAGTAGAACCTTCCCATCAAACTATGCTAATTTAGGATGTAAGATTGCTGAGTAGTTTATCACCAGTCACAGAAGTTAATCAGTTCATTTTTATCAATGTGATTGTCTTATACACAGATTAGATGTAGAGGGTGTTTCAAAAACATCCATCTGATTTCATGAGGATATATCTTGTATATGAATGAAGATAGAAACTTGATGTAGATTTTAACACACACATCGAAACTAAGACTTTACCTTGGTGGCAGTTGTAAATTACTGATTCATGTAGTTGCTGGCAAGGTTTGTCTGTATTTCACTATAAGCTGGTGTGCAAAACAAAATGACAAAAGGAATTTTTGCATGATGTGTCTCACCCAAGTAACATACCTCGATGAAATCTGAACCAAACATAGAAAGACCTGCTACTTTTTATAAATATGTAATGAGATGAACAAAAATAACACTTATATTCAAAGACAATAATTACACTGAAGGCACCATGATTTATGGCGGAACCCTGAACAGTACAAAAGGTAGGACATGGTTCTTAATAGGGTGTGCGATTGCCACAGATGGCAGTTAGTGCTCTGCAACATGCTCTTATGCTGACCACAAATTTGGTAAGGAGTTCTTGCAGTAGGGCATTCTGTCACTCCACCAGCATGGCTGACAGCTGCTGGATGGTATTTGGTGCCTGCAGTACGTCTGCCCAACACATCCCACGTGCTCAGTGGTATTCAAGTCAGGTTGAGGGGAGGGGAGCTAGTCCATTGGCCAAATGTCCTCTCATTCAAAGAGCTGCTCCAGCTATGCAGTTAAATGCAGTCACACTTTGTCATTCATAAAAATGAAGTCGGGGCACACACACCCCTGAAAATACACACATTGGGAAATAGTACAGTGTCCCAGTAACCCTGACCAGGAAGTGTACCATGTTCAAAGATTTAGAGGTCATTACGCCAATGCAACATTATACCTACCACATCATGACACCTGGAGCACCAAAATGATCATGTTAGGCAGTGCTGGACATACTCAAATATGGCAATAGGTGGGAACACACAATGCACCTGAAACATGATTGAAAATTATCATTTTAGTCGTCTGTGTGCTATGGTGTGAGAAGGCAGTGTTACATGGGCATACAGACCTCCAAATCTTTGAACACAGTACACTCATCCATCAATATTATTGTGACAGTTTACTCCTTCCCCATCTATTTCCAGGGATGCATTCATCCCACAGTTCATTTTTATGTATGGCAGTGCACAACTGCATTCAACTGAGTGGATTGAAAAGCTCTTGGAATCGGAGGATTTTCGATAAATGGACTGGCTCGCCTGTTCCCTTGACCTAAAACCTGTCAAGTGTGTGCCATGGGTTGGGGAGACATATTGCACCATGTCCATATGCTCCAATGATCATCCAGTAGTTGTCAGTTGTGTTGGTGGCAGAATGGAACGCTCTAGCACAAGAACTCCTTACCAGCGACCAACTACTCCTGGCCACAACCAGCATTTCAGAGCAAGCATTGCTGTCTTGCAATCGCACACACTATAAAGAACCACGCCCCACCTTTTGTAATACCCAAGGTACCACCGTGAATCACAGTGACTTCAATATAATTACTGTCTTTCACTAAAAGTGTCATTTCCGTTAGTCTCATTGTGTATTTCTCTGTTAACTTCTGTACTATAATGTAACAGTTCTTTCTATGTATGGTCAAAGTTTCATCGAGCTATGTCACTTGGCAGTGACACGTCACATGAAAGTTACTTTCATCCTGAAGTTATGCACACAAAGTGAACATTGTGTGTCATGTATAGATGGTGATAAAATAGCAACCAACAGGTGCAGTTCTGTTAAATTTGTTCGGTGCAGTTTACATTGAGATTGTGGCAATGCACTCCTACAGTTCGAAGCATTAAACAATGATATCTGCAGGCATGGTGGAAGGATTGTCTATATGGCTCCATACAAGCTCTAATTTCCCTTATCTTGCCTTTGTTTTAATGCAAAATGCACTTCAGCTGCAGTATTGTCCCGAAGTCAGCTGCAAATGTTGGTTCTCTAAATATTCTGAATAGTGTTTTGCAAAAAGAATGTAATCTTTCCTCCAGGGATTCCAATTTCTCATGTAGCATCCCCATAATACTCATATGTTTATTGAACATGCCAATAACAAATCTAGCAGCATGTCTCTGAATAGCTTGGATGTCTTCCTTTAATCTGACCTGATGGGGATCCCAAATATTTGAATGTAACTCGATAATGGTTTGCACAGTCTCCTTTATAGATGAGCTACACTTACATAATTCTCGCAATAAACAGAAGTCAACCATTTACCTTACCTACCACTGACCTTATGGGCTCATTCCATTTCGTATTACTTTGCAATGTTAAACCATTATGGGAAGAGAAATCTGCGGGTTACTACCATGTGCTCGGACAAGATGTAGAGTATATTCAACAGGGTTGTGCTTGTTGTCCACAGACACCTACAGTCATGTTCAGCCAAGAATTGGCCATTCCTCATATGTCTGGTGTGTTTCAAACCATACAGAATTAAGTTGCTAAAAGCCCTTTATCATGGAGAGAAGATTATGTAGAATTATGTGAATTCATTCTGGATGTGGATAAGGGAGATGGCAATTATGCTCCATTTAAGTGGTAAAGTGAACCACACCAATTTGAGAATGAGCAAGAGTGAGAATCTTCAAAGCATCATGTGTTTCCCCCCCTTTCACAATATGACGTACAGCCTGTTTCTTTTCACAAAAAAGACACTTGCAGAAATCACGCACCTGGATATGCTGAAGACCTGCCTTTTTCCACAATTGTGAGAACATTCCAAAAATTAGATTTTTCCATTGGATGGACACCACTGCCCTGGCATTTCCATGTAAGAGCATTTTTAAACAATGTATCACCTGAATGATGGGTTGGCCATAAGGGGCGTATGGATCTCAAATCGGTATCAAAGGTTGCCTGATCTCTCTCTCTCTCTCTCTCTCTCTCTCTCTCTCTCTCTCTCTCTCTCTCTCTCTCTCTGTCTCTTGTCTCTGTCTCTGTCTGTGCTGAGGCCTTGGGGAAACTCACCTGCCCCCTACCCACCTGCTGACGTGATTATTTTTCTTACCTGATATAACTGTAGTCAGCCTTATGAATTTTAATGTTGACGATTTGCCGCCCAGAAGGCATAATTTGTTCTGTTACTGTCTTAGCTCATTCATAGTCTTTGTGGGGGTCAGATGTGGTTGAAGTTTTTTGCCACAGATGAGCCATGGGGCAGCCCTGTCTGCTCTACCTGCGTACCTCCCGGTCCATATACCTTTCTCTATCTCCAATTTATTTCTTATCTCTGGCATCAATATTGATTTCAGTGCCTCGATTTTAACATTCCTATATACTGTCACAATTTGATCAAATTTCTAGGTGATATCACTAACTTCAGGCGATGCATCTCTTGACTAAGGGACTGATAACCTCACTTTTCAGTCACTTCAACCAACCATTAATCTTGTTATTTGTTGTACATCTAATGGAGGGCACACTTGACCATTTGTTAAAGGTAAATGAAAACTTTTATCATAAGTTTGTATGTGCAAATGTACAAAAGATGCACCATAGTGAAATCAGGTGGCTCGTGGAAAATAAAAACTCTGTAACGCTCTAATTAATATTTGCTCAAAGTTTCTGTCTTCATTTTTGTAGAAGATATAGTCTTGCAAATTTGGATGAATCTTTTTGGAACACCCTGTATGTCAATAATAGATATGCAAAGGAACTATGTGAAGTGAATGCTTGCAGTTGGAAAAATATAACGAGAAGGTTCCCCGGTTCTCTGGAGAAAGTTATTACATTTACATTGATAATTAAATTGACAGTGCCTAATTTCATTCCATAAAATTTAGGGAAAACTGCCACATGTCCATAAGACACTATTTTGGCCTAGTCAACTGGCCATCTTCAGCTATGAACTTGCAAAAGTATCCAGATATCATTTATTGAAACACCTGCTGGTAGGCAGCACTTGAGTGCCTGTGTTGTTATGTTGCTTAATCAGTGTCTCGCGAAAGGCTCTGCTGCAGAGTGAAAATCTCATTCTGGAAACATCCTCCAGTCTGTGGCTAAGCCATGTGGCAATATCTTTTCTTCCAGGGGTGCTAGTTCTGCAAGGTTTGCAGAAGAGCTTCTGTGAAGTTTGGAAGGTAGGAGACGAGGTACTGGCGGAATTAAAGCTGTGAGGACAGGTTGTGAGTCGTGCTTGGGTAGCTCAGTTGGTAGAGCACTTGCCCGCGAAAGGCAAAGGTCCCGAGTTTGAGTCTCAGTCTGGCACACAGTTTTAATCTGCCAGGAACAATGGGTTTCTTTCTCAGATAGTCATGCGGGATGAATCTTGGGTATCGTACGACACCCCTGAAACAAAACTGTAGTCAATGGAATGGAGGCGTACTTCATCCCCAATGCAGGTTAAGCCTAAGCAAATCTTGATACCTCGAAAAGTCATGTGGACTGTGTTTTGGGACAGAAAAAGCATTTTGCTGATTGATTTCTTACCACGAGGCCTAACAATCAATGCATATGGCTACTGCGAGACCATTAAGAAATTGTGCCGCACAATACAGAAAAAGTGCCGAGGATTACTGTCAAAAGGTGGTGTTGTTTTTCCGCGATAATGCCCGACCTCACACAGCTAATGTGACCAAACAACTCTTATGGGAATTTCACTGGGACACATTTGATCATACTCTATAGAGACTGGACCTCGCTCTTAGTGACTTTCATATCTTCTTTCACCTAAAATCTGTCCTTGTTGGTCAACATTTCAATGATGATGACTAGCTGAAAGAAGAATACACAGGCGGCAACCTTCTATGAAGAAGGCATACAAAAACTTGGGCCACACTATGACAAGTGCCTACAAAATTTTGGAAGCTGTGTAGAATAGTTGTTTAACAGTTGTAGATTTTTTGCACAATAAATATTTTTTCTGTATCTGTACTCGTTTGTTTTATGTAACCAAGTGGAACTTACTGTGTGGACGTACCTGGTATGTCAGAAATGTTAAGATTTCTCCACTTGGTACTCTGTTTTCTAGCATCCACAGCTTCACTTGCTATCTCTAAATGACAAAATGTCAACTCAAATAGCAACAGTGAACTACAAATGAAAAAGACAATAAACAAACCCATAGCAATGGAATACCAACATGCAAAACAATAAGCCTATGAACTTATGCACCAACCTAATATTTCCATGAACAAACTGCTCGTAATAGTAGTGTAAGCAAATAGCAGGAATGTAGGTGTTACATGTTTGATGGCTCAGCTGGGATTGGACACAGACTGAGAGCAAACACATTTTTGGTGACATGAGACTATTTAAAGACTACTGTATGAACAAGTTGTTTGTTTAGAAGTTACAGAATGACTTGAAAAATGGCTAGGAAAATTTTTGTTGTGTGAAAATATTGGGTTACCAAAAATGAGGTAATTTAGGCATTTAGAAAAGTTAATGGAATCACTTCATGTATCCACACTAAAAAAACAGGTCCCAGGTACTACACCATATTAAAAATTATATTACATAATGGCAAATTATTCAAAATTGTGATTATTGGCTTAATTAGTGGTGGGTGTCATCTGATTCAGAAAGAAATAGAACAGCAAAGTTGGTGTCAAAGTTCAGAATCCAACAAGCCAAACACACACACACACACACACACACACACACACACACAAACCTCAGCATTACAGTATCATTAAAATATGTAGGTAATACTGGTCATACTATAATGATTAAATAGGTACAGTTTGCATACCTCACACCTACAAGAGAAGAGTGCTTCTCTGATTTTAACAACTCGCACAGTTCCGTAGGCACTTCAAATATAGAATAAAGGGGGGACACATTATCCAGAGGGGCAGCAACCATTGGTACTTAATAAGTTCATTTACTTTCAGACCTGCAAATAAATGATTAAATGACATGAAAGTCCATGCAGTCACATAGGCCATAACCTGTTGTCTTTTAACTGGTATGCAACTTTGGTGGCAGTTACTAAAATTTCACAGTTGTTTCAAGCAATAGCCCATTGCTAATGAAATGGCAGTGTTGGAGGTAGCTACTCAGCAGAATTCCCTAAGCAGGAATAAACTTGAATGAGTATTCATCCATCCTTAGCTGGCCTAAAATACTACTTCAAGGGATAGCATTTTCAGACAGCATTCCATGCATGGGCAGTTTTTGGAATGCCTTCCCCCTTCTTACACCTCTCTTATCAAGGGTGGGTCAAGAGGAAAGGTGCTTGCTTTGAGGAATGATAGTATTAGTAATCCCGAAGAAAAGCCATGTGAACATATGTCTTGTTGCTAAGTTTCTGAGGAAACTAATGGAAACAATGGAGAACATGACAAATTTAGGTGTTAGTAAATGAAACATTGTGATCTAATGTTTAGTTTGTGTAAATTTCCTCACAAAAGATGTTCAAAAATCCTCAGTCAGGTGCAGTGCAGTTTGCAGATTTTGTAACTGTTGTGTTGTTGGTCTCTCATTCGTACAGTCCTTTACTTTAGCACATGCATGTAAAACAAGAGCAAGAAGTTCCTCCTTTGTGTCCGCTGTGCACTTACAGAATTTGCTCTTATGCCTGTCCCGCAACAAGTAATATGAGTAAGATCAGGTGACCTTGGGGGCCAAGAAATGACTCCACTGCAGCCGATCCAGTGCCCAGGACCTTTACCTGTTAAATACTGTGTCACTGAACGTTACAGAATGTGCACGAATTCTGTCATGCTGAAAGTACACAAGTCATTGTGTTGTCAAAAGGATATTCTCAAAGTATTCTGGTAACATATTTTGAAGGAAATAAAGATACCGTACTCAATCAAGACAGTCATCTAAAACATCTGGACTGACTAGTAAGTCATCAATAGTATCACAGATGTGACACACACATTGAAATTATTGGTAAAGACAGCACAACGCAGCCTAATGTTGCATTGGCTGTACTAGCATGTGAGTGCTGGTGAAGGACAACATAAGACTCTGATCCCTGTGATTTTCGAATGGCTGTATGTTTGATACGGTTAAGAAAAGGACAATTTTTTTCCCCCCCAGAATCGCTAATGTTGTTGTCCTTCAAAGTATGTAACTTTCCTCCTGATACACTGTATATATTGAATTGATGTCCTTTCAGCTCATTTTGAGTAAGAGAATAGTATTTCTTACAGCAGGATGTTATGTTTGATGAGGATCTGGGAACACGAGAATTACTATAGAGAGAACTCCATTGTAGCAAACAAAGTTTCTGTTGATACTAATGTTGGGGCTACGTCTTTTACATTATTTAGACCAGCAGTAATGAGAGAAATAAAATAACCGAAATAGCAAACACACTAAAGAAGCAAAAATAGGAGAAACAATGAAGTATAATGTACAAAAATACACAGATCAGCCAGAACGTTATGACCACCTACCTCATAGCTTGTATGTCCACCTTTGGCACAGGTAACAACAGTGATGCATTGCGGCATGGAAACAATGAGGGCCTGGTAGGACACTGGAGGGAGTTTGCACCACATCTGAGCATGTGCGCGCTCCTGCACACACACATGCACCCATTACCTTATTCCAGTACTTTACAGGGAAAAGGGGAGGCGGCGGTGATGAGCTCTGACACCATGTTCAATCACATCCCAGGTGTGTTCAGTCGGGTTCAGATCTGGTGAATTGGGGGGGGGGGGGGGGATGAGCCAGCACATCAATTGGAACTTGCCACTGTGTTCCTCGGTTCCTCGAACTGCTCCAGCACACTACTGACCTCGTGACATGGCACATTATCTTATTGAAAAATGCTGATGCTGTCACAAAACGCGATCGTCAAGAAGGGATGTATGTGATCTGCAACCAGTGTATGATACTTTCTGGCCATCATCGTTACTTGTGCGAGTTCCACTGGACTCGTGGATGCCCACGTGAATGTTCTCCAGAGCATAATGGAGCCGCCGCCAGCTTGTATCCATCCTGCAGTACAGGTGTTGAGCAGCAATTCCCCTGGAAGGTGACATATTTGTGCCCTCCCATCAGCATGATGGAGGTATTGGGATTCGTCAGTGGTAACTGACCCTTAACATAGACAAATGTAATGTATTGCGAATACATAGAAAGAAGGATCCTTTATTTTATGATTATATGATAGCAGAACAAACACTGGTAGCAGTTAATTCTGTAAAATATCTGAGAGTATGCGTGCGGAACGATTTGAAGTGGAATGATCATATAAAATTAATTGTTGGTAAGGCGGGTACCATGTTGAGATTCATTGGGAGAGTTCTTAGAAAATGTAGTCCGTCAACAAAGGAGGTGGCTTACAAAACACTTGTTCGACCTATACTTGAGTATTGCTCATCAGTGTGGGATCCGTACCTGATCGGGTTGACGGAGGAGATAGAGAAGATCCAAAGAAGAGCGGCGCGTTTCGTCACAGGGTTATTTGGTAACCGTGATAGTGGTACGGAGATGTTTAGCAAACTCAAGTGGCAGACTCTGCAAGAGAGGCGCTCTGCATCGCGGTGTAGCTTGCTCGCCAGGTTTCGAGAGGGTGCGTTTCTGGATGAGGTATCGAATATATTGCTTCCCCCTACTTATACCTCCCGAGGAGATCACGAATATAAAATTAGAGAGATTCGAGTGCGCATGGAGGCTTTCAGACAGTCGTTCTTCCCACGAACAATACGCGACTGGAACAGAAAAGGGAGGTAATGACAGTGGCACGTAAAGTGCCCTCCGCCACACACCGTTGGGTGGCTTGTGGAGTATAAATGTAGATGTAGATGTAGATGCAACACTCCACCACTGCACCAACATCTAGTGCCAATGGTCACATGCTCATTTCAGTTGTAGTTGCCAGTGTCATGGTGTTAATATTGGCACATTCTTCGGTTGTCAGCTGTGGAGGCCCATTGTCGGGAGTGCTCAGTGCACTGTGTGCTTGCAAACTTGTACTCTGCCCAGCATTAAAGTCTGATGTTAGTTCTGCAACAGTTTACTGCCTGTCCTGTTTAACCAGACTGCCTAGCCTACAATGTTGGACATGTGTAGCAAGGGATGGCTACCCAACACCATGACATCTACACACGATTTCACCTTGGTTTCACGATGGGTTGAAGAGAGAGACCACACCACAGCACTCGTCAAACACTTGAAAAGTTGTGAAGTTCCCAAAATGCATCTGCTGAGCCTCTGGGCCATCATAGTCTGCCCTCAGGAATGCGGATTGCGAGGCTCCCGCATTCTACACACGGACAACAGGCTCACTGATACTACATGCACCATGCATGTGTCTGATTAGCAGTCGTTCCTTGCTAGGTGATGCTGCTATCGCTTCGACAGGTTTATATTGATAGGTCAATGGTCATAATAGTTCTGGTTGATCAATGTATTAGGGTGAAAAAACCAACACCCCCCTCATCTTATTGTAGGTAAATCAGGAAGAGGAAAACTCGTTGATTTCTTTCCTTTATGGACACCATTAAATTGCACAAATAAAATGCTACAGTGTGGAGAAAGGGTTTGTTCTCATGTACGAGAAATAACCACAAATTCATTGCTAGACATCAGTGATGTTTAGTGATTTCAGTAATAATTTTGTGAAGGAGCCAGTTGAGAATAAAAGATGGCTGATAGGGAAGTATAGTGGCACTTAGCTCTTGTTAAAAAACAAAAAAGAAAACCACTCTTTGTGTAGAGAATGTGAAAAGCAAGTGATGAAAGATGTTTTGTGTGTCAAGTGCAACTACTGGTTGTACAAAAAGTGCACAAAAGTAAACCTAAAATACATCAGTGATGATTTTCTGTGGATATACCATGGCTGTTAATGAGAAAACAACCACTCTTTTAAGTATAGTGAACTCAAAAAGAAACCCAAAAATTATTAAGTCACTACAAAAACAGGCATTAAAAACTGAAATATTGACTATAAAGAAAGAAAATGATATGAAGTATGAGAAAATCAGTCGTGTGTGTGTGTGTGTGTGTGTGTGTGTGTGTGTGTGTGTGTGTGTGTGTGTGTGTGTTTGCGTGTGTAGAAATCCATGAAATGGAAAAAACAAGAAGACTGCAAAAATACATATGCATGTATGAAATTTAAAAACAATACATCCAGTGTTTCTTATAATCTCAAGATAAACTCATTGAGCCAAAAATCTGTATTTAAATATACAGTGAATGGAATGTAGGACATACAGTAAAAGAACAGACAAAACCACTGCTATGCAAGGGAACAAAAGTAAGTTCAGTAACTGGCAATTTGCTGCTGAAAAACATCACTGTCCTCAACTGCAAGTCAACATGCAACCAGGAATTAGAAGGCAACAGCTCAACAAACATTTTCAAAATGTTAAATACAAAACAAATGACTACAGAACTGGAGAGTGAAACAAAAAATTACTACAGAGGTGTATTTATACATGTTGGAGTCCGCAGCTCACAGTCTACATCTACGTGATTACTCTGCTGTGCACAATAAAGTGGCCGGCAGAGGGTTCAATGAACCACTTTCAAGCTGTCTCTGTACCATTCCACTCTCGAACGGCACGCGGGAAAAACGAGCGCTTAAATTTTTCCGTGCGAGCCCTGATTTCTCTTATTTTATTGTGATGATCATTTCTCCCTATGTAGGTGGGTGCCAACACAATGTTTTCACAATCGGAGGAGAAAACTGGTGATTGAAATTTCATGAGAAGATCCCGTCGCAACGAAAAATGCCTTTGTTTTAATGATTGCCACTCCAATTCACGTATTATGTCTGTGACATTATCTCCCCTCTTTCGCGATAATACAAAACGAGGTGCCCTTCTTTGTAGCTAACGTTGCTGTCTCTGGATCACGGGGTCCCAGGTTAGATTCCTGGCCAGGTTGGGGATTTTCTCTGCTTGGGGACTGGGTGTTTGTGTTATCATCATCATTCAGGAGAATGGCTAAATTGGACTGTGCAAATATTGGGACTTTGTACGGGTGCTGATGACCGCACAGCTGAGCACCCCACAAAATAATAATAATAATAATAATAATAATAATAATAATAATAATATACATGTTGGAACAAATTCATTAAGAATAAGCAATGAAGAAAAAAATCCTTAATGAAACAAGAAACATGATTAGTTTGGCAGGAAGTGTCTGTGCAGGATTTTGGCTGATACTTAGTGGAATCCTAAAAAAGAGGTCAGTGAGTGACAAATATATCTCCAAAATAAAGTGTGCCATCAAAGAACAGTGTGATCATCTTGGGGCAGTTTCCAGATGCCATGCATTTAAATAGTGGTGTCAGTAACGCTCAGCAGAATGTTTAGATGTCTGCAAAATCATTAAAAAGCAAGGGAAACTAATACAGCCTGATAGGGGTGAAAAATCAGATGCTCCAGTTGAAAAAGCAAAATATATGTGCCACATAAAAAAGTAGGGACGACATAATGTGCCTTCAGAATACATCACATATGTAAGTCAACAAAAGCAAAATTACATAAAAGTAAAACATCAGAATATGCAATACATTGGTAACAGGAAACTAGAAGCAGAAGTATTCCTAAGTGAAATACAAACATATGCATTGGTGAACATGAGCTAACCGAGTCAGATAGTAAAGCTGACAGTAAAGGACCATATCTTACCCAGTTACTTCTGTAGATCTAAACATAAAGGTGGTGAAGTTTCTGTATATATTAAAACAGGAAACCCCATAAAGACTGTAAACAGTGAAGGTATCAGAGCCCATAGCTATAAAAAGACTTAGAAATTACGGGTGTAGTGGCAGAGGACTTGTGTGTTTTGTGTGTACAGATCAGTAGGTGACAAGATTGGTGTCTTTCTGAGAAAGATTGCGAACTTACTAAGACTAAGTATGAAGGAAAAAATAGTTATATGTGAAGATTACAATACTGACATAGGAAAAGAATAAAAAACAAGACACAGTTTTCAAGAATTGTTAATAAAGTATAACACGAAGGCAACAGTGTCTGCACCAGCGAGAGGGACTTATCAAATTCAGACAATTTGTGACAACTTCATTAATAATACTAGTAGGTGTAACTATGGATCGCATGTTATTCAGACATACATATCTGACCGTCATGGGCAGTTAATCTGCTTGTGCAGAAGTAAATGAATAAAAATGAACAACCAAAGAAATCAGGATAATCAGTGAGCAGAACATTAACATCCTTAAAACAGCATTAAATAAGGAAACATGGAATGAAATCCTACAGGTGTGGAATGGAAATCAAAAGTATGGTTCATTTATTACAATGTAACGTTCCACAATGTAGAGAGACAAGAAAAGCTACAGGATCAAACACAGTGGATTACCAGTGAAATAAGCGAAGGTTCTGAGACAGGTGGGTGAAGCTGAAAACTATGAAGTATTACAAAAGAAGTGCACAAAAATAAGAAGACGTGAAAGTAAGAGCACTTAACACCAACCTACCGAACATGAAAAGCAAGATAAAGGCAGCTTGGAATGAAATTAATGCAGAAAGGAAGGTAAAAGATGGATCAAAGAAAGAAACAGAAATTAAATGAGAATAAACAGTGATTAAAGATGGCAGAGAAATAGCTGGCATACTCAGTGATAACTATATACATGTGGTAGAGAACATGAAATTGGGAAGGAAGTCCAAAAAAAGGTTACTAAGGCATCAAAAAAATCGATCAGAACCATATTCTTGAAACCAGTCACAGAAGATTAACTGAGGGAAATTGTACAGAAAGTGAAGCCCAATAAATCAGCTGGTGTTGATGAAAAATCAAATTACATAATAAAGGTAGTGATCAAATACTTGTTCCATTGCTGGGCAAAATGAAGAGCTCTTTCAGAGACGGAATGTTTCCAGGAAAACTGAAGATAAGCAGGTGTGTGTGTGTGTGTGTGTGTGTGTGTGTGTGATATGCAGATGACGTGACAGATGTGAAACTGTTAGATATTTGCAGAAATGTATGCTCTTCTATCACAGCTCTTGGGAAATGGCATGAATCTAAACTGAGGAGAGATTATGTATGCAGTGACCAGAAACGGAGAACCCTATGTGCATGAGTTCAGAGGTGGATGAAACCAGGGCGGAAGAAACAAAATCCATTAGATTCTGAGGCATTACTGTCAGTAATGAGCTGAGGTGGAAAAAACGCATTTTCTCAGTAAGAAACTCGGCATCATTCATAATGAAGCACCTATCACAGTATGCAGACTAACAGCTTCTGTGGACACTATTTCATGGACTCTGAACCACACCTGCAGTAGGGAGCAATAGTGTGGGGAAACTCAAACATTCAGGAAACAGTGTGTTCACATTACAAAAAATTCAATTAGGATCATTTTAAGAAGAGACTTCTGAAGCATGCAGAAAGTACTTCAAAAATCTGTGCATCTTAACTTTTACACATTTTTTCATATATAAAATGATAATATACATCACAAAAGATAGTGCTTAGGGATTACAAACACTAGTGTACACACCCACTACAGTGAAGAAGGAAGGCATGCAAAACACACCCCACTGTCTGAAATTGCCTGAAAAAACACTTCATTGCTCAGGTACCAAATTACTAAGAAGCTTTCCTAAAAACCTGCATGACAGTGTACATCACACCAACTTTTGGAAGAAACTTGGACTATCTGGTGGGAAAAGTATTTTACACTGTTGAATAGTACTTGTCACGTTCAGTTTTATGTATTGTAATTTATAATCAGTGATGTTATCATGTAATCAGAATGGTTAAGAAATACTTGATTGTGAGTGTTTCCTGTTTTTGACGTTCTACACTGAAGAGCCAAAGGAGCTGGTACACCTGCCTAATACAATGTAGGGCTCCCATGAGCACTTTGGAGTGCCACAACAGGACGTGGCATGGACTCGATTAGTGTCTGAAGTAGTGTTGGAGGGACCTGACACCATGAACCCTGCAGGGATGTCGATAAATCCATAAGAGTATAAGGGAGTGGAGGTCTCTTCTAAACAGCATGTTGCAAGGCAACCCAGATATGCTCAATAATGCTCTTGTCTGGGGAATCCGGTGGCCAGCAGAAGTGTTTAAACCCTGAGGAATGTTCCTGGAGCCACTCTGTAGTAATTCTGGTTGTGTGGGGTATCGCATTGTCCTGCTGAAATTGCCCAAGTCTGTATGAATTCACAATGGACATGAATGGATGCAGATGATCAGACGGGATGCTTACATTCGTGTCTCCTGTCAGTCGTATCTAGACGTATCAGGGGTCCTATGTCACTCCACTCTGCATACGCCCCTCACCATTACAGAGCCTCCACCAGTTTGAATACTCCCCTGCTGACATGCATGATCCATGGATTAATGAGGTTGTCCCCATACCTGTACACGTACACCCATTCGATACAATTTGAAACGAGACTCATTCAACCAGGCAACATGTTTCCAGTCATGAAGAGTACAATGTTGGTGTTACCGGGCCCAGGCGAGGCGTAAAGCTTTGTCTCATGCAGTCATCAAGGGTACATGGTTGGGCCTTCGGCTCCAAAAGCCCACATCAATAATGTTTCATTGAATGGTTCACATGCTGTCACTTGCTGATGGACCAGCATTGAAATATGCAGCAATTTGCGAAAGCGTTGCACTTCTGTCACGTTGAAAGATTCTCTTCAGTCCTCGTTGGCCCCGTTCTTGCAGAATCTTTTTCTGGTTGCAGCGATGTTGGCGACACGATGTTTTACCAGATTCCTAATATTCACGGTACACTCGTGAAATAGTCGTATGGGAAAATCCGCTCTTCATTGCTACCTCAGCGATGCTGTGTCCCATTGCTTGTGCACCGACTATAACACCATGTTCAGACTCACTTAAATCGTGATAACCTGCCATTGTAGCAGCAGTAACTGACCTAATGACTGCGCCACACACTTGGTGTCTTATATAGGCGTTGCTGACCACAGCACCATATTCTGTCTGTTTACGTGTATCTGTATTTGAATACACATGCCTATACCAGTTTCTTTGGTGCTTCAGCGTATATTACATATACATTCGCTGTACACTGTGTAATCCCACAGGATCAATTAAAATGCAGTTCATTTCAATGATTGAAATATTGCACAGTTTGACATGGGGTGTCATGTCAGAATTGCAGAATATAATGGGACATAGTGTGTGCTTTTTTAATTGTTTTTAATGGTGACTTTACTGGTAAAGTTAATTTTAACTGAAACTATTATCCAAAAGGTAAACAGAATAAGGATAGAGAGGGAATGCAAAGGGAGAAGATCAGAAAGAACTATACAACTGCCATGATTTGCCCATAAATGGGCATTGTGCTGTCATGTTACAAAAGGCATTCTCTCTGCTTCCACTAAGAATGTGATTCAGAGATAACCTCACGTAGTTCATAAGGCACCTCATATTTCGGTCTCGTGCACTTTGTTAATGGTGTAGTTTTCTGGTAAAATTGGCAGCATTACACTGCAGTAGTCATTTGCAGCCCTGTTCCACTAGATGAAGTACTTGAAATCTTACAACAGATCAGATGCAGGCCGCGACCAGCGTCTGGTGAAGGCTTTGGCAACAATTTGAAGCACAGCAAACGTTTGCAGCAGGCCACAATAAAGTTGACCAAGAGACCACTCCACAACAGGAGCAATTTCTGACATTGACTGTACGATGAAAGCCATAGATGTCTGCAAGATAATTGTTTGCAGAGATTATAGTTGCCTCAGGAGTTGCCGTTTCCCAATGAAGTATACATTAAATCAGAGCAACTGGTCTATGTGCCAGTTGTCCAGCTGAATGTGTTCAACTAAGGGCAGTGCAGAGGTATGCCAAGTTATTGTCGACAGAGTACTTTCTGGACCATGAACTATTAGGGTGTGTGCTCTTCACAGATGAACTGTGCTTCAGTTTGCTGAATGATAATCTTGAAGAAGTCATCTGTAGGTTATGTACTCTCCTTTAATATTTTTAAGATTGTAGAGGTTAAAAGTTTGTATACTGGATGAGAATATGAAGTTTAGTGTACTCGTTAGTTGTTAGACGAATATAAGTAATGGTTGGAAATAATGTATTGCCATTACATGTATACATTTTGAGAAATCCAACTGCTCCATGATTCATTATTATTGATTATAATGTCCCTCTGCATCAAAGTGCTATTTTGGATGAATTTGTACTGATTGAGATATGTGCTGTTGGACTGACCAATGAGGTCTTCATTTTTGAATCCTATAGAACATGATTTGTATACATTGTAAGATGAATTTGTGGTGGCCAGTTGGCACCAAAGACTGTCCTGGAGCTCTTGCAGCTCTTAGGAATGGGAATAACTGACAAGAGCTCTTGAATCAACTTGTAGAGGAGATACCACATCACTGCCAAGTGTGTGTTGGTGCTAGGCAACCCTGTCACCTATTAACTGTTGTGAATGACACTTCTCATCTTTCTTGCTTTCTTAAATTTGTGTTTTCAGATTCAGAAACATAATTTCATGTGTTGGACACTGTTATATGCCAAATGTGGTGTTAGTAGCTGTATATAATTTTTTAACCCTTTGGAAACCATGTCGAGGAAATATGCTCTCATTTGTAGACTGTGATTATCTTTTGGATTCTATTGCATATGAGCATACACTATCTGATCAAAAGTATCCAGACACCTGGTTAAAAATGACTTCCTCCGTCAATAATGCTGGAATTCAATATGGTGTTCACCCACCCTTAGCCTTGATGACAGTTTCTACTCTCTCAGGCATACGTTCAATCAGGTGCTGAAAGGTTTCTTGGGTAATGGCAGTTCATTCTTCATGGAGTGCTGTACTGAGGAGAGGTATCGATTACAGTCGGTGAGGCCTGGCACGAAGTCGGTGTTCCAAAACATCCTAAAGATGCTCTATGGGATTCAGGTCAAGACTCTGTGCAGGCCAGTCCATTAAAGGGATGTTATTGTCATGTAACCACTCCGCCACAGGCCGTGCATTATGAACAGGTGCTCAATCGTGTTGAAAGATGCAATCGCTATCACTGAATTGCTCTTCAACAGTTGAAAGCAAGAAGGTTCTTAAAACATCAATGTAGGCCTGTGCTGTGATAGTGTCACACAAACCAACAAGGGGTGCCAGCCTCCTCCGTGAAAAACACGACCACACCATAACACCACTGCCTCCAAATTTTACTGTAGGCACTACACATGCTGGCAGATGACGTTCACCAGGCATTTGCCATACCCACACCCTGCCATCAGATTGCCACATTGTGTACCGTGATTTGTCACTCCACCCAAATTTTTGCACTGTTCAATCATCCAATGTTTATGCTCTTTACACCAAGGGAGCCGTCGTTTGGCATTTACCGGCGTAATGTATGGCTTATGAGCAACCGCTCGACCATGAAATAAGTTTTCTCACTTCCCGCCTAACTGTCATAGTACTTGCAGTGGATCCTGATGCAGTTTGGAACTCCTGTGTGATGGTCTGGATAGACATCTGCCTATTACATATTATGACGCTCTTCAACAGTCGGTGGTCTGCGCCAGTCAGCAGACAAGGTCGGCCTGTATGCTTTTGTGCTGTAAGTGTCCCTTCACATTTCCACTTCACTATCACATTGGAAACAGTGGACCTAGAGATGTTTAGGAGCGTTTAAATCTCAAGTGCAAATATGACACAAGTGACACCTGATCACGTTCGAAGTCTGTGAGTTCCACGGAGTGCCTCATTTTGCTCTCACAATGTCCAGTGACTACTGAGGTCACTGATATGGAGTACCTGGCAGTAGGTGGCAGTACAATGCACCTAATATGAAAAACGTATGTGTTTGGTGGTGTAACGATACTTTTCCTCACATCAAGTTTAATTACTAGTTATAGACAACATGGGTACTCGGCCTGTTGCTAACAAAAATGAATAAAATAATTTAGGACTTCACAATAAGCAACTTCAGGATGAATCTACAGAATAACAGTACTGATGTTTCTGCGTGAAAATTGGGAAATGTGCCACAAATACAATAGATTTGGATAATATGGTAGGAGAAGTACAGATACAATATTTCTCTCATGTTGTAAGACATACATGTAGGAAAAATTATCAAAAATCAGAAATTTTTCATGATATGTCCAAAATTAATAATTCCAAGAATCAAATTAAAACACAATAGAGTATTGCGAAAAAGGATACTGGGAAGTTTGTCTAAAGAAAACAGATAAGTGATACATTACATCATGCATAAATCAAACATTTGTAACAGTCACTGTCTTAATGTAATATGGAAAATTACTGCAGCAAGCATATAAGAAGAAGAATGACAATGTATGCAAGAAGTACTTGTAACTTATTCACCTGTAAATTTTATGCAGAGAAATCAACAGGGTAGGGGATCGGCCCATCACACACAGTGTCTCGAAGAAAAAAGAACTCTCGGCAATGGCGGCTGAGCATATTCCAGGCGCAGACCAATCCCACGCTAAAGTGAACCCATCTGTTTGTTTCTGCCAGTCAGTCTGCATCAGCAATGCTACAGCCTGTAAAACTGCCTGCATTACCTCCACTGCACAAGCTTTGACAGTGAACTCCTGTTTGTGGCACATGCACAAACTTTGAATGAAATGATAGGCCTGGGAGGAGGTTGATCAGCCAGAAAATAAGTACCCAATGTGTCTTGTAAAAACAGACTATATTGTTGAGGCCCTGGTCCCTCCAGTTTAGCTGGTATACGTAAGTATCATATTCAAATCAACGATGGATGTGCATCACACCAGAATTCAAGGAGCCTCTATGGAAGCCAGTAATTCAGAGTTATCATCTCCCAAATGTAGTCTTTGCAAACTAGTGACTCTAGTGGGAGATAAATGAACAGGTGAGAATTATCACACGCATTTTGGGACTCCTGTACAAAATATCCTGTTACAAAGGACTTTATAGGCAAAATACCTGTGTATTTCAGATATGGCTTGACACTGTGCCTTACACAATTCTCTACTAATATTAAATTTTCCGACCCATTCGTGACCAGACCACCCTCTGCAGTTATCCACCCCAACATTGAGAATATGCGCAGCAAGATAGTGAAAACAGCCCTGTTCTTATAAGGACCAGTGTGAGACACTAGATAGTAGCACGATATAAGGATGTAAGGATTGTTGTAGGAAAGGCAGATAGTTACCTTCGATTTATTGGGAAAGTTTTCAGAAAGTGTGGTCTATCTGTAGAGGAGACTGCATATAGAACATCAGTGGAACCCATTCTTGAGTACTGATAGTGTTCAAAATCCTCACCAGACCAGATTAAAGGAGGACATCAAAGCAATTAAGAGATTAGATTATTTCAGAAATGAGCTTGTATAGGGAAACAGCATGTCCCTGCCATGTCTCACTGCATAAGGGTTTAATCTGTTTAGTGATTGTTTCATAATATAATGTTAAGTATAAAAGTGTCTTTTACTAGTCTTTACATAAACTGATACTGACTGATATTTTCTTCAGTTTCTCTTTTGCTCTTCATATATTACTGTATTAAGTGTACGTAGTTGCAAGAGAATCTACGCAGTGTGTCTCTATCTTTATTTGTTTAGTATAAAGATTTCACATCATATAATTTACTGAAGGTACTGCTGCCAAGAAAAAGTGATATTATTAATATGGACATATACATAACACTTGCAACTATTATTATTTGCCTGTCTGCTTAAAGTAAAGATTAGTTCTTAGGATTGTTAAAACCATGATCTTTATCAGCAGAAATGGGATTAAGTCGGCATGTTGCAAGGCTATACTTGGCAACTGCATTACTTGAGGGATTGTTATTTCCATACTTACATCTGTTTCACAGGGAATTTTGTAATTCTCTCTCTTACTGTAGGGTTACTAGAAAAGACTGTGGGGAAAAAGATACTTGCTGTTTACAGAAAGACCAGCAAAATTAAGGAAGTTCATCTTGTATCTAATAGTGATCAAATTTGGAATCTTAGGAATGAATTTGGAAAAAACCTAACAGAAAATTTTTTTTATATCTGTGAAAACATAGGTGACTGAAACATTATCTTATGTTTTGTAGAACACTTCTGAGTGATTTTATGTTATTTCTGACATTGGATATCCTGGTTTTCAGGTCCATAACCAAATCGTATTACAGAAATTCTGTCGGTGCTCTGCTTGTATACGACATCTGTAACAGAGCAAGTTTTGAACATATTCCTCTATGGATGATGGAAGCCCGTAGGCATATAGAACCTCATCGCCCTGTATTTGCCCTGGTTGGCTGCAAGCTGGATTTAGTGTTGACTGGTGGAAGACGTGAGGTATCGCGTGAAGAAGCACATGCCTTTGCTGAGCAGCACGGCTTACATCATGTTGAAACTTCTGCGCGAACTGGTGTAAATGTAGAAGAGGCATTTCATGCAGTAACCCAGGAAGTTTATAACAGGATACAAACTGGTGAATACAAAGTGGAGGATGGTTGGGATGGTATTAAAACAGGATTTCAGCGCCCAAGTGGGTATGACTTCAATTTAGTTGAAGCAGAACCTGCCAAATCAACTTGTTGCTGAGATGATGTACTGATATAAACTATTGTACATATTCTGTGTGAACTGTTATGGAATGTTGTTTCTCTGTGCATTTTTGAATCCTGACATAGTATGTTGTATACTTGCAGTATTTCATAATTTACGACTTACCTTTGTACAGGCAGAACTGTGATGACTACCAGTATACTTCTCAGAAAAAAATACTCATAAGGAAAGGCCTATATTACATATTTGGTACATATGGTAATGATTATGTGCCAAGAAGTTTAAGCAGTAAACCATGTTCGACCTTTATTGAGGTATCGTGTATTTATCGAACTTCAATCAGAAACAATGGCAATGGGCAGTGTCCTAACATCTTTTAGACCATTGTGATATTGGTAAAACTGGAACTGACAGAAAAAATTGGTGCTTTCGAAATAAGTTTTACTATAAGGAGTGTGTGTCATAGGCTGATAGTAATATTCACATTACGTGTTTTTCAGAGAGAACACACAACTTGTCCGTTAAGTTGTTGATGAAAAGCACACGCTGAAATTACATGAAAAATTTGTAATACTATGACTAAATTGCTTCCTATCATCCTGAAAGTAATTTGATAGGCAACAGGCAAGTGTAGCAACATTAATGGAAAACACAGCCTTGTGGACTTAAAGGCTACTCTACTATTGATTGTCTTGTGCTGTCATTTTCTATTTTGGTACTGCTTTTCCCACTGGTTAATATACCAAAATTTTTCCTTTAGTAAATATGTGTCAGTGTAGAGAAATTGTAACCCATTCTGTTCCTTTGCGTAACATTACTGCTGTGGAAGAATTTCCACATTAACAGTCTTCGTTTTGTGCACAGTTGTTTCCTTCCTTAGGTCAAGAACAAAAGTTTGTCATTGATTGAAGACAATTAAAGTAATTATGATTAAATTTTTGTGTGTAGAATTTAATGTATAAATATGAGAGATGTTTGAGAATTTTCCAGCAATGGCAAAGAAGAATTGGAAGATTTCTCAGAACTATCAGCTTCTGGCGCCTTAATTCAGCTAGACATAGCACGTTGCAAGTTATTTGTTTGAGCTTTAGTTCCAAACATTTTATAGAATTTGAGAATATGAAAATGATGTGCATTGTGAAATATATCAATATGATACGGAACAAAGAAATGGATTACATACTAAATGCAATGGTTATTTGAAGTATGAGTTGAATCTTGACTATTACAGACTTCTCTCATTTCATATGTGGTATCTTAGTTAACATAGCATTCTGTGTAAAACTGATGCATCATAAATAAGCAATAAATTGTGTTTATTTATGTGTTTATTTTTTCTCTAATTATTTTGATTATATTCTATCGACACTTAAATGTCTCAGAACTGGTAAGTAAAAGTTAATATAACATCATTCTGCTTCTTTCCCCAATACCTACTGCTTTTTCATATGTGAGATCTGTAGTTGAACTAAAAGTAATATTCTGCTGAAGCACGTAGTGTCTGTGCAGTGATGTAAATGTACATTATTAAATTAATATACATATGTATCACTACTACCATTCACTTTTGAGACTGTTGTTTAATTCACATAAACTAGTTTTTCCTTTCCAGGCTCAACTTCAAATGGGGCATGTGAACATAATGTATTTATTTACATTGCTTAATGCTGGGCACTGGATCTGTAATAAGTAGATAGAAAACACTTTAATGTATCGCCGAGAGAGATGATTGGGCAAATTGTGTTGAAGCAAGTATTTCTTTACTTGCCACTGCAGTATGCGCGGTATTGTGTATAATATCCATCTGGCAGCTTCCATTTTAATTTCCTATTGACCACAAAATTAAACACTTTACACTGTGAGTACTGATTGCCTCCATAAATTTGGCAGAATGTGCAACTAGGATACAATATTCTTAACTTGGAAACAGTTTTTTTTCCCTTTGTGTACAAAATATCATCATTGTGCTGGTAAATGCATTGATCAAGAATGTTAGCATGGGTGTTGAAAAGAAGTAATACAGTAATTTGAACTTCTGAAAATTGCAGCTGTTTTTATGTGTATTTCTCAATATTCATGTTAAAAACACTCAAGATGAATGAATTTGCTCGCACAATGATATTATGTACTGAAAACCCAAAGGACTTGTTCAAAGTTAGAAATGTTACATCTTTGAGCAAAGATATTTGTAGTATATATCAGCTGAGTAGCAATTTGGAAAAAAGCAGAATTTTTATAGTTCACCACCTGGAACAACCATATCGGAAATGGCCAAGATGATCAGCTGATTGCGTGCTACTGTCATGAGGGTTAATAGAAATGGGTTGGACAGCGAAGCTAAGAGCAGGTGACTAGGATGTTGTGTGTGCATGGATCATCACACAGGACATGAAGATCAGAGCCACTGTAAAGCACGATATTTGGCAGATCTGATAAGAGTACAATAGTGTGCTGGCAGGAGTGTTACAGAGCAAATTGTTGAATGTGGGACTCTACAGCAGACTACCTCTCCATTTTCACATGTTGACCCAGCAATATCAATTACTACTGTAATGGACATACAATCATAGAGATTGGACATATGATCAATGGAAACATATTGTCTTATCAGATGAAAAACATTTATAGTTACACAAAGTTAATAACTGCGTCTGGAAACAGTCAATAAGGCAAACAGCTGCTTTAAACAAGTGCTGTGCTGCAGGCACAGGTTGTTAAGAGTGGTATTATGCTATGGGGAACAGTCACCTGGGCTCACATCGGAACTGTAGCAGTAACTGAAGACACCATGACAGCTGTGGACTGCGTGAACATTGTAGACCACCTGCATCTCTTCATACTTTGACATTTTCCCTGACAGAGATGACAATTTGGAGGAGGATAACTGTCCTTGTCACAAGGCCAAAATTATGCTCCAGTGGCTTGAGGTGCATGGCACTGAACACACATTGATGTCTTGGCCATCAAAATTTGTCAGATTTGAACCCAATGAAAACATCTGTGACACTATCAAATGCCAGCTCCGCACCTGCAAACCACTGGCCTGAGGTTTATGGGGTCATGTGACTAGTGCACACACATTTGGTGTTCCGTTTAATATCACACTACGATGGCAAGCTGAATACTGATCTGAAAAGGCAAACAGAGAGGAAAAGCAAATGCGAAGTCAAGAGTCATCAATACAGTGCAAATATAATCTGAATCACAAACCAAAGAGAATAACATAGAATAAGCTTGTCACTGTGATTGCAATAGCCACATGGGTGACCTGAAATCTTGAGATGCATTAACACAACTGGCAGAGGAACATGCACTCTTTCTTTCTAGCTGATGCCACCAGAGGGTCTCACCTCCTCAAGCGGTATTCGTGTCATTTGGGGTGCAGCCGTGATACCAAAAAACTGTGGACGACCAACACTGGTGCATTCATTGTGGTATTGTTGTCTGAATCCAATGACAATACTAAATTTCTGCCACTTTAACAAGCACATAGGGTCAAAAATGGCCAGACTAGTATTTTGTCCGGTGCGGCAAAGGGGAGTTTTGTGCAGGTTATGGCCTGGAATGAAAACTTGAAATTTTTGACACCATACAGAATGGCCAACACCACTTCAATTTGTGAATAATTTTGCTTTACCCGTGAGAGCATCTTTGCAATGATACAGAGTGATCATTTCTTTTTGCGTAATTCTTATGCGAGAGAATGGCACCTATCTCATATTGTGACATACTGGCTGCAAGAGTCAGGAGCTTGCCTTGAATGAACAATGCTACGGGGGATACCGGCCTCTGGTGTTTCCATCTGGAAGAATGCTTTGTGACACTTCGGGGACCAAACAAATTGAATGCCTTTCTTCCTCAAATGGTTCAACAGCTGTGAGAGGTGAGCTTCTTGAGGAATGAATTACCCGAAGTACTTCACTTTCCCCTGGAAAGACTGTACTTCCTTCAATTTTTAATGGACCAACAGCTTCTCAATTGCATTTACTTGCTGTGTCAGCATGATCACTTTGCTGCTCAGTGTGTGCCCCAAATACTGCACAGAGGTTGCAAAAAACTTGAACTTGTCGAAGTTACAAAGGAGTCTGTTCTACAGCAGCCACTGAAATAGTGTTTGTAAATTTGACATGTGCTCTTCTCTAGTAGCACCTGTCAGCCATGTCGTCCAAATAATTTATGCACTTGTGAGTTAGTTGCTCTATGTACCTTTGGAAAATTCTGGGTGCTGAGGTCACCCCAAAATGCAACCTCTTGTATTGATACAGCCCAGAAGACATATTTAGTAACAGCCTTTCTCGTGTATCTGTGCGTAGAGGTAATAAGCAAATACAGATCTTTCAAATCAGTTTTTTGAAGAATACTATTCCCCTCCCCTTACTTTACTAAATATTTCTCTGACCGAGGGCTTGTGTACAGGTCAGTCTCACTTTGCGCGTTAATCATGGCCTTGAAATCACCGCAAATTCTGGTAGACCTGTGTGCTTTCTTCGTGATCACCATGGGAGTTGGCAGACTCAACCTTCACTGCATCACACATTGTGAATGGAACTGACTGGGCATGAAAAAATTTAGGCACAGCAGACCGCTTGAGTAAAATATGCGCTTCAAACTAACAATTATTCTAAATCCTGGAACACTACAGATCTTCCACTAGCTGTATGAAAAATCTGCTGCTGTAGCAGTTGCTGGCAGGGCACCCAAACATTGATAGATTTCCTGGTTAATCAGCCCCCATATTCACCTGGAATTTGGCTGAAATGCCATTGATATCCAATACAATTATGTGCAAAGTATGTGCTTGGTCGGTTTCTGTTGAGACTGGAGCTGGTTAGGTTCTGCTGCCCACGGTGTATTAGTGAACACCAACGCATTGGCCACAGTGTCATTTTCCTGTGCAGGCACACTTCTGCTAAATGCTGTTGCTTGTGAGAGGCATAACGTGTTGAAAACAATATGGACACTGGTGATGCTCATGGCACATCCAACAATCCATGTAAAGCTTAAGCATCATTGGGTGCAAATCCTATGCTGAGGGAACTTTGCTTATTATCAAACAAACATCATCTATGGTGAGAGTCCAGGTAGGTTGCAGCTGTTTAGTAAGTCCATGTATATCCACTTTGGAGCAAGATACATTTCCTTGCATGGGACACTTACCCTGAGCATCATCTGGGGGGATAACTTCCCATTGTGTGGCCGAGAGCTCAGATATTTGCCAATTATCTGAATCTGCAGAATGAGATTTTCACTCTGCCAGGAAGTTTCATATCAGCGCACGCTCTGCTGCAGATTAAAACTGTGTTCCAGACCAAGACTCGAACTCGGGACCTTTGCCTTTTGTGGGCAAGTGCTCTACCAACTGAGTTACCCAAGCGCCACTCGTGCCTTCCAAACTTTACAGCTCCTCTCCTGCGAACCTCTTGCAGGAGAGCTTCTGTAAAGTTTGGAAGGTAGGAGACGAGGTACTGGCAGGAGTAAAGCTTTGAGGACGGGCATGAGTGGTGCTTGGGTAGCTCAGTTGGTAGAGCACTTGCCCACAAAAGGCAAAAGTCCCGAGTTTGAGTCTCGGTCCGGCACACAGTTTTAATCTGCCAGGAAGTTTCTTATCTGAATCTCCTTTGTGAGCTGCTGCTGGCACCTCAAACGTTCCAATGTGATCGTGCTGAAGTTGGGGTCTGATAATTCCAAAGCTGTAGATTGGACGTCCTTGTCAGTTGCTAATATGACAACTACGTCTCTAATTAACAAATCGCTGTATGAGACTCCAGAATTCACACATTCAAATTTGTGTTTATGGGGGTGACCTTCAGGACTCAAAAGACTGATCACTATCATTTCCCATATTGGTTAAACTTTAATTGCATTGCCACAGTATGAGTCTTACAGTAGAAATACTTACTTAACAGACTGCACAGTTAACTAAATTCTAATGCCTCTGGGTCAAGTGTGGACACAGCTTTTGCACAGTTTCACAGAGTATACCACTACTGCTAAGCAACACATTGCTCTGGACTACTGGACCTGATGTGTTTGTTACCTTGAATACAGCATAAATATGTGCATGTAGTTCTTTGACCTTTCTACAGCATCATCAAACACAGCAAATGATAGGGGTGAAAGTTGTGGATCAGCTCCATGTTCTGCTTGATCAGCTCCTGTACTTGCTCCTGCTGTAGTTGTAAGACTCACATCCGTTTGTGCTGTTGTAGCTGCAGCACAATCTGATGCTGCCAAACCTTCAGAAACTTTAGACCTATTGTTATTAGCTATGTTGCACACAAATTAGCGTTGTTGCTACCTTAATATCATTCTATGCAAGTGGAGAGTGTCCAGAGACCGTTTAACAAAAAATGGTAAACAGCCAGAAAAAAGGTGGATGATGGCAAGCCATACACCATGCTCAGAAAGCCAACAAAGAGGTAAATATAAAGTCAAGAGAGTTGTTAATAGCATGGAACATACCTGAACCACAAACCAAAAGAATAACCTACAAAAACCTTCTCACTGTGTGCACAACAGTATTTATGAACCTTAAGCTTTCCAGTCACAGTCATTAAAACTGGCATGCTCACTTCTGTCTTAGCCTGTGCTGCTGGAGGGTATTGCCAACTCGTGTGTCATCCATGCTACCCACAGTGTGGCTGTGAAACCAAACAACTCTGGACAGCCAATACTGATGCATTCATCAGAGTATTGTCTGAATTCTTTGACTGCTGCTATTATTAAATAATCCAACAATGCCACCCCACTAATGCCAAAGAAACAAATGCGCATTTTACTAGTTGAGAGGTAGTAGTGACTGAAAGGTTTAGAGCATTAAAAATAAACCATTGAAGTTTAAGCAATTCTTTAGCATCTGATTTATTGCCACCACAATTGCAAATATTAGATATGATGATTACAACCATAGCCCCCACCCTTCATGAGATACTGCATATTTGTTGTTCTGGCATTAAAAATACTTGCTGGATTTTCAAATGTGTATGGAAAGTAAAATATACTGAATTCAAATCCAATTTTGTTGCTTCAAAATACCTTTTTACAGTGTTAAGACGTAAAATTGGCAAGAAACTGTAAACAAAACTCTAATTTTCATAACCTTATTAATGAGTCAGTTCTCTTCAGTATTTAGGTTAGACAATGCATCACATACAGTTCCGTTGTTAATTTCCTGTGGAATACTCAGTTTCTCACACATTGTGAACAGATCTGTAAATTTTGGTTTAGCAGTTGGGAGTTATTTTGTAAGTGGCATGGGAATAAACATACACACAGAATGGCACTCCTGTCTCTCAAAGGCTACTCCTATAAAGTTCCCTTCAAATGGTGGCTTACACAAAACTAAGAGAGATTAGCTTCTTTCATAATGAAGTAGGCAGATGATGTTGGAATTTTGGGAGATGTCCTAGTCATTTTTTAAGTAGAGGAAATGGTAATGTGGCATAATGTGAACTATGGCATAATGTGAACTATGGTTCCTCTACAACTTCAGGGATTTCCAACCTTTAGGTAGGTACAGTGCCCCATACTTTCTCTGTATTGGAGTGAACGGATTCACACTTAGTTTCCACATGATCTCTTTCATAAATATGTGGTCAGTTGACTAGCATAAAAAATTAGTTTTTCTGGTGTCCCAACATACATCTAATGGTATGCTGCTTTGTGTGAATATGGTAGTGTGACGATGCAATCGTAGATACATGTGGTGATGCCTATTCACCCTATTTTATCATCTTCTCGTTTCACAAGTAATGGAAAGACCACTCCTTTTTCGAGTTTTTGGATGTGGCCTCATCTTCTATGTCTCTTACTGTGTGTGTTTTCACTTCATTATGTTATAATTTAACTCACCTGACTGGATCTGTCCACTTTTAGTGAACCCACTTTCTTCTGTGAGTAACTTTGAAATTGCAGGACTGATAATCTTGCCGTTTGGTCTCATAACCCATCTCAATTAATTAATTAATTAATTAATCAATTAATCAACTAAAAGGTTACTAATTAGACCACCAGTTTCAAATCCTTGCTCTCCGAAAGTGTGCAACCAACTTGGCATATGAAAAGAGCACAGTGGCCCTTTTGTCAAGCATCGCAAGACATGCGCATTGCTCGTGTGCGTGTGCTTGTCCGTATCCTGCAGGGAAGTAATGAGATGATCAGTGTAACTCCAGCCACTCCTAAAGTTTTTAAATCAACTTGGGTGACCTATCTAGATTGAGTGTGAGAAACAGCAACACTACTCATTCGTAGTGTCATACTGCAGGTGTCTTACTGTCATTGACGGCAAGCTGTGACAACCCACAGAGCTTTAAAAATATTGCCAAAAAACCCACAAGGGAACTCAGCGGAATGCCAGTGTCCTTGGCAGATATTAAACATTGCACAAATCACCTGTGAATGCTCATTCTGTGAACTTTCATTGTGACCTCATTGAGGAGCTCCACATTGAACCTGAGGCAGTTGTAGCAACAGTAATTACCAAAATTCAAACCTCAATTAAAACAACTAGGATGATTTATGTTTTCAGCACACTAGAGGCACACCGGAAACACTTAAGTCTGGAAAGCAGCATGCAGAACTGTGGCTCAGGTTTAGAAGAATAGTTGACTATGCACTTGACAGATATATAACTAGTACAACAGTTAATGAAGTGAGGGACCCTCAATGGTATACAGTGACTGTAAAGAAACTTCTAAAGAAATACTCTCTTGTATAATAGGTGTAAAATAAAGCATAAAGCATAGAGCTGTAGATATGGAAATGCATTTGGCTGTTAAGAGGGCAATGTGTTAAGCCTTCAACTACTGTAGTGCAATATTATCAAAGGATCTGTTGAAAATGTAAAGAAATTTTAGTCAAAAGTGAAGACTGCTAGTGGTACCAAAGTTATTATCCAGACACTTAGGGCTAAGACAGATACTGAAATTGAGTATATCAAAGAAAAAGCAGAAGTGCTGATTTCAGTTTTCAACAGCTCATTTAAAAAGGAAACTTGGAGTGTATTATCCCAATTTAATTCTAGCACCACTGCGAAGATGAGTGATAAATGTATTACTATCAGTGATGTTGAGAAACAGCTGAAATCATTAAAACTGAACACAGCTCCAGGGTGTGATGGAATCCTTGTAAGTTTCTATAATGAATTTGCAGCTGAGTTAATCTCCCTTTAACTGTAACCTACTGCAGATCCCTTGAACAGAAGACCGTGGCCAGTAGTTGGGAGAAAACACAGATCACACTCCTCTACATAAGTATAGCAGAAGTAATCCACAAAACTACAGTCCAATATCATTGATATCCTTTTGTTATAGAATCTTAGAACATATCCTGAGCTCAAACATAATGAGGTATCTTGAACAGAATGACTTCCTCCATGCCAACCAACATGGATTCCAAAACCATCTATCATGTGAAACCCAACTCGTACTTTTCTCTCGTGACAAACTGAAAGCTCGGGATTAAGGTGTTCAGGTAGGTGCAGTATTTCTTGAGTTCTGAAAACCATTTGACTCAGAACCACACTTGCACTTATTGTCAAAAGTTCGATCATATGGGCTACCAAGTGAAATAGGTGACTGGAATAAGGACTTTTTGGTTGGGAGAACACAGCATGTCATCTTGGCTGGAGAGCCATTGTCATATGTAGAAGTAACTTCGGGTGTGTCCCAGGGAAGGTTGGTGGGACTCTTGCTGTTCATGTTGTATATCAGTGGCCTTGCAGATAGTATCAGTAGTAACCACAGACTTTTTGCAGATGATGCAGTTATGTATAATGAAGTACTGTCTGAAAAAAGTTATCTAAATATTCAGGCAGATCTGGATGAGATTTCACAGTGGTGTAAAAATTCATAGCTTTCTCTAAATATTCAAAAATGTAAAATTGTACACATTACAAAATTTTAAGAAAATGTACTACCTACCTTCGACTACAATGAGTCACAACTGGAATCGGTCAACTTGTAGAAAGAAGGGTAGCAAGAATGGTCATAGGTTTGTTTGACGTGTGGGAGAGTGCCAAAGAGATGCTGAAGAAGCTGAACTGGCAGACTCTTGAAGATAGACAGAAATTATCCCGAGAAAGTCTACTAATGAAAGTTTAAAGAGCTTGAAATTATGACTATCAGAATATACTAAAAACCCCTTTGTTGCTCTTGTAGGGATTGTGAGGAGAAGAATAAATGAATGCAGAAAGAATGCACACTGCAATTATTTATGTGAGTGGACCAGGAAGAATCCTTGTACCTGGTACAATGGGAAGTAGGCAGTGCCATACCTCTTCAGAGTGGTTTTGCCGAATGTGGATGTAGATGTGGGCACATCAAAAATCTGCGTGTATTTTCTTGAACATCACATACTACTTACAGGAACACATTATGTAACATATAATTGAAATGCAGTTGACAAATTGTTTCCAAGTCCCTGATTTTATTGTACTGCTAAATACTCCCAAGTGAGGACTTGGAAACAGTTTGACAACAGCATTTCAATTATTATGGTTTACACAATGCATTCCAGTATGCAGTCTTTGATGTCAAAGACAATATATGTATATTGTAAATATGTGGAAGAGAACATGCCTCTGTTCCCCCATAGCACTAAAGTTTTTAAATATGAAGTACATTTCACTAATGTAACCATTAAATATTGTAGCAGCAGTTGTAATTTGCAAAGTGTGATGATTATAAAGTGTTTTACTTTTCACCTTGTATTATCTCTCTGCTACTTGACATTGCAGGTATTTAAAATGGCCACTAACCAAAACTTTCCAATAGTGTACTGGCGATGTGGTAAAAAAATTTTGTACAGATGAACTTCAGCAGCTTAGAACAAACAAACAAGCAGCTTTAAGAATATCAAGAGATTACATAGGACACAAGCACAAAGACTAGAAGAGAAGATTGGAAGGTGGGAGTAGTATATAAAAGGGCTATAAAAAAGGAATAAACTTGAATACAATATTATAGAAACCATTTTAGAGAAGACTGTCAGCATTACACTAAGTGGAAGATTGTTGGAGATTCTGGAGAAAAGTAGGAACAACAAGGTGGTACTGGCCCAACTGCTTAATCAGAAGATAAACTGAAGAAAAGCAAACTTTATAAATAGCATGTTTAACTTTAAAGAAAGCTATCAATGTTGATTGGAATACGGTCTTTGAAACTCATAATATATCTGGGATAAACTGAAAGAAGTGAAAGGTTATCTAAGACTTGAACAGAAACAAGATTGCAGTTATGAGTGCAAGATGACATGATAGGGAACAAGTAATTGAGAAGGCAGTAAGACCAGAGTTGTACTCTATCCCTGATGTTATTCAGTCTATGAATTGAGCAAGTAGTAAACAAAGGAGAGATGTGCAAAGGGGATCAAAGTTCAAGGAGGCGAAATTAAAATTTTGTTGTTCCTGGATGACTTTGTAATTGTCAGAGATGGTAAAGAACTTGATGGATCAGATGAATGGGAAGGATAGTGTTTTCAATAGAGGTTTTAAGATAGTATCAACAAATGTAAAACATGGGTAATAGTGTACTCAAATTAAATCAGTTGCTACCTAGGGAATTAGATTAGTAAATGAGACACTAAAAGTAGTGGAAAAGTTTTGATGTTTGAGAAGAAAATAAGAAAATAGCTTAAGTAGATAGGATATAAAATGTAGACTGGTAATAGCAAGAAAAACATTTCTGGAAAAAAAAAAGTTAACGTCTAATATATGTTAGTGTTAGGAAGTCTATTCTGAAGGTATTTGTGTGGAGTGTAGCCTTGTACAGAAGTGAAATATTGCTGATGAATGGTTCAGACAAGAAAAGGAAAGAAGCTTTTGAAATTTAGTGCTACAGAATACTGATTTGGTAGGTCGATTAGACAACTGGTGAAGAGGTAATGAATCATGTGCAGAAGAAAAATGTATGGGAAAATTTGATTAAAAGTAATGATCAATAGGTAGCATCCACCCTGAAGAATCCTAGATTTGGTAATGTGGGAAAGTGTGGGAGGATAAAAATTCTATGCAAAGTCTAAGGTTTGATTACAGTGAGCAGGTTTAAAAGGATTTAGGCTGTAGGTGTTATGCAGAGATGAAAAGGCTTATACAGGATAGACCGGCATGGAGAGATGCATCGAATTAATCTGGTGATTGAAGATCGCAATAAAATTTTATGTTTTGATAGGAGGCTACAAGTTGGCTTATGTGGGGACCTGCCTTCTAATTTAGAGGGACTGTGCTCACTGCTTCCGTGATATTCAATAAGCACATGTGTCCTGGGTCACATGTGTCCTGGGTCGCACCAAAAATGCAACAACCTCAGGGAACTCAATCTCCATTGTCAGTGTACGTGTTTGAGGAACCTTGTGTTCCTGAACTGGAGATTGGTGATCATCTCCAGTCCACTGCACCCATAATCCCTGTAAATGCTTCAGTGACCAATGTGTGGTGCAGCAGTGGATCATTTTGTGTCACAAGCATCAGGGATCTAGGCTTAATCACCTTGATACCAAGGATAGTACAAGCCATAGTTAAAATAAAAAAGCAGAAGGTATACTGCACACTGTTGAGGTGGAGGACTGTTGAGGTGAGCCATTGGCAGGCAGGCTCTGGTAAACCTGCTGTACTTCAGTTGCAAAAGACATACCCAGTCAAGTGGGGCTCCATCTGGGTGGAAACTTGTTGCACTAGCTGTTTGTGGGAGCACCACAGTGAAACGCACGCACACGCCTTCCTTGTGGAATATGTCTACCATTTGGGAGTAATTACACCAACTCAACAAAAAGGGCTTTAGATAGCCTAGTATGAGTTCATTTAAAGAATGTAAGTCTATTAGTAACAGGAAACTTAGTGTGTCAGAATATGTTTTAATGATAAAAAAAGACAGGAGAGGTGCTCTGAAAAAGTTAAATTTCTATATAGATAAAGGTTTACAATGTGTAGCAGCCACAATCAAATTTGTAAAGTGTTTGAGGAATGCCACCATGTTGGTGAAAACTGCCACATCACATCAAGCTGAAATATTACAGAAACCAAATACTCCTGAGTGAATACGCATTTGCCTCAGTTACATGACACCCTTAATTCTAACAGCACTGTAACCTTCAGAGACCTAATAGACACAGATGCACATGGAACTGAAGGAAGAGTGGGAAGATGTTGGCATGACAGATGTCAGAAATCTAATGGATGAGAGTGAATGGTAAACTTGAACAGACAGCTACCAGATAATTATAATTAAAGCAGTTACTTTCAGAGGTCCAGTGTGGCCTGTAATTATCATATGGCAGCAAAATTTGGTAGATATTCTAATGGATTAATGTGGAAACAATATTAACTGGAAAAAAATTAGTTGCAATTTTGGCCACCAGGTACAAGTCTGACACGGAATGCAAGAAAGATGTATAGAAATGTTTCCATATGTAATAGCAAGGCAAACTTGATGCCTTATGGCAAGCTGGATGTATCTGAACATACAGACTGCAGCCAGGAATGGGTGCATTATATCACCAGCACAGACCATCATACTGCTGATACATTCATTCCTAAGTTACAATGACATATAAAAAGACAGTGTATGCCATGCTGGAGTGAAGAATACTGCTTCATAGTCTGGGACAGGTATGTAGCCCTGTTTAGGTTCAGGTGCAGATCTTCAGTTGGGAGGTTGTTAGAGTAAAATACTGTTGTTTTCTAATTGAGAGTAAGAAAATATTGTGGCAGGCATCTCTGAATTCTGTATACTGTTATGTTAAGCCATCTATTGTATGAGAGACCATCTGGAGGATTTCAGAGTTGCAAGGTATCAAATTATTGCTGTAATGAAAACTGGTATTCCATGACCTACAAAGGAGACATTGTCCACTCAAATTACTACAGCTAAACAGGATTGAGCATTTTGCAAACATTAATCATTTGTTGAGAGGAGTGGTGTTGACTTCAGTTACATCAACAATGAAGTATACTACTGCATCTTCTCAATGTGGGTGCTTGAGTCAGCACTGTCTGGGGCACCATCACCATTACCTGACAGCATTTAATACAGTTTGCTGTGGTAACCCAATGGAAACTCCAAAATAATTATCTTTAATTTCATTTTTGAAATGGGACCACTTGCCATCTCATGGATAGAAGCCATTTCAGTCCCCCTCTTGAAACCTGGGTAGGATTGTAAAAGCCCAAGTATTTACTGTAGTGTTTCCCTCATCAGTTCTGAGTATGAAGGCCGTGGAGCACATGACTAGCTGCCACTTTGTCTGGATCTTAGGAGGAGATGTCACTCTGCCATTGATAAGCTGACTTTGCTGGAGGCAACTATACAGCAGGCTTTCCTTTGTAGGTACCATCTAAGAGGTATAATATTTTCACTTTGACAAGGTCTATAATACTACTTTGCATCATAATATTGTGGAACAACTTCATATATTGGGCTTTCAGGGATGTCTTACAGTTGTGCCTCCAGTTTTTCCTGTACCTATGTTCCATCAGGTCATGAAAATGGTGTTCCTAAAAATACTATTTTGACTGTGCCCCTCTTTTTTAATAGCTATTGATAGTGTTACATTCATGATAAGTAGCCTGTGCAGTGCTTCTAATTAATGGATGATTTTAAAATCTTCTTCCAACCTAACAGCAACCACATGTCAGTTGCAACCAATTATTAAGAGACTGGAGAAAGGGGACAACACAGATTTCAAATTTACTGATGTAATAAGTGTGAGCTCCTTTTTGCCAGTCCAGAGGTGTTTTTAATTTTACAGATATTACAACAGACACCATTTAAAGATTCGGTGAGGTTCCTGGACCTCATATTTAATGAGAAAATCATGGTGTTACCACATCAGAAATTTGTGTGAAAGCAAACTATGTCTAGGCACACAATATTTTAAAGTGTATAAGCCACTTGTCATCGGAAGTGAACAGAACATGTCTGCTCCACTTTTATGGAACCTTTTTACAGTCCCACATTGATTACTTTTGTACAGTGTGGGGGTCTAATTGACCACTGCACTTGAAGATCTTCAATGTGGTTCACCATGAGGGAATCGGCTGGCCATAATGGTGTTTGGGGGCAGCCCCAGTCTTGAAATGTGTACTGAAGCTGGTGAAATTACACTTAATATCAGGTGTCAACTTCTCATGGCATGGCATGGCACGGAGCAACTTTTTAATAATAATCAGAGAGCAAGAAGGCCATTTAGGATTTATTCAAAGAGCTATATTTTAAAAATCTGCTTAGCAAATATTAGTGTTTTATGCCCGGGTTGGAGGAAATCACCACCTTGGCTACTTCAGAGCCCCAGAGTTACCTTAAATCTGATACATTTTAAAAAGATAGTACATCTAGTGGCATTTTAAATCTGTTTTAGTGTATTTTATGGAAGTATCACAGTTGTATTCTGGTGTATATTGAGTCTAGGCAGAGGGTTATCTTGGCTGCATGGTGGTTTTTCCTGGCCATGTATTAAGGATTTGCCTTCTAAATGAAATTATGATGTGTGGTGCAAAACTGTAAATGATCCTGAAGGCACTGGTATATATGCTTGAGGGGGAAGAATTTTCTGATTTCCAGCTTCCTCAGTGCCCTCCAAGTGGTTACACAGGCGTACATAGTAGAGAAAAAGCTTCAAATTATTCAGAACACTGTGATGAACTTCCACAGTCAAGGAAAGGTAGTAGTGTTGTTACATATGAGCATGTTGGAATCCAGAGAATTGAGGAAGCTAGTTCTGTAGCCAAGGAAGCTTGCCAGGTACACGCTGTAGAAAAATGAACTGTCACCTTGCAAAACTGTCGGGCAATGGTGAGCCACCTCCTGGTCACAGAGATGGAATGAAATGGCTCCTACCTTTTTCCATATTGTCACTGTCCTCTGAACCATGCCTTGCTCCAGCAAGAAAACCCACCAGTTTTTAGAGCTTGTGGATTGTGTATTTCAATACATCTATTAACTCTCTCTCTCTCTCTCTCTCTCTCTCTCTCTCTCTCTCTCTGTCTCTGTCTCTGTCTGTCTCTAAGTCAATCAAAAATAGATAATAAAACTGACTGTGCATTTTTTGGCACTGAGGGGCAGTACATACCAATTCATGTGAAAGTTAAGCACACATCTAGTGTAAAAACAGAAAATCGGATATTATCTAAAAGCATTTTTTTTTCTTTTTCTCTTTTTTTTTTTTTTTTTTTTTTTTTTTTTTTTTTTTTTTTTTTTTTTTTTAATAATGTTCACTGTCAGCAGAAACATTTCTTGTGGGAATATTGCCTGTTGCAGATCAATTGACAGTTAATCTTCACTCTGAATGATGACTTTGGTGCACAGTTAAATTCTTGTAAGGCTCAATATTTGAAATTTAGGAAGTTAAAGCCTTCAAGAATATATGAACACAGCTTGCTAAACTGACAGCAAGTGAAATGTGTACACACACTGTTCTGTGACCAAATTAAGTCTGACTAAATTTCAGGACTTCGACTGATACAACAAAATTTTGCTAGTTAAGATAGCATGAAAACTAGTGTAGATATAATTTTCATGGATTATTTCATAAATAAGATTTGTGAATTTTGCTGCCAGTATTGTATTTACAAGCTATCTCTAGTAAAGCGCTGTAATAAAACTGTCTACATTCTTTAAAAAATAGACATTTTTGAGTAATTTTTAGAGGTCACAAACATGCTGTGGTGGGAGGCTGTATTCTGCAATAGGGTGCTGTGTATTCAGACCAGTAATATACACTTGCAGCTCTGTGAACATGTCTGTTTTCATCTTAGGAGATGAGAATGCCCACAAGTCAACAAGGAATGGTTTACTGCTTGTATCCATGCCACCTGACGTAAGAACAGTGTTTTGTTGTTTCAAAATTCGCAACTAAAAGGGAAGAGAGTAATGACTTTCCAATAACCATTTGTTTCAATTCCTAAGATTTCCTAAATTTCAAATATTGAGCCTTACAAGAATTTAACTGTGCACCAAAGTCATCATTCAGAGTGAAGATTAACTGTCAACTGATCTTCAACAGCCAATATTCCCACATGAAATGTTTCTGCTGAAGAAAGGGCAACACCTTGTCACCAAGAATGTTGAAATAAAAATCGTGCTTCATGTTCGGGTCAAAGTCACTGTATGGGAAAAATCCCTCAAAAAAATCAGAACTGTCTCCAGTCTGAACTACACACCCCACACCATTAGGCTGTCAGAGTAATCAACACTTGAATCATTTCAAAAGAGGCAGAACCATGACTTCACAGACCACACTACATACCTCCATTCAGGTGCTGTTCTGTTTGTGTTGTTTGGCCCACTAAGTGCATGGAGCCTTATGTATCACTGTTATAAATGACCTTTTGTGAGTCCACAGCTCATGGTCTAGTGGATAGCATTGCTGCCTCTGGATCACGGGGTCCCGGGTTCAATTCCTGGCCAGGTTGGGGATTTTATCTGTTTGGGGACTGGGTGTTTGTGTTATCATCATCATTATCATCATCAGCCTTTTGTGAGGTATTAGACTCCAAATAGCTATTGTGTATAGTTTTCTTTGCAGTGATTTCTCAAACTAAATTTGTTGAGAGCAGCGATTTGTGTTGGATTTGAAACAGATGGTTATTGGCAATTCATGACACTCTTCCCTTTTAGTTGTGAATTTTGAAACAACAAAAAACTGTCCTTATGTCAGGTTGCATGGCTACAAGCAGTAAACCATTCCTTGTTGACACATTGGATGGTCCGTGTTGGTACACCACCAAATTGAACGACTTGATTCATGAAGAAGTCAGGGGTATTCCCCTATGTGGTATTTTTGTGTGTGTGTGTGGGTGGGTGGTTTTTTTTTTTTTCCTACAAGCTTGAAAAAGGAAGTTCATTCTGAAAGATAGCAAAGCTCTGTACGTTTTGTTTGGGTACCTATCAATGACGCAGTGTTTCTGCCTTTCCATGAGTTATCGCCTTTCTTCCTAAATAATTGGTTTTCCTAAACAAAATTTTGTGAGTGAATATCCATAATTTGGTGATTTGTACAAACACATGGAGGTCAGATTTGTTGTGAGCTAATAAGTGGTTCTGACTTAAGCAATATACCTCGTATAAAAGCTCTCGTGCCCTTCTTCTCAGTGGGTGTTTTATTTTTTCCAAAAATTTCCTATTTCAGAAGTTGTCTGTCATTCACTTTTCAACAGGTGTTTATTTCCAAACTTCAGGTGCATAGTTTTGTAGTTGTGATTACAAAAATGTACAGACGCACTAGGAAAATGCATTAGTTTGCTAATTATTTGATCTAGAAAATTCCATAATTTAGTCAGTCTTGGGTAGATTTGTGAATACCTGTAGGAGTATAATAATTTATTATTTTGTCAGTTTTCCTGTTAGAAAATCATATTTTAACAATGAATCTTGAGTTTTATTCATGAACACTGCTATAAATACATAGTTATACTGTACAGACTTTAAAACTGTCCTGGGTTAGTTATAATCTGCAAATACGTTTTTATGATTTTTCTTTGGAGATGATCTGTGTTAAAGTAATCAACTAGTTAATATCCTGCGATCATTCTCAAATTGAAATGTATTACTGGTCAGCTAAATGATTCCAACCAAGTATACTATACATTGTGATTCACACTGTGTGTCAAGCATAATATAACTTGTTTGTGTGAACATCTAATACGTGCAGTGACTGTGGTACTAGGTTCAATGAGGACATTTTCAGTAAATATGTTGCCACTGTTAAGATGTGTGAAGTGCAAGAACTACATAAATTCATTATTAAAAGTAGATCATCATAAGGTGTCTGAAGTCAATAAATGAGAGATATTTCAAGCTAACTTCTGCAGTGCTGTGCTCATCATATAACAATCAGGTTGCTAAACCAAATAATTATAGGAGTAGTGTCGTAAAGGACAGGTACCGAGGCCAAGCAAACACAGCTAAGTAACCTTAAATGTTGAGCTATAAATTATCACTAGATGGAAGGAATGTGGCCAGTGTCTGAATGGAAGGTTTACAGAGAATAAAGAACTCACATAGACAGTGTTCAGAACATGAATGTTCTGTTTGCAACTTTACAACAAATGTTGTGTATTTCAATTCCCTTTTGTTAGTCTTATCATCAAACTTCTGACTCATTTTGCTTGGCAATGTTAGAGTTCTTGCTTTAAGAGAAAATAATCTTCCATTCTTTCTACCTTTCTTTCTTTCAAAATGCGTTGGTTGGTGGCAGAAATACAAATTTTCTGCAAATGTAAAATTCATGAGAAATTATTCATTTAGCAGAAAACTGTCATTTAATTGAATCTCATCTTTCCATGAGACCTGGGATGAAAGTCAGGTTGTACTTTCATGATACAATCTATATGAGCTCAAAAGGAGAAGTTTGTAACACTAATTTTAGCACATTGTGATTAGAATAGAATGATATATTAAACATACGTAGGTAAGGAGATGAAATGGGATAAAAACAATTAAATGGTTGGAAAAATATATGGAGCCATGATTGCTAAGTGGGAAGGATGGCAACGCTAGAGAAAGGGGAAGTTACTTTTGGTGTTACCTTTTGTTTAAACAGCAGTTGCTGTGAGAGCATTAGTAAACTTCGGCAGCAAATTACGTAATTCTAAATCGTTTAAGAACTGCACTGTCTGTGAAATGAGAAGTCTGAAAACCAGAAGGATTTTATGCCATGTGGAAAGTAATCCATTGTATTGTAATATGAATGCAGTGCTGAGAGGATTAGCAGTATGTATAAATATAGATCTCTTTGGTACCATGTGTGGTGTCACTGTGGTTTACACCGAACTCACATTCAGGAAGAGGGGGATCCTAGCTCCAGTTCACCCATCCTGATAGTGGTATTTAAATGATTAATGGAAAATCTCATATAAGATGTGAAACAAATACTAACAAAGAGATAGAGGGGCTGGCCAGTACTTACCTCAGCTCAGTACAGCCGATAGATACACATAAAACAGAACTGAAAATTTACATTCCTAGCTTTCGGAACTTTGTTCCTTCATCAGGGAGGAGAGAGGGGAAAAAAGGGAAGAAGGGAAAGTGGATTCAGTTACTCACAACCCAGGTTATGAAGCAACAGGGAAAGGTAAACAGGGAGGGTGGCAAGGATGGAGGCATGGTTGTCAGAGGGAAGCCAAAGATATTCTACTGTAAGTACTGTGCCAGCTTCAACCAAAGAGGATGCATACAGAAGTAAAGAGGTATATAGTATAAAGATAAAGATAAACACAACTACGTAGGATGAAAAGATGCGTGAATGGCTAAAGAGGAAAGGGAAAGAGGAGAAGACTGAAGAGTGAATGGGAGTGAGGTTGTTTAACGTAGGTTCAGTCCAGGGGGATGGCGGGATGAAAGGATGTGTTGGAGTGCAAGTTCCCATCTCCGCAGTTCAGAGGGACTGGTGTTGGGTGGGAGAAGCCAAATGGCACATACGGTGTAGCAGGTTCCTAGGTCCCTGGAGGGCATGCTCCGCTACTGGGTATTGGGCATCTCCTAGGCGGACAGTTCGTCTGTGTCCGTTCATGCGCTCAGCCAGTTTGGTTGTTGTCATGCCGATGTAAAAGGCTGTGCAGTGCAGGCATGTCAGTTGATAAATGACATGTGTAGTTTCACACGTAGCCCTGCCTTGAATTGTGTATGTTTTACCAGTAGCAAGGCTGGAGTAGGTGGTTGTGGGCGGATGCATGGGGCAGGTTTTGCAGCGGGGTCGGTTACAGGGGTAGGAACCGCTGGGTAGAGAAGGTAGTCTGGGAATATTGTAGTGTTTAACAAGGATGTTACGGAGGTTAGGGGGGCGACGAAAGGCAACTCTGGGTGGTGTGGGGAGAATTTTGTCAAGGGATGATCTCATTTCAGGGGTTGACTTGAGAAAGTCATATCCCTGGCGGAGTAATTTGTTGTCCCTCACAAGGCCTCACAACGGCTTCCATAGACTTACTCACTCCACCTGAGCCACGTACCCCTACCTTCTACCTATTACCCAAAATCCACAAAGAGAACCATCCTGGCCGTCCCATTGTAGCAGGCTTCAAATCCCCAACCGAACGTATCTCAGCTCTGGTAGACCAGCACCTACAACCTGTCACCCGCAGACTCCCATCCTACATCAAAGACACAAACCACTTCCTAGAACGCCTCAAATCCATTCCCACTCCTCTCCCACCTGAAACCTTTCTTGTCACCATAGATGCTACATCCCTTTACACAAACATCCCACATACCCATGGTCTCTCTGCCCTTGAGCACTACCTCTCCCAACGCCCACCCGAAGATCTTCCAAAAACCTCGTTCCTTATCACACTTACCAACTTCATCCTCACCCATAATTACTTCACTTTTGAAGGCCAGACCTACAAACAAATCAGGGGAACGGCCATGGGAACCAGGATGGTTCCCTCCTATGCCAACCTCTTCATGGGCCGCATGGAGGAGGCTTTCCTGAAGACCCAACAGCTGCTTCCCCTGGCCTGGTATAGGTTTATAGGTGACATCTTTGTGGTCTGGACTCATGGTGAAGAAACACTCCTTAATTTCCTCCATAACCTCAACTCCTTTTCGAATCTGAATTTCACCTGGTCCTTCTCCAAAACCCAAGCCACCTTCCTGGATGTTGACCTTCATCTTGTTGAAGCTCACATCCACACCTATGTCCATATCAAACCCACAAACAAACAACAGTACCTTCACTTTGATAGCTGCCATCCTTTCCACATCAAACGCTCCCTTCCCTACAGCCTAGGTATTCGTGGCAAACGTATCTGCTCCAGTGACGAATCCCTCAACAACTACACCAATAACCTGACCAGTGCTTTCCTCTCCTGCAACTATCCTGCAGACCTTGTCCACAAGCAGATTTCCCGAGCAATACATTCCTCCCCATCCAACAACAATGTTCCTACCCCCAGACCACACAGAAGTATCCCCCTTGTCACCCAATATTATCCTGGCCTCGAAAACATCAACAAATTACTCCGCCAGGGATATGACTTTCTCAAGTCAACCCCTGAAATGAGATCATCCCTTGACAAAATTCTCCCCACACCACCCAGAGTTGCCTTTCGTCGCCCCCCTAACCTCCGTAACATCCTTGTTAAACCCTACAATATTCCCAGACTACCTTCTCTACCCAGCGGTTCCTACCCCTGTAACCGACCCCGCTGCAAAACCTGCCCCATGCATCCGCCCACAACCACCTACTCCAGCCCCGCTACTGGTAAAACATACACAATTCAAGGCAGGGCTACGTGTGAAACTACACATGTCATTTATCAACTGACATGCCTGCACTGCACAGCCTTTTACATCGGCATGACAACAACCAAACTGGCTGAGCGCATGAACGGACACAGACGAACTGTCCGCCTAGGAGATGCCCAATACCCAGTAGCGGAGCATGCCCTCCAGGGACCTAGGAACCTGCTACACCGTATGTGCCATTTGGCTTCTCCCACCCAACACCAGTCCCTCTGAACTGCGGAGATGGGAACTTGCACTCCAACACATCCTTTCATCCCGCCATCCCCCTGGACTGAACCTACGTTAAACAACCTCACTCCCATTCACGCATCTTTTCATCCTACGTAGTTGTGTTTATCTTTATCTTTATACTATATACCTCTTTACTTCTGTATGCATCCTCTTTGGTTGAAGCTGGCACAGTACTTACAGTAGAATATCTTTGGCTTCCCTCTGACAACCATGCCTCCATCCTTGCCACCCTCCCTGTTTACCTTTCCCTGTTGCTTCATAACCTGGGTTGTGAGTAACTGAATCCACTTTCCCTTCTTCCTTTTTTTCCCCCTCTCTCCTCCCTGATGAAGGAACAAAGTTCCGAAAGCTAGGAATGTAAATTTTCAGTTCTGTTTTATGTGTATCTATCGGCTGTACTGAGCTGAGGTAAGTACTGGCCAGCCCCTCTATCTCTTTGTTAGTATTTGATAGTGGTATTTTTTCAACAAGGGCATGGCCATGTAAATAACTGGCCCTTGTCCATCTTAGCAGTTTTTCTCCATTTAGCTGACATTATGCTCAAACTTTAGTTCATTTTCAGCTATTATTAACAGTTATTGTGAAATAATATGCAAGTTCCTTTAATTGCATGACACGTAATTCTGATACTCTCATACAAAAATATTCATATATGGAAGTCTAATATGTACTGACACCTGAAGTCTGTTAACAGAACTAATTTAGCCAGTTTAACCTTCCTGTCAAAGAAGCCTTTGTTGTCAAATGTGAAAAAGAGAGTATTTCACAATAATCTGACAACTATGTAAAACTGAAGTGACATTAACTCCTTGACATAAAACCCTGAGTTATCTTCTTATTATTATTTTGACAGAAACTTACAATCCTGAGGCAAAAAATAAAATAAAATAAAATAAAATGCTTATATCCATTTCAGCACCGTTATTTAAGGGTTCAGCCACTAGAGAGCATCTGGTCTTACATTTGTAGCCTAGCTGTGATCTTTTGGTCAAGATGGCTGCCACTAGCTATCATCTTTACTGTGTACAGTTTTGGATACTCAGTAACAAAACACACACTTTCTGCCTCTTTCCTGTATTGATAGTTTTTAAAAGAGGATGGCTATAATGAGCCTGAGTTTCATATTGAGTTTAGTGGCTCGGAAAGTGAAGAAGAATGGGATGTTACTGCATTAGAGACTGAAAGTGATGACAGTTCTTCAGTTGAGTGACAGGTGCTCACCAGTGGTATGAGATAAATACATCCATTGTGCTCCACCCAGCTCCTTTAAGATTTATGTTCACAGGAAACCATTGTGAAATACATGGTAAGACTTCATAGCTACCCAGAAACAAAAAATAACTTTGAGTTTTAGGATATTTTAGTGAATGTCCAGTGCACAAATATACCCGGGATTTTATTATTAGTGATCTTCAAAATTTTGTAACTCATCATTTTGAGCTTTAAAGACTATCTTCATATGTACTGTCATTCATTATAGGATGCTTTCCTTAATAAAAAATTAGTTTTGGAACATAAATTGAAAAAAATCAATATGTTAAAACATTAAAACACACAATGATACATAGTTGTTATATATTTTAAAAAGGACAGAAGTTTTCTGATGGATGAACCAGAAATCACTGATTATTATAATTTAAAAAATTAATTATGCTAAAAATAAAATGTAATTACCACTTCTTTGAATGGTAATAGTTTCAAAATTTGACAAAACATTGCTTGCATATAGGAGACAAATGTATACACAAATCCACTTTACTTACTCTTCTAAAATGGTGTTATTTATTGTGTACATGTATCTAGTTGTAGAAGCATAGGATTGCTAGGCGTAGTACTGCTTCTGTTCACTTCACTGCAAAATTTTGAACATCTTGGCAACTTTCTGAACAAGAGTGTGAAACCATCCAAAAGTCTAAGCACAATGAACAAGCACGGCATACCAAGCAATGCTTCACTGTCTTTAGTACAGCATGTGCGGAAATGAACTTGTACGAAATGAGGAAAGCCACATGAAGGGTATCAAAACCAAATAACAGCAATGCATGTGTGTAATCATAAATCTATATATTACACATCTTTACGTATTTGTGAGCAAATATAACTTTGATGGAGTTTTATGGCTGTAAGCTTCACATGTGTGTCAAGTTAAGCTAATGAGAGTTTTGTGTATTGAAATTGTAGGCTTTATTTGGCAGCAATCATGGAGCATCCTTCTCAATACATATTTGTTTTGAGCCTTGGATTATGCTTTACAATGCATTGCCAATGCTTGCTAAGTAGTTATTGCTTCTACATTATATGAAATACTACAGTCAATGCAAACAAATTTAAATACCTTTCTTTGCTGCCATGTTCAGTAAATATGTCAAATAAGTTCATTTGACTTTAGTTTACTGGTATAGAATGTTGAATCAAAACACCTTTCAGCCGTCTAAATTGTCAATTGTTATTTTATATGAGCAATCAATTTTAGCACTACATTATGCCATCTTCAGGCACCTGACCAACATGTAGGAAGATTCTCACCTCTGGTGTAGTCAAAATAGGGGCCAGCATTGAATGACTGGTGTCCACAGATTTCTACTTGACACAGTGATCCCTTGATCATCATTTGCTGGCTGTCAGGTAACATTTGGCAAGTGATGATTGAAAGGATCACTGTGTCAAGTAGAAATCTACAGATGCCGGTCAGTGAATGATATCCCCTATGGGAATCTTCCTACTATCGGTCAGGTGGTCTGAAGGTGTAGTAGTGTAGCACCAAAACTGGTTGCTCAAGTAAAATAACAACTGAAAATTTAGATAGCTGGAAAGTGTTTTGATTCGATATTCTGTGTTGAACAGCCAAGGCCCCACAACCGTCTGTATAAGGATGGACTTGGAGAGGCTTGGTTTACTGATGATGATGTACCCGAGAGAATCAAACCAAATATGACTAGAAAGCACTTGAATCCTGTTTACAACTGAAGTTTACAATGTATCTCTCTTCTTTCTATTGTTTTACATGGTTCTTATTATTAATATTATTATTAGTAGTAGTATTATTGGTTGCAAGTGTGTGCAGTTTTGAATTTACACTTTGTATGTCATGCAGTAAACTATCATCATGATAACCATCACTAGTCTTCTGATGCTATTTGAAATATTACATTATTCGCTTTATCCAGGCAAGCTCTAACATTAACATCAGTTATGTTATTTCCAAGGAAAAAGTCAGTGGCAACAAGGTTTGAATATCTCCACCAATAATTATGAAACCATTTAGTGATATTACGACTGGCCATGTCAATTAGATCATGAAGACTATCTGAGTTGTCCGATGTGGAAACTGCTGGTGTTGGTAGATTACTAGTTGTAGACATTTCCAAAGTTGTCCCACTGGTGGCACGTGCATCGTCCATGCACTGCCAAAGGAATGTCTTGAGCCCTTCTGTTGTTTGGTGATCTCCATAAAGCCGTGGTATTGGGCCCCACAGCCAAGCAAATTCTTTAAAAAAGAGAGCACAGTTAATTTTAAAAAATAGAAGGCATTTTAACAATATATAGTGAACTCATAAAGAGGAGAATCATTTGGAAAGTACAGAGCCTTTTGCTATTCAGAAATATTTTTAAAATCGTCCAATAAGAGGAATACATACCAGTTCACACATACTGTCCTCTTGATTCGTTGCATGGTCTTCTTGACTTGACATATTATGTGACCACCTATTAATCTGCTTAGGTGCTAACATTGTCCACAAGCTATATATGAGCAAGCTGTTCTTTCATCTTCAGGAAAAACTGTAATATCTGAAATTGCAATCTATGCCGATTTTCCTCAGTGCATGTGAGGAGAGGGTCACACTTTTGTGAGGGTTGTGGATATTTATTCACTCATTATTGAACATTAATTGGAATTTCAGGATACTAATCATGTTCAGAAGGTCTTTATCTTTGACAAGAATGACTCTGATGAATGCCAGAGGGTACAGTATTTTACACATGTGTATTTCAATCACACCTTGCACTTCACAGTTGGCAAGACTTACAGTTTTTGTCAAATTCTCTCATGGCCATGGAAACTACATATCTTCCACAACAAAGACTGGATAGAATGGTTGGGCATTCTCTGGCCCCTACAAGGGAACTAGTGCCTAAAATGATATTTGATAATTATGGCGAGGGTTTCTTAAAAGGTATCAGCAACATAAATTTCTGTCAATGAACTTGGTCTTTGTAAGACAGAACTATTAGCGCATTCTAATTGAATCAACTGTGGGTTCTTGGTGAAACAAGGCAAAAACAATGTTTGTTTAGTTAATAAACTATCAACTGTTTCTAAACAAGAGATATTAAAAAAAAAGTGGGTCAGGCTTATTCATCCTATTTCAAATCATCTTAGTGATGCCTGCCAAAAGGAAAATATACAAAGTTACTGTTTAAGTAAGAACCATGTGGAAGGTTAGAAATTTCGATGAAATGAGTAAACTGTGAAATTTAAATGGCGTACCAATCTGATGTCAGGAGTAAACAGGGAAATGAAGGGAATTGTGATCAAATGGTGACATGTTTGACATACGATATGACAGAATTTTAAATGGATTATATAGTCAAATGTGGTGCATATAAGATTCATAGCTTTAATACTATATCATCTACATGAGTAAAGACAGAACTAAAGGATAAGTTTTAACTTGCACATCAAAACTAAAAGGTGACCTTGATGTCAGTTGCAAGTCGCTAGTTTGTCTCTCCTTTGTGCAACTCACCCAATACCCAATGTGTGCCAAGTCAAGATGGCAATAACAGCAACAAAAGATGTTTTGCATTCTCTGTTTCAACAACAATAATTTACTTACAACTGTGTAGTGTAATTTACACTGATTGTTTTGAGCTGTAAAAGGTGCAGTGTAATACTTTCACTGATATCTGTAATTTCAAGACACTGATGAATCATCTAAGGAGGAATCCATAGTTCACCCCTGGGTGCTCATTCACAAGATGGAGCACATTATAGCCGGCCGCTGCAACCGAGCGGTTCTAGGTGCTTCAGTTCGGAATCGCGCTGCTGCTATGGTTGCAGGTTCGAATCCTGCCTCGGGCATGGATGTGTATGATGTCCTTAGGTTAGTTAGGTTTAAGTAGTTCTAAGTCTAGGGGACTGATGACCTCAGATGTTAAGTCCCATAGTGCTTAGAGTCATACGAACCAGAGCACATTATAAACCGTTTTGCATGTTTTTCACAGAATTTAATTCATAATGCTAGCAAAGAGTTGGCAATTTGTCATGTGTCTGACTTGTGTGTTTTGTGCCATTGTTTGTGTTTCAAACCATACCTATTCAGTTGCCAAGCCATTCATAATGGTAGTAAGCAACACTGTGTAGAGTTCCATGAATCCATTCTAGGCAGGGAGATGGAAGTTAACAATTTATTTTTATGTTTAGGCTACATTCCATTTAAATGGAACACGGCAGCCTCATACCATGGTCAAGCATGCGAGAGGCTCTCCAAAGCTTCATGTGTTTCACACTGTTTCCCAAGAAAAGACGTATGACTCTTGTTTCCCTCCAGAAAGATGGTTACAGGAATCACTTACTTGGATATGTCAGAGATCTGTTGGTTTTTCCCCTGATATTGTGAGAACATGCCAAAAATTTCATTTTTAGCATGGTGGGCCACCTCTACACTGGCACCTTAATGGAAGAGCATTTTTCAACAATGTGTTGCGTCATCAGTGTATCAGTTGTAATGGGTGTAATTTTAAACATAATAGTTAAAAGCACCTTAGGATTGTATACTCCTATATATAAAAGATATATTCTGGCAAAATCAGATGGTTCTTTTGAAAGCACACACTTTGTACTCCACTGTGTAAGTTAAAATTTACACCCAAGTTTCTATCTTAACTCATGTAGGAGATGTAGTCTTGTGAAACTGACAAACATTTTTGAAACGCTCTATATTTTAACTGATTTATTTACTTCAAATCTCAAGTCAGATGACATATCTATAGAAGGGTGTTATCAGTTAACAGTTCACATTTTACTTTCCATGTGAGTTACAACCTAATGCAAGTTTTTTTTTTACTCAGTGTCTTTGCAATCCAGAATTCAGTAATATTATCATAAGGAAACCTTTTTATGTGTAATATAATTCTATGGTTAGGAAAGGAGACTAACACCTGTACTAAGAGACTGAAAAAATTGCTGTAGCAACTTAACCAAGTAAATGCAAGCTGTCTTTCTTAGTATGGTAGTGGTGTCACTGTTGTGCGATGAAGAAGCTGCCTCGTGGCACTGGAGACAAAAACAAAGGCAGAAACAAGCAATTTTTCATTTAGCAACTGGAATGTGCTCGACATCATGAAATGCCTAAATTGCTGACCAGATTAAATCACACTGTTCCCCCAGATTTAATATTCCTCTCTTACCAAACAGTTTAAATGACAACAAAGGACAATATGTGGACTTGCTTTAGTATCATATGGTGGTTAAGATTCTCCATCCAGCCCAAGTATCGATGTGGAGGAAAGGTCAGATACAGTCAGGCTTCATACGATGGATACAACTTGCTCCCTTGGAGGGCAGCGCTGCTGCCACCATGGGCATGCCACATGAGCCTGTCCACTGACAAGACAGTGTCCATAAATACCATGGCCCTGCACTTCTCAGGCAGGTCTCGCTATTCTCTAAAGTATTTGATTTGTTCCATTGACAGTAGAGTGATTGACGTTGCCAGTGTTCACATTTTTCAGTTCATATTGCTCCCTGTACTGTCTATGCTCACTTACAATGGCTTTCACTATGCTCTCGATTTTGCTGCTTGCAGACTGTTCACATCATGTACTTCAGTTTCATCAACTGCAGGAATTGTCTGTCTGTTCCACCAGTTACTGCATCACTGCCAAAGAGGGTCATCATAAACTGTGTTCCACTTACACCAAGTAGGATAGAAAACTTGCAGTGACAGACAAAGCAGCAAGTAGCTAGCTGCTTTCACATTATCCACAATGCACGTACTCTTAGATAACTCAAACACACACAGACTGACAGATTGTAGCAGTTGCCTAACTGCTTTAGTACACTGCAATTTAAAAATGTCTTGTGTAACATACACTCTGCTGAAGTGTTCAGAGCAGTATGACAGTATTTCTAGTGAGATAAGAGTGAGAATTAAAGCAATAGGATGAAGAGAAAGATGAGAGAAAATTACCATGGTAGTCACCTTCCTATTTCACATGTGTAAGCAGCACTACACTAGTGTACCTTGAATTGAGTATACACCACTACCTCAAAGTTGCCTGAAACTACCACTGTATTATCTCACTATCTATTTACAACATGGAAAGTGTGACTTAATTTAATTTTGATGCATAAATAGAAAAATTATGACAGTGCTTTTCACGTACTCCCCATCTGAAGGGGACATTTTTTTAACAGAAATTGTAAGTTTTAAAAAAATTAATAAATCACAATTGAAATACTAACATACTTATTGGTTGCTTTTGGAGGTTCTACAATTAAAATATTTATTATCAAAAGCTAAGCCTTACATAACTTCTCATCAAAATATCTAAATAATTATCACATATCACTAGAGACATACATTTAAAAACATAAGAAAGGCAATTGATGGTAAAGAAAACTTTGAAATATTAACACAAACAAGAATCAAAACACATGATAAAATGAAAAACTGTTTCTGGAATGTTATTTATGACATGTTTTTTCAACAACATTGCAATACCATTTTTTCCCTGTAACCCTCTTCCATTCTATGCTTTCCTACCATTAGCTCAATGCAATAAGAGAACAATGGAATCACCACACACTCTACATTGATCTCACTAATTTGACACTCTGAAATATTCCCTGAATTGGCATATTTCCATCACTAATTTTATACACTGAAATATTCATCAACTGGAACATTTCCACCATTAATCTTACACACCATTAGCACTGATTACTAATTGTTGTTTGCTGGTGCCAAAGCACCTCTAGTAACTAGTCATTCTTACTTGGCTCTTTGATCTTTGTCATGCCACTGTGGAGTCCGTGAGTTTATTGCTCATTTCAGGTTTTTGCTGTTGCAGTAATTTAGTCTCAGGTGTTGACCATCAGCAGCATTAATTACAGTACATATTTGTTACCACGTAACTGTTTATCAGTGTTCCTTAAAAGTCACAGTTCGTATCTAATTCCCACAAATACATGTATATTGTTCCTCTTACTACGGAGCCAAATGTGACTGGTTTGCAAGTGAATCAGTCCAATGAACCTATGATGTAAGATAATCATTTGCTGTGGCATCATCTGATTGGCTCATATGCCAGTGCTCATCAGCTTTCTTGTGTTTCAGCAACACCTTTGTTGTATCACTAGTCTGCTGCTTATGTTTTGTTCCATTCTTGTGTGTCTGCTAATGCTTTTTGTTATATACATTAATTCAAGATACAAATTATATCAGACAGGTATGAAATACACAAATGACCTATAAATAATCCTTAGTATTTGCTTGTAACACAAATGTGTATGTGTTATCTTTCAACTGTTCATCTACATCTACATACATACTCCGCAGTCCACCATATGGTGTGTGGCGGAGGGTACCTCGTACCACAACTAGAATTTTCTCTCCCTGTTCCACTACCAAACAGAATGAGGGAAAAATGACTGCCTATATGCCTCTATACAAGCCCTAATCTCTCTTATCTTAGCTTTGTGGTCTTTCTGCAAAATGTAAGTTGGCAGCAGTAAAATTGTACTGCAGTCAGCCTGAAATGCTGGTTCTCTAAATTTCCTCAGTAGCGATTCACGAAAAGAACGCCTCCTTTCCTCTAGAGACTACCAACCGAGTTCCTGAAGCATTTCCGTAACACTCACATGATGATCAAACCTACCAGTAACAAATCTAGCAGCCCGCCTCGGAATAGCTTCTATGTCCTCCCTCAATCCGACCTGATAGGGATCCCAAACGCTCGAGCAGTACTCAAGAATAGGTCGTATTAGTGTTTTATAAGCGATCTCCTTTACAGATGAACCACATCTTCCCAAAATTCTACCAATGAACCGAAGACAACTATCCACCTTCCCCACAACTGCCATTACATGCTTGTCCCACTTCCCCACTTCATATCGCTCTGCAATGTTACACCCAAATATTTAATCGACGTGACTGTGTCAAGTGATACACTACTAATGGAGTATTCAAACATTACAGGATTCTTTTTCCTATTCATCTGTATTAATTTACATTTATCTATATTTAGAGTTAGCTGCCATTCTTTACACCAATCACAAATCCTGTCCAAGTCGTCTTGTATCCTCCTACAGTCACTGAATGACGACACCTTGCCGTACACCACAGCATCATCAGCAAACAGCCGCACATTGCTATCCACCCTATCCAAAAGATCATTTATGTAGATAGAAAACAACAGCGGACCTACCACACTTCTCTGGGGCACTCCAGATGATACCCTCACCTCCAATGAACACTCACTATCAAGGACAACGTACTGGGTTCTATTACTCAAGAAGTCTTCAAGCCACTCACATACTTGGGAACCAATCCCATATGCTCGTACCTTAGTTAGGAGTCTGCAATGGGGCACCGAGTCAAATGCTTTCCGGAGGTCAAGGAATATGGCATCTGTCTGATACCCTTCATCCATGGTTTGCAAGATATCATGTGAAAAAAGGGCGAGTTGCATTCCACAGGAGCGATGCTTTCTAAAGCCGTGCTGATGCATGGACAGCAACTTCTTTGTCTCAAGGAAATTCATTATATTCTAACTGAGAATATGTTTGAGAATCCTGCACTTAGCCCATACCCTTCATTTTGCTTAAATTGCTACCCAGCAGCTGCCCCTCACTTTCTTCCTTATTTTGGGGTTACCATCTCCACCACATTAAGGTGCATTCTGATTGCTTTGTCAGGTCCTTGACATATGGAACAAATTTACTGGTTTCAGATTTCAGTTTTGATATTTTGTCATGGTCATTTACCAACACAAATCACATATGTTACAGTATACTGAGTTTTCTCTCTTCTGATGTCAAGATTTTCATATCTGGCTGTTCCTTTAATCTGTTGAAGCATAGTGTTGATCAATTTCATCAATTTTTATCATTGTTTATTTTGGAAAATTTACAGAATTTATAATCATCATCATCATCATCCACAATAATTTTATTACCAAAAGTTTAATAAGCAATAAAACAAAAATGACAAATTAATTCACATCTTTTCTCTACTTTTCTACGTAGTCATCAATGTTCTCAACATATTTTTCCCATCGTAGTGCCAGTTTTGCCAATGGTCTTGCCACAGTGGTAACACCGGTTCCCATCAGATTACCGAAGTGAAGAGCTGTCTGGCTGGGCTAGCACTTGGATGGGTGACCATCTGGTCTGCCGAGCGCTGTTGACAAGCAGGGTGCACTCAGCCCCTGTGAGGCTAACTGAGCAGCTACTTGATTGAGAAGTAGTGGCTCTGGTCTCGTAAACTGACATATGGCTGGGAGAGCAGTGTGCTGACCACATGCCCCTCCGTATCCGCATCCAGTGATGCCTGTGGGCTGAGGATGACAAGGCAGCCAGTCGGTACTGTTGGGTCTTCCAAGGCCTGTTCGGACTGAGTTTAGTTTAGTTTAGTTTAGTTTCATTTAGTTTAGTTTAGTGCCAGTTTCAATATGCCCTGTTCATAGAAATCCATGTGGTGGATGTATAACCATCTGCTGACTGCTGGTTTCACTTCCACATCTGTCACAAAGTGTTGGCTGTCCAGGAAGTTCTTCATGGGACCAAACAGATGAAAGTCCAATTGTGCAAAGTCCAGACTGTATGGTGGATGCTGGAGCACCTCTCATCCAAATTTGGCAATTTTCACGTGAACAGGAGCAGCAACAGGGGATGAGCATTGTCATGAAGTAGTTTGATACTATGAGTGGCAATGTTGTGGCACTTGTCATGAAGGGAATGACGTGACTTAACTGAGGTTTCAATGTAGGCTGCAGTATTCACAGTGGTTCCATGTTCAGCAAAGTCCACGAATAACACACCATGCATATCCCAGAACACTGCCACAAGCACTTGTCTAGCAGATTGAGCCACATTGACATTTCTTTGTACTGGGGAACCTGCATGTTTCCACTCCATAGAGGTCTGCTTTGTTTTTTAGGCATTTAGTTGTGCACACACAACAATTCCTTTCAGGAAGTCATGCCCTCATGTGGCCTAATGTGTGTTAAGTGATCCAGGCTGGCCCTTGTGGTTGTCTATCAGGTTCTTAGGCACCCAGTGAACACAAACTTCATGAAATTTTAATGTGTCATGAACATTATCATACACCACACCATAGTAAATATTGAACTGCTATAATAAGGTCCACAGTTGCACACACTGGCCACTCAAAATTGCTGCTTCAATGGCTCCAACATTCTTTGGGGCTGCAGCTGTTACCGGCTGCCTGGAGCATGGCGAATCATTAAGGTTCACACAGCCTTCTTGGTACAATGCTCACCACCCAGACACACCACTAGGGTATGTATAGTCATCCCCATACATGTCTCAAATTTTCCTGTGAGCTTTACTCGGTTTACGCGTGTTTGCCTACAAATATAAAACTACACTTCACTGCTTCTCACATGTTGACAGCAGTAATACGCACACCATTTTTGTATTCCATAAAATATATACTAGCTTGATTGTTGTTCGAATAATAATGAAAAAATAACTCTTTTTTTGTGTGTTCCTCAAATTTTATTTTCTAAGTGTATATCAAGTAATCATTCAGTCATGATGTTGGAATTATATTAAATTTAACATGCAATGCCTTGAAATGAATTAATCAGAAACATACTTTCATTTAACAATAACTACAAAAGATAGTTATCATCATGTAGGTTTGTCAGAATTAAACATTGGGCAGTTCCATTATATTAGTACAGAATGTTGCTAGCATTTCATGCTTGTAAAATTCTTCAGTGGGGAGGGGCAGCGCTATATGATACAGATAAGTTCAAAACTGTAATTTCAGATTTCGCATAGTTTTAATCACATAAATAAAATGGTTTTGTACATTTATACACAAAATGTGCATTCAAACATGATTCTAACATAAATAGTATTAATTTTATTATTTTTCATGTATTGGATTTATTTCAAAATTTGGTTGTCCCTCTTTTAATTTCATTTAAAGTGACTGACATTAAATCCATTAATTATAAACTTTCAATATAACTTCAGGAAAGATCATCAATAAGAAACTCATTTGTTATGTCAAAGACGTATTTGATAAATATGTTGTCATTATACTTCCTGGCTACTAGTTCGAAGTCATAAATTGACAGGAAGTGAGATGTGAAACTAGTTTTTATATTGTGCATGTGATGCATCATGCTTCATATTGTTTATTTGCAGGATAAACAATTGGCAAATATGGACTAAATGAGTTGACAGTGAATATAAAAACCTGTGTTTTTTATTATTTGTATTAATGTCCAACATTAGATGAACCCAATATCAATCATGAATTTTACATACCTTAAGACTGATGTGCCAAAAATATGAAGAAAAAGTAATGAATTTAAAGAAACAAGAAAAGTCAGTTTTGCCACTGGAAGTACGATAACATTTCTAATCTGTCAACTCTTTCTTCAGTTGTTTAATAAGTTGAAGAAATCTGACCTGTGCCAGTTTATTGTAAAAGCAGAATTTGGGAAGACATTTCTGTTTGTGATAATATTTAGTATACTGAGAGATGGCATACTTTAGATGTGCAAAATAGAACACTTAAGTGAATAATATTACTTAGAAATGGAACATTTCTTGAACAAACATCAATGACACTGCAAAAAAAAAAAAAAAAAAAAAAAGGCAAAATTGCTAATATAATAACCCTATATCTACACTCCTCGAAATGGAAAAAAGAACACATTGACACCGGTGTGTCAGACCCACCATACTTGCTCCGGACACTGCGAGAGGGCTGTACAAGCAATGATCACACGCACGGCACAGCGGACACACCAGGAACCGCGGTGTTGGCCGTTGAATGGCGCTAGCTGCGCAGCATTTGTGCGCCGCCACCGTCTGTGTCAGCCAGTTTGCCGTGGCATACGGAGCTCCATCGCAGTCTTTAACACTGGTAGCATGCCGCGACAGCGTGGACGTGAACCGTATGTGCAGTTGACGGACTTTGAGCGAGGGCGTATAGTGGGCATGCGGGAGGCCGGGTGGACGAACCGCCGAATTGCTCAACACGTGGGGCGTGAGGTCTCCACAGTACATCGATGTTGTCGCCAGTGGTCGGCGGAAGGTGCACGTGCCCGTCGACCTGGGACCGGACCGCAGCGACGCACGGATGCACGCCAAAACCGTAGGATCCTACGCAGTGCCGTAGGGGACCGCACCGCCACTTCCCAGCAAATTAGGGACACTGTTGCTCCTGGGGTATCGACGAGGACCATTCGCAACCGTCTCCATGAAGCTGGGCTACGGTCCCACACACCGTTAGGCCGTCTTCCGCTCACGCCCCAACATCGTGCAGCCCGCCTCCAGTGGTGTCGCGACAGGCGTGAATGGAGGGACGAATGGAGACGTGTCGTCTTCAGCGATGAGAGTCGCTTCTGCCTTGGTGCCAATGATGGTCGTATGCGTGTTTGGCGCCGTGCAGGTGAGCGCCACAATCAGGACTGCATACGACCGAGGCACACAGGGCCAACACCCGGCATCATGGTGTGGGGAGCGATCTCCTACACTGGCCGTACACCACTGGTGATCGTCGAGGGGACACTGAATAGTGCACGGTACATCCAAACCGTCATCGAACCCATCGTTCTACCATTCCTAGACCGGCAAGGGAACTTGCTGTTCCAACAGGACAATGCACGTCCACATGTATCCCGTGCCACCCAACGTGCTCTAGAAGGTGTAAGTCAACTACCCTGGCCAGCAAGATCTCCAGATCTGTCCCCCATTGAGCATGTTTGGGACTGGATGAAGCGTCGTCTCACGCGGTCTGCACGTCCAGCACGAACGCTGGTCCAACTGAGGCGCCAGGTGGAAATGGCATGGCAAGCCGTTCCACAGGACTACATCCAGCATCTCTACGATCGTCTCCATGGGAGAATAGCAGCCTGCATTGCTGCGAAAGGTGGATATACACTGTACTAGAGCCGACATTGTGCATGCTCTGTTGCCTGTGTCTATGTGCCTGTGGTTCTGTCAGTGTGATCATGTGATGTATCTGACCCCAGGAATGTGCCAATAAAGTTTCCCCTTCCTGGGACAATGAATTCACAGTGTTCTTATTTCAATTTCCAGGAGTGTACAAAGCTTCAAAACATCTGAATTTCAGTGAGGATTTCGTATCTTGTAGAGACTTAACGGGTATGTATATTCGAAGGTTAAATGACAAATTGGAAGGAGGAGATCTTATTAGCGTAAGAAATGTAACAACAGGAGTAAATAGTACACTTGAGAAAATACATTTATACTCACTCTCAGTGCACTAGTGTTGCCAGATTATGTGAAGGCCAGCTCTATTCACATCAGGGTGTGACTCTCTTTTCCCAACACAGTGAGGTGCTTTAAATACCAGCATTGTGGATACATGACCATAAATTGCAAGTGTGAGGCAACTTACGGCAAATGTGGAAAGGTTGTATATGGACCTTGAACAATGTGTTCATTTTCCATATATTTTGCATGAAATGCACTGGGAAGCACACAGTACGTAGTCACAAGTGCTCAGCTTTCACTGAGGGGGGGAAAAAAAAATTGAGAGACTCAAGGTCACAAAACAGGCCCCTTATGCCAAAGTAAAAAAAGCCTATATTCTATTAAACTGATAGTCCTTGCAGCACCTTTTGCAGCAGTGACTGTAAACACACTGGATTTAAGAAATTCTTCAACACAGATCTCATTGGCAGAACTTTGGACAAAAATATGTACCTATTAGTGCAATAAGGTCAATTGCGTGTATCAGCTAATCAGAGGAGGATGCAAGATGATGATAAGTCTGTTTTGCATAGTGTAGCTTTACCAAATGATAAAGCATGTAGCAGAAAAGTTAAAAAGCTGGCCAATAGAATCTTTGTAATGTGGTAAGTTCAACTAACCAGCTTGTCATGTCTCAGATGTCACAATGACAGAATCTTCTACTGAGTAAAACTTACTGCACATCATTGTCTGGATAACAGAGTCGAAGAGAGAAAGGGGTGGAATTGTGTTCAGGAAATACCATCTGCTTAATGCAGTCTGACAGAACTCTTTAAACATGGCACAAGGTTGATTCACATATATTCTAGGTGTTGACACATGGCTGTGAACCTTGGACAATGGGCGAGCGACCAAAACCCAGTAGAGATATGGAACTTCAGGGTAACAGGTAGCAAACCGGTAGGGATAAGATGTGAAACACAGGAGGCATTTGAAAAAACTTAAATTTAAAGCCAGTGGAAAAGAATATACAAGATCTAGAACTAAGTAACGACTGAAGGACAAGGGACTGTCTTTGAGAAGTGAGACACCCCTCACATCTTGTATACCATGAAGCAGACGCAGCAAACATTAATCATGCAAGTGAATAATATGAAAGCATATCATTGCTGTTGTTATTAAATTAGTTTATGTTACTTGGTAGTAATCTATGATCCAGCAGCTAAACACAATCTGTCTACTAAAATAACAGAAACCAATTTCTCTCATATGTTTCCTCTGTAAGTCTGGAGTACAGTTGGTGTCACTTTGAAAACTGGAGATCATGTGCCACAACCTTCAGTTGTTTGTTTCTCTCTCTACAGAAAATTTGAAAAAAATCATTTAATTGCAGACTTTTAGAAAAGTTGTAACAGAAGACCTCCAGCTTTTCGAATAAATTTTTATACAATATTACCAATAAATTACCCTTACCTGTCGTTGTTTCAGAATCATTGTATGCCACAATAAGAGTACGTCCAGTGTGCCACACGTCAGCCAATGTAGAATTGTAGGTAATGTTGTCGAATGACAGTATGTAATCACCAAGCTCAGAATACAGCAATGAAACAAATTCACGGTGTAGGTCTGTGTTCTTTTCAAATCCCATGGGGAAGTGGTGAATGTCAAGTATGACTATTTCATACTTTGCCCTCTTCAAGAATTCTTTAATATCCTTAAGCACAGGCAGCAGATGATTTGCATGAGGCAGGCTATGATTCACCGAGCATCTAAACAGTTTATTAGTAAATTTTAGTTGGAATATATTTGCTATAATTTAATTGTTGTACCATTATAACACAATTTTTTCAAATATTGAAATTATTATTTACTATTTGCATAATCAGACAATCCTATTTTTATGTAATCACACAGAAATATATGTATGTATAAATAGTGCTCTTTTAGTCACAGTGAACATTGAACTCATTCTCTGGTTGTAATTTGTTTATTTTATGCTCTGTTTTTCTTGTAAATTCTACATTCTACTTACTGTGACTCTTTTTGGAACCATAAAGGAAAACAAAGTTCTCCACAACTAAATATTTCTATTTTCATTGGGGGGAAGGGGGAGGGGGATGCGCTTGCTACCCAGAGAGAGGAAGTCGTAGATGTAACTAGGTACTGTACTGAACAATACTGTGAATGATGCTGTGTTGCCAGATTAGAACTGGAAACTGTCCTTTGTAGTAGTAGTAGTAATAATAATAATAATAATAATAATAATAATAATAATAATAATAATAATAATAATTAATAAACGGCTTACATGGCGGGGAAAAATTAGAAAGTTCCTTTCTCTGCTAGTATCAATTCTTTTAAAACTGTATTTGCTTTTAAACAATAATAATCATAAACAATTGGACTCATTATTGTTCACTTTCAACCTGTACCTTATGATGTCATACTCAGCAAGTGTATATGGGCACAGCAAGACCTTGACTGTTAATCTCTTCCTTGACCTTGCTTGATGACAATGGGTTGAATATATGATCTGCCTGATCACAACAGTCAAATGACAACCTTAAAACTCACTAGCAGAAAAACACTAAATGGTCACATTCAAGTTAAACATATTACAATAATAAATACTGAATCTATTAATTTGTTTAGAAACCATTTACATCAGGAACTGTGGGAGGAAGTGCCAACCAACACAGCACATGTGAAATTAAATTCATTCTTGAAATTATTTCTTGAATGTTTTGAAATCTGCTTCTCCCAAAGACAGATTTAAACCAAACCAACATGTAGTTGGACATAATGTCAAAATAAGAGGAGAGATTGTATGAGTACCCCAAGCAAAATACTAGTTCTGTGTAGTCTTAATACCCATTTCAAAGGATACCAATGAATACTAAAACAAATTATTTTATAAAGAAAAAAACAGAAAATGACAATGTGTAATTTAAAGAATAAAACCAAAGCCATATGGCAAATTATAAGAAGAGAAATGAGCTGATTATGGACAACAGTAAACTAACTGATCCCAGACAAATGGCTAGTGCATTCAACCATTATTTCTCAAACAGGGCACAGCAGTTGATAAACACAAATCATGACAAACAGCCGTAAAGTAAGAGAGAACATTCAAATCAAAAAAATTCATGGAAAGGCATTATTCATGTATCCAGCAACACCTGGAGAATTGCCAAAAATCATTAAAGGATTGCCTACCAGTTTGTTTTGTCAGGCTTCATCAAAATGTTCCTTAGAAGATTAATTGGCTTCTTAAATAAAGGAAGGCTGATAAGACTCATATGGATTCAGAGCTATAAAGTCAACCCGGTTAGCAATTTTTTCTTTTTAAATGTAATGTGATAAGCAACCTGTATCTGGGATATTTCTTGACCTAAGTAAAATCTCTGATGTTATTGATCGAGACAGTCCCTTGCATAAATTAAATAATTATGAAATTCTGAAAGGTGGATCCAATCATATCTCAATAATTGTCAAAAATTACAGGAGTAAAATACAAAGACAGTGAAACAAACAAAATTTCTAGTGTTTGCAGTAATGAGCAAAACATCAAGTATGAAGTCCCACAAGACTCAGTTCTGGGAACAGTCATATTCCTGCTGTATGCAAATGACTTGACTGGTAAACTACATGATGGAACAACAGTAATCCTTGACAATAACTCTGATATTCTAATTAAATTACATAGAGAGGGAAATCTGCAGGAAACTGCCACATCTATTATGCATAGCTTAGCACAGTGATTCAGGACCAATAGGCTGAAAAAGATGTGGTAGTTAAATCTCCATCCTGCAAACCCTGTTTTCACCACTGATATTACTGTCATACAAATATTTATGCATACATGTTCAGGAGGATTGTAAGTGGGAAATGCACCTTACCACTCAAAATAAAAAAACTGAATACATTATACAAAAGTAGTTTAATGTGGTCACAACAAAAGTGACAATGATTGGTGCTTAATTGGCTCATATTCCTTGGCAGCTGCCTGCCTGCATATGAGTAGTGCACATTTTTCTTGCTGTTTCTGTTGTGTTCTATTGTATTTGTGTGTTCTACCAATTTTTACCATGTCTGAGGTGTCACAGGAAATATCTATAACAAAAATTGCACAGTTTCAGGTACAGCAGATAGAATGCCTGCTGCTCGCTGTCAGTCAATTGATGTCCTTACTGAACAAGCATGCAGTAATGCTGCCGTTAGATGCTCCAAAAATTTTCCCATACCACAGCCAGAACAAAGAATGGTCAGACTACTGGGTGCAATTAGAAGCATACTTTTCTGCCTACCAAATAACAGGTATGAAGAACAATGCTTACTTTTTGTCCACTGTTTGTCCTGATGTCTAAAACATCAGTGTTGAACTGTGTGCCGAAACTGTTCCTGAGACGGTCATGTACAATGATCTAGTGAAATCGCTAGTTGAATATTGTGATAGCGAATTTAATGTAGCATCTGAAGTAGAAGCCTGCTCAGACAGTCATGCAATGGATAGAGGAACTCAAAGGTCTCACCAGACACTGTAAGTTTAAGTGTTTTTGTGGCATTCATTATAGTGAAGCCATGTGGTGTGATGATATTACACAGAATGTGTCTGATGCACACTTTCCTGCAGTGATTCTAAAACTGTATGACCCTTATTTGAAAATAGTACTGTCTATAGTGGAATCTCAAACAATTGTGGACTCAACACAGGTTGATTTTGAGGCTCCATGTACCTCTTTTGTAGGGCATGAGACACTCAGTCTCCAGTGCAGAATAGTGTTCCAGGAGTTCAGGAAGGAGCTCAGACAAACATTAAGAACAGTAGAAGTAACAATCTAAGTTTTCTAGTATACAGTGTGTGTTACAACACTGGTAAAAAATCGTGTCCTTCGTGTTTCTCTAGGTATCATCAGAAAGGCTGCCCTCGTTGTAATGCTTGTTGCTTTTAATGTGGATGTGAAGGTTACATTCAATCTGTGTGTGCATGCTGCAGACAGGGAGAGCGAGACAGTTGCTGCCGTGCTAGCATGTGGCAACCACAACTTTGCTGTCAACAAGTGTTCACAGTGCAAGTCAAAATGGTTCAAATGGCTTTGAGCAATATGGGACTTAACTTCTGAGGTCATCAGTCCCCTAGAACTTAGAACTACGTAAACCTAACTAATCTAAGGACATCACACACATCCATGCCCGAGGCTGGATTCGAACCTGCGACCGTAACGGTCGCGCGGTTCCGGACTGAAGCGCCTAGAACTGCTCGGCCACTCCGGCCAGCACAGTGCAAGTCAAACCAAGTATTTCCACACTATGGAAGGATTCTATTGCAATATGCAGGCAGGTGAACAAACTTTTATTTCAGTGAAAAGTGAAGCATAATACAATCAAGCTATAGTTTGACACCAATATTTCTGTTTTCCTGATAAATAGACATTTGCACCTGAAGTGGTAGCCCACTGCTACAGCTGCCTACTTCTATTAAGTCTGCCTACAGTGGACAAGAAATTCCAGTCCTTGGCATGTGTAGTTTGTCAGCAACTTTCCAGGGAGTGACAAAATGTGTTTCTTTTCATGAACTCAATTCTAAAAATAGTGCAAACATATTTGGGTTGGATTTGATTTGTTCGACTTGTACATTCAGAACAATGTGTTATAGATCAGTGTTTCTGTGCCTCTCACTTATATTTCTGACTTGTGTAGTAAGTACACGGAACTACAGGGACCAAGTAGAGGAAGGGCTAAAGACTTCGAAGCGCACATCACTGTGAAGGACAATGCACAGAATCAATTTTTTTATGTGCTTCTTATCCCCCTTACAATATGTGAACAAGTTGTTCAGAGTTGCAATGATAGCAAGACAATGGAGTTATCAAACTTGTTTCTGGAAGCCAATGACCATCGCCCTTGGTCGTTCTGAAGACGCCTTCAGGTAGTTTACATTTGTGTGCTGACTTTAAGGGAACAGTAAACCCACAGACTATTCTTATCTTCTTCCACATCCTGAGGAATTGATGGACACACTGGGCTAGGGCAGATACTTTGCAAAGGTAGGTTTGCAAAAAACATTTGTAAGTTACCTCTGGATGAACAGTCCAAGCAATAGTTCATGATAAACACTCACTTAGGTTTGTCCAGTTTCAAAGGCTACTGTTCAGAAGTGCTTCAAGCTACTGCAATTTTTCAGTGATTTCTGGAACAGTTAACAGCAAAAGTCTCTTCTTGTACTAACTATCTGGATGATATTGTGATCACAGGTCATTCAGCAAATTTAGACTGTTTGTTTCAAGTTCTTTATGCACCTGGCTTAAAGTGTAATAAGGAAAAGTGCTCCTTCTTCCAGGAAGAACTGAACTATCTAGGTCATATAATAAATGCACAGGGTATACATATGACTCCATCAGACTTCGCTGTGATTAGAGATCTGTTGATGCCTCATATCGTCAAGGAGCTTCAGTCAGTCAAGGGGAAGCTCACCTATTATATAAAATTTATTGGTGACGCTGTGCACCTTGCTGCTCTGCTTAACTGGCTGCACCAGAAAAATGTTCCATTTGTGTGGTCCAAACATTGCCAGAATGCATTTCAACAACTGAAAGTCATAGATGTTTTATTCACTTTGCATTCTTATGGGACTGGAGGGGTGCTCTCCCATAAGGTTGGTTCTTCTGACAAGCCCATTGATTTTGCCTCAAAAACTCTTAACAAAGTGCAGTGTAACTACAGTCAGCTTGAAAAAGAGTTACAAAATTCCAACAGTATTTGTATGGTCAAAAGTTCCATTTGCTGACAAATCATTGGCACTTGATGGCCTTGTTCAATCCTGCCATGCCTGTCCCACCTCAGACAGTGAACATTGGGGACTGATATTGTCTAATTATTAATATGAGTTATTGTACAGGTTCATTGTCCAAAATTCAAATGCTGTCATGTTTACTGGTTGGTACCAATACAGCATTTGCTTTGTCTGAAGAACCATGTTCTCACATCATTTGTCAGGATATAGAATGTCTTCAAAATTTTCCTCTCAACTTTCAGCATGTTGCTGCAGTAACTACTTCTGGCACATCTCTTCATGTTGTTTTGCAGTATGTGTGCCATGGGTGGCTATGTAGTTTGAAAGAAACTCTCCAGCCAGTGGCATGATGCTATTTTTCTCATCATTATGCACTTTCCACATGCAATGTTCTTATATTGCATACAGAGAATGACCATGCACATGTTATGATTCCTCAAACTCTAAAGCGAGAAGTTCTGTCTTTATTGCATCAAGGTCATTGGTGCATAGTTCGCCCAAAGCAACTCGCATGGATACTGAGATTGAGCAAATGACTGCTCATTGCAAAGTTCATGTGGAAAATCAGTCAGCTCTGCTGCAACACTCTTTTGAGTGGCCACATCTGTCTCAACTGTGGTGTGGGTCCATTATAGAATACGCGATTGTTGTAGTTGGTAGGTGCTTACAGTAAGTTTCGTTTTGTTGTCCCCATGATATCCATCACTACTGTAAGTATGATATCAGCTTTGTCTTCTGTTTTGTGTCTTGAAGGTCTTCCCGAGATCATTGTCTCGGACAATCGTCCACAATTCACATCAGCTGGTTTCCAAGAGTTTTGTGCCACCAGTGGCATACACCATGTTACCACTGCATCTTTTCATCCACAGTCTAATGCTGAAGGTAAACAGCTTGTTCAAACATTCAAAAGTCACAGAGAGAAACTCCATACCTCCCATACACAGGACCAGGCACTGAACATTTTTCTGTCCTCCTACTTTTCCTTGCCACATGATGGGAAATCACCGGCAGTATTATGACTTGGTTAAAGGCACATTGTGGAAACAATTTTTTCCACTGCAACAAAGTCTCAGCATCAGGATTAAGCCTTTTACAAAGTCTTGGGAAAGAAATAGTGTTGGGTAAATGGATTCATTACCAAGGCACACATACATTCATCTTACGTCATCTATAATTCTGCTGGGCTACTGAGGTGCCACCAAAACCAGCTGCACTGCACCTGTGTGTCTGTAAGTGACTCTGCTTGACCAGAGAATGCTTGTCCAGAGACCCAGCACACTGCTGGGGTCCTCATCCACTGTCGCAGCCATCTCTTCACCAGTCATGACTGGCACCATACACTGTGATGCCCATGGAGATCGACACCCAGCCACTAGCACTGACATCTGCCCAACTGATGTCCATGGACGAGGTGTCTGCAAAAGGTCATCATGCATCTCAATAAGATCCTCATGCCATCCAACTGACTACAGTGTCTGTATGCCTGGATGTGCGCATGCACCCTGCGGCTGGTTTTTTGGCTGGTGTTCCCGGTCACCCTTGCATTGGATACCAGGGTGTGGGCAGGGGTGTGCCATTGGCCACAGTTACCCTCCCTGCATCCTCATCTGCATCCACATCCAGTCCTCCTTTCCCCCCATCCCCTGTTGTAACGTGCATCCACCCTACATGACAGTGCAGAGGTTGGTGAATGGGGGAAGGGGGGGGGGGGAAGTGGTATAATCCAGATTGTGGTGCCACACTAAAGTCAACAATGCATATCGATACCACAAAAATTAGTGAGGGCGTGCTGCAATCTGCAACAGCGTATGCGAGATGCTTCTGAAGATCGCACCTCTCCCCAAGCACTGCAGCGCCCTCGCATTGAGGCTAATATAGGACCAAGATTGGAAGAGCTCTGTCCCAGTTTGTGACCTCATCTGAAGGAGTCACCATCACAGTGTAGGACCAACAAGTTGTTAAAGTTTCTGATGAAGCTGTACTTCAGTACATGCTGCACATTGTGCCTCGAGAGAACAGTTTGTTAGTTTGTCGCTTAGTGCATTAAGTAATGCTTCCATAGTCAATGACAGTTGTAAATTATACAGGACTCCTGTGGCAAAGAAATGTGTCAAAGTTAACTAAAACTTTTATTCATTTGTGTCATAAAGTGAACTATTATTTCATGTGTTCTATACTCATGCTCATAAATTAAGGATAATTGCAGAATGTGGCGCCATACAACGTGACACTACAAAAAAGTGGCGCTAATAGCATACGCACATAGGGAGCACACACAACACAGATCTGTAAGTCCATGGTATTGGTGATAAGTTGAGAAAACTGTCCCAAAACACATGTGTTACAAAACGCTACTGATTCCTGAGCATGTACCCCATCATCAATATGGGATATGATCACTATGCACACGTACACGGGCCGCACAGCGGGTTGGAATACTCTGGATCAGATGGTCGAGCAGATGCTGGAGTATAGCCTGCCATTTTTGCAGCAGTGCCTGTCGGAGCTCCTGAAGTGTCGCAAGGGTTTGAAGACGTGCAACAATAAGTCGAGCGAGAGCATCCCAGATGTGCTCGATGGGGTTTAGGTCTGGAGAACAGGCAGGCCACTCCATTTGCCTGATATACTCTGTTTCAAGGTACTTCTCCACGATGGCAGCTCGGTGGGGCTGTGTGTTATCATCCATTGGGAGGAAGGTGGGACCCACTGCACCCCTGAAAAGCTGGACATACTGGTGCAAAATGACGTCCCGATACACCTGACCTGTTACAGTTCCTCTGTCCAAGACATCCAGGGCTGCATGTGCACCAATCATAATCCAACCCCACAGCATGAAACCACGACCTCCATACTGCTCCCTTTCAAGGACATCAAGGGGTTGGTATCTGGTTCCTGGTTCACGCCAGATGAAAACCTGGTGAGAATAACTGTTCAGACTATACCTGGACTTGTCTGTGAACATAACCTGGGAAAACTGTTCCAATGACCATTTACTGTGTTCTTGACACCAGGCTTTATGGGCTCTCCTGTGACAAGGGGTCAGTGGAATGCACCTTTCAGGTCTCTGGGAGAATAAACCATGTCTGTCCATTCGTCTGTTAGACTGTGTGTCTGGAGACAACTGTTCCAGTTGCTGCAGTAAGGTCCCGAGAAGGCTACCTGCAGTACTCCACGGCAGTCTGTTGGGCACTGATGGTGAGATACTGATCTTCTTGTGGTGTTGTACACTGTGGACGTCCCTTACTGTAGCACCTGGACATGTTTCCTGTCTGCTGGAATTGTTGCCATAATCTTGAGATCACACTTTGTAGCACACAAAGGGCCCACGCTACGACCTGCTTTGTTTGACCAGCCTCGAGTCGCCCTAGTATTCTACCCCTCACAACGTCATCAATATGTGTTCTTTGAGCCATTTTCAACACACAGTCACCATTAGGACATCTGAAAACGTCTGCACACTTCCTCACTGCCCTGTACTCTGACGTGCACCAACACATCTTTGCATATGTGGACTCCTACCAGTGCCACCGTACGATGACCGCAGGTCAAATGCACCGCATGGTCATACCCCAAGGTGATTTAAACATGCAAACTGCCCACCACAGCATTGTTTCACCATGTATCAGCATTATCCTTAATTTATGAGCATGAGTGTAGTTTGATGAGCCTTGTCCCAGAGCAATCAAGGAACCCACAGTTATGGCTGGACAAAAGTAGTTTTATCTCATCACAACAGAGAAAATCTTAAAGAAAACCTCTTCAAACATAACTAATATATAAACATATATGAAACTAGGCAGAAGCTAAATCTACACATAAACACAGTAAGTACCAACTTATGCCGAAGAGGAGTGTATCGTATTGGAGATATATTACATTACCGTATGCCTTCTTGCCTAAAATGCCTACCAAAATTACATATATTTAAGCTAAGGCTGAAACAGTTATTGCTTGAACACTGCTTCTGCTCTGTCTCTGAATTTCTAAATCATAATATCAGATACACCTCATTTCCCAAATATTGTTAATTATGTATTATGCCACTTCACACTATAATTTACTTTGTGTTTATCAAGTCATCCCACTTAATAACCACTGCTATCAAATGTAGAAGCTATGTTGTATGTCAATTTATATTATTATGCACTTTGATTATGCCGATCGGCTGCTCAGCATGCTTTGCACTGAGAATTATTTTTCACTTTGTTGACAGAACAATTATGCTGTTGTCATATTTCACATATATCCAATGTATAATTTCCACCAAGGCTTGGCAACTCTCCTGAAAGTAAACTAAGGAGTTACTGAGTGGGGTATAAAAGTATACAATAAGTTTCCCATTAACATAAAAAAAAGGAAATTAATAATGTACAAGTATTCGAAAGGAAATTAAAAGCATTCCTCATATATCAAAATTTTTTTACAAAATGAATGTTTTCTTATTGTTAAAAGGCAATCTTTGGTGTAAGAATAGAGGAAAACTCTTAAAAGAAAAATGTGGTACTTTTACTTATGACATGATGATAAAATGTAAATTTATTTATATCATTAGGATAAAATGTGTTAAAATACAACCCAAATCACCTACAGATATAATCATGTATTATTCCTTTTGTACTATATTCATACAGCAAGTAACACTTAACTATTTGCTGTCCTTCCTAGTGTAGCAATTTTACTGGCCAGCAATGTATATCAAGAAAGTAATTACCTAATATGTTAACCTGTGGTGCACTTCATATTACAGTATCCATTTGGATACCAGCTCATTTTCTGTTATATGAGAATGTAAGCATCCTTCTTCTTTCCATTGCTTAAATAAGACTGAACCCTACCAAATAACTCATCCTTTATTCCACAGTGTTCTAATTCATTCAACAATATACAAGAAAAACAATAGAGTTCAATCAGGAAAAGAAATATGCTGGCTTTTGAAGTGGACTTAGCAGAATAGACAATTTACAAATAATGACCAAAAATTGTAGAATGAAAAAATGAATATGAAATGCCCCTTTTTGTGATTCATAGGTTGTGAGAAAGCTTTTTGACTCAGTTTCAACACAATTTGTACTCAAAGCTTTTGAGAAACAATGCATTAATTTAAACTATATTAGAATGATGTGCACCTAAGATGGCAAGAGGTAGGGAAGGGGCAGTGTACCATGACTCATCACCCAGTAACATCATTCTGCCGTGCTTGTCCATAGTGTGCACTTCAGGGTGTACATAGAACAATTAAATTGTTTTCTGTGTCAGTATAGGAACAATAAGGTTTTTCTTAGCATTTGTACTCTACTGTTAGTGAAAATTGCAACACTCAGAAACAATGGTCTGGACCACTCCAAAACTGGAGGATGTATAGAACAGTGGAACAATAATAGGTGATTAAGACTGGGGAAAGCTGATATGCTTGTAGATCCAGCAGCACTCTCTTTCATATGGCATGGACAGGTCAGTGTCATGCCACCCTCAGACAGAACAGAACCATCAAATGAGTTGCAAGCAAGTGCTGGTATGACTCTTCAATGTCCAAGAGAGCAGTATAAGTATCTCAGAGAGTCTGAATGGGGCAGAATGATTGGCTTCTGGAAAAAGGGTATGAGGAATGAGCAGATAGAAGAGGGTCATGCACAGTTACGAGTGGGTACTGGACACAGCATATGGCCACAGAATGGAATGATCACTATCTTATCCATATGGCCACAACCAACAGAACAGCTGTGTCCACAGTGTTGGCTCAATGTTGGTGTAGTGTAGGGGGTGTGGACATGTCTGTGTAGATGATTCAACACCCTCTGCTGGGGCTGGACTAACGGCACACGTTGTTGTGTTGGCTTCCACTGACCAGAAACCACAGACACCTCAGACTGCAATGAGCACCTGAATGCCATCACTGTGTACTGTGTGGCAGAATGAAGTGTTTTTTGATGAATCCCATTTCGACTTGTCCTGCAGTGAGTGATAGCTGCATACGTGTTAGGTGCTACTGTGTTAAACACAATCAGGCAGATTGCAAAGTTGAGCAGCATAGAGGGCAAATGACAAATGTGACAGTTTGGGGTGACAATGCCTATAATGTGCAATCTCATCTCCTACATATTGAGGGCAATCTGAACAGCATCTGCTATGCCAGGCAGGCTTTAGAGTCTGAAGTAATGCCCCTCGACATGGCTTTTTTCACCAGAACATTACCCGCCCACATGTGGCCAGGAAAGTGCAATCCATCTTTGAAGAACAATGTGTACCACTGCTACTCTGGCTTGCATATTTGCCTGACATGTCGCCTATCAAACATGTCCAGTATATGTTCGGTCAGCAACTTGATCATTTTGGTCCATCTCCAAACATTGTTGGTGCTTTGTGGATGTGAATACAAACTACATGGCAGTTTATACCCCCAGCAGCATATACAGGACCTCTCTGATTCCCTACTGCAGGGTCCAGAGACTCCGATTCTAGCATGTAGCTACACATCATACTGAATTCTCTCTGTCAAAATCATGAACAGTTCTGTAATTCTAATCATTTGTGTTGTCTTGTCCCTTAACTGTGGAATAAATTTCATTGTAATCACATCTCCTCCTAAGAGTTGAAATGTTCACAAATGGTGGTGTAGTTTTTAATTATGACTGACCTAAAGTGAACACAAATAGTATTACACTAACATGCAATAGCTATAGTCTTGCAAGTATCTAAATTTTTCAAGAGTTGCCAGGTAACAGCTGGTGCTGATAGTGTGGGATAGAAAAACAGAGCACAATGGTGAGTCTGTATAGTATTCAACATCTCTCTCTTTGCAGACTGCATAGCATAGCTGCCCTCTAACTTGCATGAAACTCTGGTATGCTACAGAATATACAGGATGTCCTAGAAATGAGCAACAAACTATGATAGGTTGTAGAGGCTGTCTTGAAGAACAAATTGAGAATAGGAACCCATGTCCAGAAACAACATCGAATGACACTGCAGAGCATCAAAGTTATAGCCACCAGTGCCTGCTTCTAGGCCACCTCTTTGGCAGCAGGCGTGACTTTTTATGCTGACCAACCATAGGTGGAACATCTCGCAATATTGATTGTTATTCATGGGTTGCAACTGATTGCTGTGGTCACCAATGGAGAAGATGGAGCTAGCTGCTGCATAGAAAGGCTTTGTCTCCTACAAATGTAATGCTCTGTTGCCTAGGTGAATGACAGTTTCAGACATGGGTTTCCATCACAGTTTATTTTTCTCCTGGAACCCTAAGTGTCCAATGTTTTTCAGTAAACAGGAGAAAAATAAACTGGAGATGGAAATCTGTGTCCAAAATTGTCATCCAACAAGGCAACAGAGCATTGCACTCGTAGGAGATAAGGCACGTCTACACAGCAGCTAGCTCAATCTTCTCTCCTGTGATAATGGCAGTCAGTCACGATCGTTGACTAACAAACAACCTTGCGAGACTTTCTGCCTATAATCTTTCAGTGTAAAAGGTTACATTCGCTGATGAAGGGCTGGCCTAATGGCAGGCACCAGTGCCTATAACTTCAATGCTCTGTGGCAGCATTGGACACTGATTTCTATCCTCAATTTGTTCCTCAAGACACCGTCTACAACACCTCGAAGCTTATCACATTTCTAGAATGCTGTGCACACTTCAATGCTACTTCATCCATTAGACTTTTTCAGGATAGTGGGTAAGTCAGACCTGAAAGAGGAGTCTGGCAAAATGATTTCTTATCAAAACTATTTACAGCAACCTTAGGGCAACTTTTCAAATGCTCAAACAGGGAAAAAAAGGAAGAATGAATACATGTTAGTGGAATGCGTCTGAAATACCTTGATTTTGCTGATAACATTGTACTGCTTGCCTCTTGCACACACACTCTCTTCAAAAACATGAACTTCATTGAACAAGTTTAAAATTTGGCTTAAAAATCAATCACAATGAGACTAAAATAATGTTTCATAAAGATATCAAACAGAAAACAGTGGATTAGTTTATGTATTTCAGGCAGTTAATAACAATGTCTGGATGGAAAGAGAAATAAGGATGTTTTTAGAGACTAAATGTGGTTTTCAAACCTGAGCTTCTGATACATCAGAAATGGAAGTTTACAATTATTGTGTGTTCTCAGTTATGACTTAAGGTAGTGAGACATGAAATTCTAAGACAAAAAACATCCAAAACCTAGTGATCACTTTGTTAGCAGAGGATAATTATATTTTAGGAATTACTAGGAAGGACAAGAAAACAAAAGGATGACTCGGTAATTACAACCACAGTGAAAATGAAAGGGAGTGAGTGGAACATTTAGCCAATCAAATTGATGGTATCCAGACCAAGGGAGTTCTTATCTGGATCAAGATTTAATGTAAGGTGGGCAGATGAGATTAAAAAATGTGCAAGAACAACATGAATGTGTATATGTGCAGACTGCAGAATGGAAAAGGCTAGAGTAAACTTTTATCTGTCAGTTGCTGTCTGACATTTGATGATGATGATGATGATGATGATGATGATACAAAGTGTTACAATATTTCAGCTATGTATTTCTAAACATTATAGACATGACTAGCAGGTGAAGTTTTGTGTACAACATTTGTGTAGAAATGATATGTTTCCATGTAGCATAAATGTAAAACTGCCACCCACTCAAATGTTGGTTTCAACACTACACTACTTTACTATGCATGATACTATTGGAGGTCACTGTCTTCCTCTAATGTTTGAACTGATTTACTCAGCCAGTTAACCTATAATAAAATAACACTAACTCATATTTTTAACTTTTGCATTAATATTGATGTTTCTTATATAGTGTTCACGTTTGTCGTTGGCCACAATGAGTGCTTATGTGATACAGGCAGCTGATGTTACTGACAGTTTTTTCCACATCACAATTCTATCATGTACAAGTTTTGTTAGAGTGTAAGAGTGGTTCTGTGGATGCTCACAGTCAATAAGGAAAACTGTGGTACTCCTAGGAGTCAAAACAGTGTTGACTTTGAAGCAGATATGCTTAGAGTTGAAGAGAAACTGTGTGCCGAGTACTGCAGCCATTGCATGTGACAAGGATTTGCTTCACAACACTACTGCGCTCTACATAAGCAGTTTCTGTACCCTTATCCTTACCAGAAGGTACAGACTATAAACCTGTCAGATTTTGGTGCTTGTGTCAACTTTGGTGCTTGGTTACTAAAGTATTATGTGGGCATTACCTTATTTTCAAGGTAAAGTATTTATACTGACAATACACGTTACCAGGAAACCATTTTCAATAATCAAAACGGCCACATTCCCATGGATTTCAGCTTGCTGTCAGCAACTACGTATGGATAGGTATCACTGGCAGTGATTTTTTTTCAGTCATACTTCTCTCCTTTCCTCCTGATTTGTCAGAGATATCTGATTTTTCTGCCAAATGTACTGGTAGATTTGATGAAAAAATATGGTTTCAACATAATGGCTCACACAACAAATTTTGCAATTCCCATCCATTTCTTCTGCTTGTGGGTCTCAATGATGAGTCTTGTTTATGAGACCCCAGTACACTTGGAGAACGACTTGTTTGCACAGATTATGGGTGCAGCAGAAGTTTTTACTGATGTGTCAGAACATATTGCATATATACTATTTGTGCAACAAATGTGGTGGGTATTATATCAATCTGTTTTTGAAGGTAACTACATTAGGAATATCAAAATTGACACAATAGTGAAAAAACAAATAAAATTTTGTTTCCTTTTTTAACATGGAAACAGACCATTTCCAGATCTGTACATCTACGTAAAAGTCCACGTCATCTATCAGTGTTAATAGGAGTGTCATCAAATCCCACATAGTTACCTATCCTCATAAACATAATAATTTATATTCTTTTCTGGTTCTCCCATTGGTAAAAGCCACAACAACCACATTTCCTACAAAAAAATCAAATCCCCTATTTTATCAAACTGACATATTTCACATGTTCCCTCAGCTTAAACAGAATTCGTTTCTCTCCTATTCAAAAAGAAAAGCCATTTTTCATCTCAGGAGAAACTGACATGTCACATTCTTTGATTTTTCTACCTGTACCTCTGGCCTTGGTATGCTAGCAGAACTAGCTGAGATAACGACCATCAGAGGAGAGGTCTAACTCCACTCAGTGCCAGTTTAGACCTTCTACACCTCTACCTCTACACCTACCTCTATGCCTCTACTCCTTCTGCCTCTCCACTAGCCATGTTGTTTTCTGTGGGGGCCTCACTAGCCAGTAGAACATCATTTGGCAGGAGTCTGGCAAGGATCTTGGTGGCTCCTTCCCGTCATTGCTGTATCAGATTCCATTCTGGTGCATCAGCATCCCCACAGGCTGATAACATGGGGAGGAAGGGTTTGCTATCCCCCCTGAGACAGCAATACAGAGGAGCTCACAATTGTTATCATACTGCTGAGAGCGCCACCAGTGGGACACCCCAAGCACTGTTGTGTGCCAACTTCATCACATCTCTTGGGTAGCACCTCTGCCAGTTATTTTTAGATAATTGCTAGAGCAGCATTTTGCATTATCACAATGGACATGTTTATGCTTGCTTGAGCTAATTTTCAGCTGTTTATTTCAAACTTTAGTATTGAAACTTGTGCTATGGATTGGTCTTGCTTGGAATGTTCCTTCACAGAATTTCTCTTGAGCCTACAGTGACTCTGCAGAAATATGCTTTCCATTGTGCAGGGTTTGAACAAAAATATGGAAACAATGCAAGAAATGCATGCTTGGACATAAATGCAGATGGATGCTTCTGTAGCCAAGGGAGCTGAAGTGTTTCATGTTTCAAAAGGCACCATATCAAAGATGTATACCACATACAGGGAAAGCAGGAAAACATTATCTGCTAAATGACAACACAGATGAAGTGTGTGTTGAGTGATCATAACAGATGATAATTGAAGAGGATTCTGAGGAAAAATAAAAGAATGACAGCTACAAAAGTCACTGCACAACTGAATGTCACACTCATGAACCTTGTCAGCATCAAAAAAACATTCAGGGAGCTCAATAAGCAGGCAATTGCAGGGCAATCTGGAATTATTGCGGGGTGAGCTGGAATTCCAAAACCACGCATCAGTGATGAAAGTGTTGGTAACAGAAAAATGTGGTGCCAAAGCCATAAAATGTGGACTATGGTGCCATGGAAGAAAGTCATTTGGTTGGACACTGTTTCGAACTTCTGGCTAAGTTCGTGTCCCAAATGTGAAACATGGTACACCAGGGGCTGAATAGGTATTCTGCAAGGTCGTACTACTACCAAGGTTATGTGAGCATTCTGGCTGATTAGGTCCATCCCATGTTACAACATTCATTCCCAAATGATGATGCCGTGTTGGAACATGACAACAGCTTACATCAACCAGGACTGATTTTGTGAGTACAGGGATGAAATGTAATATCACTCCTGCTCATCACAGTCACCAGTTCTCAATATTATTGAGTCTTTGTGGTTTACTTTGGAGGGAAGGGTGCTTGATAGCTATCCATCTCCATCATCATTACCTAAACTTGCCACCATTTTGCAGAAGGATTGTTACAAGATTCAATTGAAAACCATAAATTACCTGGATTTATCCATTCTGAGATGACTGGAAGCTGTTTTAAATACCAATGGGTTTCCTACACTTATTAGGCATTGCAATTTGTTGTGGTTTTGGTGTTCCCACATTTTTGTCCATCCCATTTATGTGTCCGTATCCACTATTCTGGAGCTTCTATTGTAGAATGTTAATAAAAATGTATTAGTAAAAGTACAAAAGTAAGCAATCTCCCCATAAAATGAGTGTGTTAAGTGTGATGCCCCACCTAGTGACATCCAAAAGAAACAGGATATGTTGTGATAGTAGGTTGTATCCTCTTCCTTGCTCTGTCACTGGCATCGTTAACGCTAACACAACACTACAACCTACATGTATTTCTTACACAAAACTATTACATTGAATAGATAGCACACACACTTCATGAAGGAATGCTCCAAGGTGATGCAAATAAAATAAAATACCACTGCAATTTAGATGGTTAAACCACTTTGGGACATCCAGGTCACAGTTATTTATTAAAGTGCAATGGTAATTTGTGTATATACACTTCAAAACTACCTTGATTACTGACACAGAAAGGTTCAGCATGTATTTAATTTCTGATTAAAGATTATAATGTAAATGGGTAAACTGAGGAAATTGTATCTTTAGTGTGAAAAACTGTTGACACAGGCAAATGTCTACAACAAGAATGTAACAGTTGACATTCACTGTGGTATTATGAAACAATAAACAGATTCTGGTTGTGATATCTGACAACTGTTCTATATTCTCAGTGAGCTGTAAATTGCCCCAAAGGACTGTGAAATAATATTTAACAGTGTGATACAAGCAAAGCACTGTTACAATGAGGTGAATGATTAGTCTGCATGGGGGAAGACTGTCACAACATGGTAGTGCTTACTAAACCTGTGACATACTGACTGACATATTGACTGACATAAAGGCTGATGCATTAAGCGTCTGACAATAAGTAGAAAAATAAAATGATGAATCTCTTATGCTTATGGCCATGTCAGCTGATGTGGCTACATCATGAGTGTTTGCATAACAAGGTAGAACTTCTCAATATTTGACAGTGTTTGCTCTATGTTTCAGCTGTAGCTGCCCCATAGAACACTGCATCCAAGCATTCCTGTTACAGAATTTATTTCCCACCTTAACTGCTCTTACTGTTTGTTAAACATTATCACAAATGGTAGTGTATTACAAAATTTTGCTGCCATTTCCATATTTATGGCAACTTGCTCTAGGTAAACACTTGAAATTGGCTTTTCAAGCTGAAACTAGTGACGTAACTAAGAGCAGCTTTCAAAAAATATTACAGCCTTCATTCACCAAATTTCTCTCACCCAGTACTGTTACTGCTTTGGGCTACAAATGGAATTATGAAAGCAGACAACTGCCTTATATTTCTTAAAAGTTCTTCACCAATCTGGGAGACATTGATAATATTTGTGTATTAAAAGATGCTATAGTAAATATTATGTTTCAACTGTTTCCAGAAATTTCATACTGAACAAATATCAGAAATGACAGTGAGGAGCTGTCTCAACAGATTTGACTCCCAATTACTCCCAGCAACAAATTCAACTTCAGTTAAATTTTAGAGGCTAAAGTCATAGCCTTTCTTCAGTGTGTTCTTTAAGAGGTATTCTAATAAGAAACCATATAGCCATGTGCTGTCCATAATCTCCAATCTTCCTACATTAATAGCTCAATCTCAAATCATTACCAAGGGCAAGATTGACCATAAGGTCAGATTTTACACTTTTTAGCACAACATGATTAAGTTCCACTGCTGTTGCACAGTATGTGTCTTGTGGCTTCCCCTTCCTTACATGTACCAGGTTCACTGAAATTTGCAGGTCAAAACTTTCACTCTTAACATATCTTTCAAGTCTGTAATCCTCGTTGTATCGGTTTCTGCTATACCCTGTTCTCCATGTACCACTACCCCTATTTCTATCCCATATCTTGACCCACCCTCCTCCCTCCACCCAAAAAGTCGCTTACTGTCCTGCTGGTTCAATATTTCAACGAAATTATCTACAGTGATTTATTGTCTTTACTCGTACCACGTACCATTTTTGTATTTTTACTGATAATTTGCCAGATAAAATGGACATTCTTCAGAGACAAAATGCTTCAGTGTCAACTGCATGTTTTGTAATGGACATAAAAAGAATCACTAATTATTATAATATAAGAAATAGTCTTCAGAGCAAAATCTCTAGTTAGGGTCAGGTTTCATTTCCAAACAGCATAGCCCACAAAAAATGTAAATATCTGAACCTGTTAAATATAGTTCAACAAATGACAGGCTCTGATAATACTAACACAAAGTGTAAGAGGGGCTTTATAGAAACCACTTCTTGGCTAAGTAAATCATTTACCTGACATCAAGCACAAGTACACTTATCACTATTCACACATTTGTATTTAATTGAGTACAATACTTATGCTGGTGCTTTTAGCAAGAAGGTCTTACAGAAACTTCTTATTTCCACAATTCCAAGTACAACATAGTTCATACTTTATACCCATTATTGTAATATGTTTCATTTCTTCCATCACTATGCTTGAATTTTCTCTCAAAAGAAATAAAAAATATCAAAGTTGTAGCAATACATAAAATATCCTTAGGGTGCAGGTTTGGTGCAAGTTTTACTGCATGATTGATTTCAAGATTTCATGTCTCATCTTTATATATACCTGTGCACATGGTAAAAAAAGAATTAAGATTACGTAAATTAGTTCATATACAACACAACATACATTTCTTGTAAAGTATATGCTGTAAGCTAATCAGTTAACCATTCTTAAGGTTGGGTTGGAGGTCTGTGCTGAATCCCAATACATAGAAATTATACTTAGTCATAGCAAATACCAGTACTAGTTCAATAATATTTTCTATCTTCAAATGTATATCTGAAGATGAGATGTGAAGTCTTCAGATTGATCATGCAGTAAAACTCGTAATGCCATTACTGCACTATGAGGCTATTTCATTTATTGTTATCACTGTATCTGGCTGCATTCCCACCGTCCACTATGTAGGTTAATGAAGATGTGTGTATCAAAATTTTTACTTCAAAGAATGTTATAAAGATTCTCTCTCTCTCTCTCTCTCTCTCTCTCTCTCTCTCTCTCTCTCTCTCTCTCTCTCTCTCTCTCTCTCTGCTTTGGACAATTTCCTTAACACTGATAAGTAAATTCCACTCATTACAAAATAAGAAATAAAAAAAATCATGATTTACAGTGCTCATTTAATGAAATGCTTTTACATTCTGTTTCCTTTGCTAAATCACAAATTACTAAATCATAATTGCCTGCTTCCCTAGTTACTGTATTACTGAGATTCCTGTGAAGGTCCTTGTATGCTGCAGTCTTTGCTAATGTTGTCACAACTGTAATGGGAATCACTGTACGTAATGTTTGACTGTAAATCATTTAAGCTTTGTAGTTTGCGCTTCTTACTGTTAATATAAAAAACTATCTCACCTCACCTCTAAATAGGCATAGAATAGTTCACAAACCATACACAGGCAGGCCAGTGTACCAGGTCATTGTTCATTACACTGACACTCAAAATTTATCTGTGTCTGGTTATTACCCTTATTGTATAAGCGGATGATAAGGGTTAGAAGGTATTTACAGAACCCTCCAGTTACCTAAGATATATGTGGCTTTATTTAAATTCCTCTGTTATTCACGCTGTTCAGAATGATAAGCTGGGTGTTAGTGATAGATTATTTAGCTCACATACGTGTGAAAACTATTCCTCAGGCATAAGTCATCATTATCAAGAGTGGTGTTAAGTGGTCCATGTTTAGTCATCTCAGTTATAATTGATATGACCTTTATAATCCTAAACCAAGTGCTAATAAATAAAAAAACAATAAATCAAAAAAATGCAGAGTATTACTATGTAGCAAATCCACGATCCCTTGCATAAAGTGTTTCACTGAATGTTGTTTACTAGATGAGCATAATCGCAGAAGGATAAGTAATTTCAAATGCCAAGTGCAAACACTGAAGGCATTGGTTTACATTCAGATCCATAATGAATCCATAAATAATCATCACAAAAATATTTCCATTTCAACTCCACTATTGGCAGTAAGTGTTAAAATTGATTGAAAATGTGGCAGTGGACCATAATGCAATCATTCTCATTATTTGCAGCACGACTGTCACTCATCCCATCCTAGCAATCCCAAAGTGACAAAATAATAATGAAATTCAAAGTTATAGCTACTCTATGGAAAGATAAATGAAATGATCACTTCATTATGTATTTCTGTGTGTTCCACGAGCAGTAGGGTAGTGAATATTCAAACCAACATCTCAAGAGCTTAAAATTATGCCCAGTAGTTTCACTGGTAGGCTAAATATCCTTAATGTCAATTTATTTAACAGTATCTGGATCAAACAAGTCTACAACCAATAACTAATACTACAACAGTTACAGTAAAACATTTCACAAATCAGCACATCTATTTCATATTTTATATTACTTCCTTATATCATAAGAAGTGAAACACTGCTTTACAGAGAGCAACTTCATTTCCTTTCTTTTTCCATACAATGTTGCTCCAATTTTGCCCTTCTGCAGTGTTTTATTAACCCTATTTGTGCATTATCTCTAGAATAGGTAAATGTTTACCAACAGTACCCATAGAGACTAGGACTTTTGGCGGCCTGTCAACTTTTTTTTTCATTACTTTGTGTGTCTCCATTTCTGTATGATTTTTTGTTATGTTCCAGTGAGATCCCAATTTTAATTTCATTAGTAACAAAACATCATGGAGATTTACTCAGATTTTATATCTTCAGTTGATTTCTCTATAAAGTGCTCTGTTGCAGAAGTGGCTGATTACTTGATTTGCAAGTTGACTTCTAAAATTAATATGGGTAACAGGCTATGCTGAACTGGTTGTCAAAGCAAAATGTTGCTGTAGACAACTGAGTCATTCAAAAAGCAATAAAATACCTTCATCTACCAGCATTTCGACTTCCAAGCTATTGTATACCAATCCTCTAACTATAAAAACCAATCAAATGTGAAAAATAACACACCTCCTTCATATAGCTTTTCTCAGTTTCTACAAGAGTTCAGAAAATAGTATGCATCTGCACTGAAGTTATCATTGCTGTCGAGGTGCATATAAATTATTGTATGTGCGGTCTCTGTTCTATCAGACATGTCCAACAGAACAGATGCCACACATATAACAATAAAATCAATACGCGAGTTGTTTGTAAGCATATTTATGGCTATACTTCATAGTGTAGGAAACATGAGTATCAACTTAACTTTTTTGTTGTTTGTATCAGGAATATCAGAAGAATGAATCCACAGCTAATAAATGCTAATTGAATACAAAACCATCTCCAAGGAGGAGAGCTCCAAAGTTCATCAGTAAATATTTACAGTGTTACTCACTTGTTTGCTGATGTGAGTTTTGCTTGCTCATAGTTACTCACACTAATGAATTTATAAAATTAGTTATTTGAATAAAAATATTTTTAGTGAAGAATATTATAAATTTATTTTTTAATTTCTAGGTTTCCAATGGATTATTTTATAGTATGAGCCACCTTATTAAAAATGGTGTTACTTTCATGAGACCTGTACAATCTTAGTAAAAACAATGACAACCTATGTTGTATGTGACATGTCCTATACTGGTACTATTATGCCAATAATTATAAGTAAATAAATGAAATCTTGTTTAAGATAAACACCATTAATTCTCATGATAAACATAGTCATTTTGCTGCATTATGATACAAATAAAATGAAAAGAAATTTAATATGTTTCATTTGGTTAAGGAGTTTTAAGTATGAAACTAAACTTCACTGTAAGACAAGTGTCACACTTCAATTCATAAAAATTTGTATACTGAAAATACATGGCAAAGGAAGTCTACACATCCACAATAGCTAGATAAACTGCCTTACACTAATCATGTAAATTTTGTACTAAAATATATTCTTCACTATTGGCCAATTTCAACCATAAATAAAATATTTTATTCAGACAGCAGAAAGTCTCAGTGGAACCATTATGTCTTATTTTAAAATATATATAGCATACTTTGTAGATCAATGGACGGCATGCAGAAGGAATTAGCAGTATCTAAATGAGTCACAGCAGTCACCACAGAGCACAAGAATAAGTAACAGCATCCGTAGTCAAATGTAATTGTTTTTCCTCATAATTTTCTGACTTTCTCTGTAACTATGCATTTCATGAAATGAATACAGCTGGAGTACTGATTTTTTTTCATTTCGTTAAACTATTGTTGGCTTGGACTCATTTCACAAAGCTGTGCTCTTTATAACTGAATGATTTATTGTATGATTTATTATATTAAACTACCAGAGAAAATATAATTATACTCCCATACTTTACAGTTCAGTTTTTTACATGCTGCATTGAAGCACAGTAATTAGTACAATTAAGTACCTAAATTACACAATTATTTTATTGTAAGTACCTGTCATCATCTGTAATTGCCGGGGTGGAAGAAGACCCCTGGTTAGGACAATACTCTATATCAACATCAAGGTACCGAATACCACGAATTAATTCCCCCCAGACATCAGAATCTTGTGTGAGAAGAAAATGGCTGACTGTTTGCCTTGGCAAGGGTATACTCCCTCTGTTAAAGTGATTTGAATTGTATGTACCAGGAAAGAACAAACCAATAAGAGGCATGTTCTCCAGCTCAGCTCTGTTGAAAAGAAAAGAAAAGAAAAAATGTATTCAAATTCAGTAATTAATTTATTCTGCAAGTTACAATAAATAAATATAGAAAACTATTGATACAATACTATATATATATAAACAAAGATGATGTGACTTACCAAACGAAAGCGCTGGCACGTCGATAGACACACAAACATACACACAAAATTCAAGCTTTTGCAACAAACTGTTGCCTCATCAGGAAAGAGGGAAGGAGAGGGAAAGACGAAAGGATGTGGGTTTTAAGGGAGAGGGTAAGGAGTCATTCCAATCCCGGGAGCGGAAAGACTTACCTTAAGGGGAAAAAAGGACGGGTATACACTCGTACACACACACATATATGTGTGGATGGATATGTGTGTGTGTACGAGTGTATACCCGTCCTTTTTTCCCCCTAAGGTAAGTCTTTCCACTCCCGGGATTGGAATGACTCCTTACCCTCTCCCTTAAAACCCACATCCTTTCATCTTTCCCTCTCCTTCCCTCTTTCCTGATGAGGCAACAGTTTGTTGCAAAAGCTTGAATTTTGTGTGTATGTTTGTGTTTGTTTGTTAGTGTGTCTATCGACGTGCCAGCACTTTCGTTTGGTAAGTCACACCATATTTGCTTTTAGATATATTTTTCCCACGTGGAAAAAAAAATATATATATATATATATATATATATATATATATAAAAAAACTGATCATTCTATTATAACATTGTAAATTTGCAAGATGCTAGTCATTACACCACAGCAAAAACAAATATGAGTCCTGACCCCTCACTTGACAAGATTTTGCTGTGCTAATATAAAAATTCCAAACTGCCTGGTCCTCAGGGAAAAGGATCAGTGAAGGGTAAATCTCATTTGGTAGAAACAGAGAATTAATCTCTCCGACATCATAGAGTGGTTATTTCTCACAAAGTAGACCTAAAGCAAGGCACTAAAAAAAAAAAAAAGAAAAAAGAAAAAAAAGGCCTACAAATGAAATGCTTTACAACGATAAAAAATTATTTTCATGAGTACTAAAAATAATATAAATTCAGAAGAAAATGGCATTAAAGTTTGTACATATCCAGAAAAAGAACTTCTAAAACAGTGCCAATACTAATTTTGCATGTTAATAACCATAAACAAGAAATAAAATTTCTGTGTGTGCATTTTCATTCCACGCCTTGGATTTTTTTTAACATGTTGAGATAAAATCATAAGAAGTGTTTCATGTTAAATGTAATTTAATCATTTACAAATTAGTTTGTGATGTGAATGTAAAATGACTCGTTCCACATCATTACAATTTATCATGCAAAATGATGCATGGATCACTAAACTAACTAACTAATCACTCTCTTTAATACAGTGGCTACACCAGTGACATCAGTCTTCCATAGTACCTTCCATCAATGTATGTGCAATGATGCCTGACATGTCAGTGTTGGATGACAACTTGATGATATTTGGTGGTTACAATACATACTCAGCTGGTGATGTCATGTTGCCATCTATGTCTATATTATCACTGTTTTCTGTATTGCCTTTGAATGATGCTTGCGCATGATCTGTAGATATTTGGACTGCCGCTGGCCTCTGTATGCTCGATAGACCATCCACATAATCACCTTGTGTTGTTTTTTCATTTCATTTTTGATGCACCTGTAGGCCTAGCATTCACTAAATGCAGGACTTATTAGGCTTTTTCGATTTCATTCAATGTGAGTTTTCCTCTGTCTTGGGTTTTATATAATTCTGTGCAAATTTAAGAGTCATATGAGATCACATCTTTGATTATTTTGCAGTTTTCAGCTTAGTACAGATCTTCACTTATATTCTGTTCAATATTTTTATTGTCTCACTTTGGGTCCTAGTATTTCTCCACACATTCTTTGCAATGACACTTGAGTCAATGTCCTAGCATAACATGTTTCCACGCTACACCAGTTTATAACTTTACACAAGTCTAATTCATAACAATCATGTGCGTGTGTCTACACTAGTGTGATGACGTCACAGGCAAAACAAATACTGTGTGCCAAACGCATACAGACATGATCTATCTATTGTGGGCTCAACAATTGTTTATGTACTATTGGCAGGAGGGGGGGAGGGAAAGATTAGTGTTTAACACCCTACGACAATGTGGTCATTAGAGACAGAGCACAAGCTCGGATTAAGGGAAGGATGGAGAAGGAAAGCAGCTGTGCCCTTTCATACTCTATAAAAAAGAATATATGTTGCTGAAAGAAAAGACATATGACTACACTATATTTTTTTCCTTTCCTGAGAGCTTGTGTTGGGGAGGGGGGGGGGGAGCACCTTTAGCCTCACATATATTCTGCATTCATGACCTCATACTGACTTAAATATTAATTTCCAGTCACTGGATCCTTATTACAAAATACTCAGTTTAGGATCCTCTACCATATATTTAATTTTTACCCTCATTTTTGATGCCTAATCCATCCACATAATAGTCCAATATTTCAGTTCTTTCCCTGAATCGTCCCAGACATTCCACTGCATGACTCCTCCATTTTTCTTAAATATTACTGAGTTCTTCAGTAACTTCACACACTATTAGGTGTGGAAGCACAGTCAAAGGAATAAAATACCACACACTGAGTAAGAGCTCAATACTGTAAATGTTAATGAAAGGAGACTATACAATTGTTTCTGCATAGCTTTGTAGAACATCAGAAATTCCTTCATCATATATTCCAGCTACTGCATATTTATTTTAAAAAATTGCCATTATTAATGATGGTGAAAATCCTCTGCCATTTAAAAACAGAATTTACATTCTGATATATGAGTACTATGTAATTGTAAGTTCTCATTCTGTTGCTCATTACACACCTTAAATCTAAAGTCAATTACTTTTACTCCACATTTAACTTGTATGTTACTGGAAAATACCGGTATGTTTGTAAATGATAGCTAACATATACACAACAATTGGTGTGAATTATGCAGCTGAATTCACTGCACTTCGTATGACTGACAGTACTCAACAAAAAATTAATTTCTTGGTGTATGCATACAATGGTATTGTTGCATTTGGCAGTATTTGACAAAAAATGCAAATTTACATACAATATTCAATATACTATCTGGCTAAATCATGAAAGTTATGACAATTATATTAAAATGCATTGTGTTCTTGTTTGCCATCATACAGAAAGATGCAATCAGCACCTTACCTATGATCCCACATCCAAGTAGGGTGGATTTTAAGACAGACAGCCTGATGCAATTCATTGTATTTGTAGGCAGCAATCCAATAGGACAGACAAGCATCTCCAGGCACGGGATTTTCTCCAGACCCTTTACTCCATCCATTGGGGTACTGTTGTTCAGCAAAGCTGATATTAGTACTGTAGTATCCATCAGGGTAATCATGAGGACTGATGCGAATGAGAGGCTCTGTGTCTGTAATCCAAATATCCGTGTGAGAGATAAAACACATCAGTTCTGTGGTGTTTTTTGCACATGGCATCAAACTGGAGTTTCGTTAAAAAAAACCTGTGTTTATAAAGTCGGTAACTTGCAAAAATAGTGAAGTGCCTAAGCATACTCGACTCATGAAACTCTTAAATTACCATTTCCACCCACAAGGCAAAATTTCAAATCTGCTTATAGAACTACTTAAAAAAATAGAAAGAAACCTATGTGTAGCTTTCAGAAATTTTATATTCCTTCCTCAGGAAGGAAAGAGGAATTGGTTGAGGAAGGTTGTAAGGAGATTTAGAGGGACTTGCCTGTTATGAAGACAAAAGGAAACATCTTAGTTTTTCTACTTTTAACTGTTTCTATTGGCAGTATATGGGATTTTGCCTACAGACCTGCAATTCTGTCTTCTTGTAATTTAACAAACCGAAGCATACATGAGATGAAACAACAGCATGTATAATTAATAGATCTCCATAATAAGTGTATTTGCCCAAATAAAGCAAACTGTTATTATGTTTCTAACATAAAATTATATATTCTTATAGAAAATATTTTGGTTTTATAGTTTAGAAGTCCATATTATGAACTAACTAACTAATATACAAACTGTTGAGTCTGTTGGTCCAGCAGTAAAGTGCATGCCTGGTAACCAAAACGTTCTGGGACATATCTTTAATTCTCTTATCTATCAATGTAATTGCTGCATTGCCTAATGAATGATATAAAATACAATTGGTATAATTTGTGAATTATATGTACCACTCACAAACAAATCATATGTGTACTTAAAGATAAAGGCCAGTAACAAACATCATGTTCATTCAAGAATATCAACAGCTGAAACATGCATTCATGATGTACACAACTCCCAAGATTCAACAACTGATGTGGTTCAATAAATTATCACAGCACTGCATCTTTTTCTATAAGAATCTGAAAAGTTGCTTCACATCCTTCTATGGATGAGTTCAACAAATTTTTAATGCTTTCAATGAATTTCTGTATCATTATAGTGAGAAGCATTTTCCCATATTTTCCATACATTACAGATTTGCAGTGCTTTACATTAAAAGAATAGGAAATGAAACAGCATTGTGAGAATTTCTTGAACCACTTCAGAAGTCCAGTCTTGGGCAGTCTGAATAGTTTGGATGCATTTCTTTTAGTTGCTGATATTTATTATTACTGACTATGAAGAGGTAAGTTATGAACTTTAATGAAAAATATATTATATTATTAATTTTGAGGAATATCTGGATAAAAAAATGGTATATATTATTTATAAAATTGCGTTTTTAAACATTAAAAATTTGTTAAATTCATCCTGTAATATTTTATAGGAAGATGGGCAAGAAAATCAGCTGTGCCTTTTCATAGGTATCATCCCAGTATGTGCCTTGATTGATATAGAGAAATCATGGAAAACATAAATATGAATGAGCAGATGATACTTTAAGTGCCAAAAAACAAGGGTAATCAAGCAATTATGAGGATGGCGAGGTTGTAGGTTTTATACCTAGGTTGGTACAGCAGTGTTATTTATAACTGTTTATGCATTAGTGGTTTACAAATTATGACAGTAGGGAGATTCACATTGTCCAACAATAAAGACAATAGCTCCAACATTTGGCTACTCATGAAGAGAATTCATCTACCATGTATATAAAGGGTGAAAGCGTATTAGAAAAGTTGACTTTGTCCTAAATTGGAAACAAAGCAATACCTCAGATTGGGTAGAAAGAAAAAGAAGTTCCCTGAGGCCCTTAAGGACAAGGAAAACCTACATTTAGATATCCAGATGGCTATTGATTGATTGACTTTTTAATTGGTTCAGTTTCAACATACACCACAAATTGTACAAATGGTACTGGACACTTGAAAATGAAGTTCCAGTTACATTTAGTATCGGAAAAAAAGTGAAAGTAAGGTACGTAGGTAAATATACAGTACTTGTAACCTAAGTTTGTTTATAACTGTTTAACGATGCGGCAAAACGAGAATAGAGAAATATATATCATCACCCTAATAAGGACACACAATTAGGCACATATTCCTAAAGTCTAAGTTTACCAGAATTGTTTAACTAAAATTTATTTTTACATATTCAGAAATTCTTTTACAGAATGGAAACAGTAATTTGTTAGGATCACCTTTAGTTTACTTTTAAACATTGGTTATATATTGCATCTAGTATCTTATTATGAAGTATGATACTAATATTAATTATGCTCTTCTGGTAGGATGCTGTTCTGGAATATGTTTGATGGACATTTTATTGCCCCCTGGTACAGTAGTTATGTAGATTTTTGTCCTACATAATTTGTCTGGTTTGACAAACCAGTTGCTATTGAATAAGATAGTTCCACAGATGAATAAGCATTGACCTTCCAGAACACCAAGCTCAGTAAAGTGAAAGTTACAGGATTCCATTTCTTTAAGGCCGCAAATTATTCTTAGAGCTCTTTTTTGTATTCTGAAAACATGTATGCTACGAGTTGAGTGTCCCCAGAAAATGGTCCTACAGCACAGCAGCCAGTGGAACTATGCATATTATAACTTCAGTACTGTTGTTTTGCCTGCTGTATAATTTAATAATACTCTTAGACCATAGCACGTGAATGACAGTTTTTGACTAATTATTTACATGTGTGTCCCATTTCAAGTGTTGCTGAGCACACAGACCCAAAAATGTTGTCACACTTACATTTTCTAGAGGATCATTTTTTAATCTTGTTTGAACAGGCATTTGTGTAGAAAGGGGAGATAAGTGAATGTTGACACAAACTTTTTTTTTTGTATTTACAATGAATTTTTTATGGAAATTCTGAATGTATTTTCATAAAACTTTCTGAGCTGGATCCAATGAGCAATATATTGGAGTCATCAGCAAATAGGATAGTTATTTGGCGACTCTTATGTTCAACAAGGTGTCCACATAAATCAACCTGTCCTAGTACTGAGCCCTGAGGTACATTATGTTTTATTTTTAATTTGCTGGAAAGGAAAGAGCTTTTTTTCCAGCATACTTGTCCTCCTGAATATGAGTATAATGCCTTAACTGCTGTTCCAATATGCTTGACACCATAAACCAAATATGCATGTCATCCACAGGGTGCCTAAAAGCAACATTGATAAACAGTCTGCATTTGCAAGCATACTTCCATGTCTCATCTGTCATAAAATTAATGAAACTATGGAACAATTAAGGATTCCCACTTGACTAGCTCACTCTTATCATGAAAATAATCTTTTTTTGTCCTCAACTGAGGTCTATGAATGGTTTCCTGCACTCTATCATACCACCAAACACAGATTAATAAAAAATGAAACTATGGAGCCATAAGTTTGCCAACCATTCAGGAAATCCTGATCTTGTTATGAAAAAATATGGGGTGTATTTGGCTACAAATGGGCTTCAATTAAAGTAAATGTTACCTGAATAATATGGGGATACTGGAATGGGAGAGACCAACAGTTTATGTAGCAAAACTGTGACAACAATGCACTTGATGAAATGCCCTCTATCTCCATCTAGCTGTATAAGGCTTGAGTCAGTATAGACTAATATCAGTGGCATTAATATGGCAAAAATTTGTGATGCATCTTTATAACTGTTACAACCCTCACTTATTTGTTGAACACAGGGAACGTCTGTAAAAAAACAATTAAAATGGTCTATTAGTTCATGAACTGAACAGTAATAGTTCTTGGTGGAATATCTGTCCAAGCCACAATAGAAATTAATATGAAATAGTTGTTGATAATTCAAGTCCAAGCACCTTTTAGCTAATAAACAAAGGTTTATTAATCATAATTCCATTAAAGCTAGCAGTGGTGGAAACTACAAGTTAATATTTCATACCACCTTGCACACAGTAAACAGTCACGCAGTTAAGAGTTCACAGGTAGAGGTGAGTCCAATAACAGGAACATATGAAAAGACCACTGCTAGGTGACCTTATATTTGTCAGCTACAGAAGTTCACATGACCAGCCTGCAGTATCAGTTGCATTCCTGCTGCAGGCATCCTTGCCGGATGAAAGTGATGTTACACATATTGATATGTTAGTATCTTCCATTAATAAATTTCATGGTGTTACTAAAGTAACTATTACCTAAATACACCCCTTTCCTTTGTGATTTTATACTGAAATATTTAGCACCTTTTTCTTTGTTTTTACATTTTAAATTGATGCATTCTTTAAAATTTATACTTTTGCTTTAAATTTCACTTCCTTTTGCCAATTAGTCTTATGTTTTTTTGTGTGCATGAAATTACTGTGTTGTACCACCACAAATAATAAAAAATATATTATCAGTCACTTTAAAGTGATAGGAAAATTCATTGGTTATAGGATTCATACATTAAAGCATGCATCCTTGAGACACCCACTCATAGAAGAAGAAGAAGAAGGGTTCTTTTCCTATACCAGCATCTGGTATCTGACTTTAGATCATGAAAGTTTATGTAGAACCAACAAAAACATGTACTATTAGCGTCAGAAACAAGTAAACACTATTACTAGAATTTTTATTGAATATATCAACTAATCTTTTTGGCTAAGGACACTAATTCACGATTTTATCTACATAGAGGCAGTTGGTTCAAACCCATTATTGTTTGCCAGTGACCTGAGTCACAGTAGAAACCTCTGTGACGTTTTATGAACTGTGGGCTAGGGACACTGTGCAGTCAAGTCAGGTTACAGTTCTCTGACAATGTTCTAGATGTGAAGTCTATAGTGTGTAAATTTGGATACATGTCACATAATGTGGATTAATGCCATTGTTAAGCCCCTCCTTATGAAAGGCAATAAGAGAGATGTCAGCAGTGAAGCAGGTCAGTAATTATTGATATCATTCTCCAAAATTTTTGAGAAGGTGGTGTCTTCTACAATAGTATCTCACCTTAGCAACAGTAGTATCCTTAGAAAATCACAGTTTGGGTTTCAGAAGGGTTGGTCTTCTAAGAATGCCATTTACATGTTCAATAACCAGATTTTGCAAGCACTAAATAATAAAATAGCGCCAGTTGGTATTTTCTGCGACCTCTGTAAGGCATTTGGCTGTGTGAATCACAGTATTCTCCTAGATAAATTTACATTTTATGGGATTGATGGTACAGCCAACCAATGGATAACATCATATATAACCAAAAGAATGCAGAAATTTGTGCTTTTCAGTTCAAGCAAAATAGTCCAGGGACATAATTCTGACTGGGGAGAAATCACATATGGGATTCCCCAAGGTTCAGTCTTGGGTTCACTACTGTTCCTCATATATGTAAACAATCTTCCATCTAGTATATGACAAGCAGAATTACTTCTTTTTGCAGGTGACACTAGTATTGTAAACAATCTGTGCATACATACAGAAACAGAAGAAATGGTAAATAAAGTTGTTAAAAGTATCATCAACTGGTTTTCTGTGAATGGTCCCACCCTCAATTTCTAAAAAAAACTAACGTATTCATTTCTGCACACTAGAGGTACAACACCAATGATAAGCATAACATATGGCGAGGAAGTAAAAAAAATGGGTGGAAACTTCAAAATTCTTAGGGTCATGTTGATGAGAATTTAAATTGGAAAAAAACCACACACGCACACATTTTGAAACCTCTACAACTCAGTTCTGCCACATTTGTGCTTAGAGTCATTGCAAATCTTGGGGAAGGGACAAAACAATAAGTTGACACATTTTGCGTATTGTCATTGAATGTGATATGGAATACTGTTCTGGGGAAATTCATCTTAAAGAAAGTAAGTATTCATTGTGAAAAAACATACTGTGAGAACAATATATGGTGCTCACCCACAATCATCTTGAAGACATCTGTTTAAGGATCCATGGAACATGTTACTAACAAACTAACTAATGAGGTGTGTGTAAAACTTACAGTTCGCCTATATGCATTTTACTTGCTGTACTCACAAGTAAAAGTGGAAACTGCATAACAGAACACCCTCTGTCTCTCATTCCAAGAGGAACAATATTCTGGAAATGCCAGTGTTAGCAAACTGTTTGTATGTCTCTATCCTGAAAGTATACCATGAGTGGGTTCATTGCACCTGAGCTGAGTTGCCTGTGTCATTAGCACAAATGTCAATGCCAAACAACATACTGCAGTGCTGTAGTTCTTAGTTCAAATAAATGAATGGGTTTCAGAGACTGTCTACACAACATTTCAGCAAATCCTTCTATTAATATGACTAGAAATCAGGTAAATGGCATCTACAGCCAAACTGAGAATGGTGTAACAACAAAAAGAAGTGTGTTATTTATTGTTAATATTCTGATATTATAGTAAGAAAATTATTTTTTCAAATATTAAAAAGAGTCACAATTTTTGACAGTTATATAAGCTGCTCTTTTTATTTCTTTCAATACTGATACTCTAAACAGCATTTTAAAGTTTGTCAAAATGTGTAAACATTTTCCTTTTTAAAAACTGAATTAAGTAAAATAAAAAAAATTGCAAAAGTAAGGGCCATCATCGACACTAAAATTGCTAGAGATGGAGCATTGGCTCAATAGGTCTAAGATGGAAATATAACTGACCATGTTCTGTTCAATAAGGTATTCAACATACCAGTATTCACCTGAAATTATGTAGCGAAACCACTGAAACATAAATTTGGATAATTGGACAGGGATTTAAATCCCACACCTTCTAAATATCAGTCCGGTGTTGTAACCACTGTACCAACTCACACAGTCAAATAGCTGAAATATGAACATGTTCACCGTCCATAGATATATAAACTATTATTGCTTCCCTCATTTTTCACTGCTTTATAGCTCCTTCAGGAAAACCATTCTCACCATGACTGGCAAACTTTTGGGATGTGTTATATTTACTATAAAATTATGAAAACAAAGACAAAAATACAGCTTCTGATTTTTAACTCCACTGGTAGCTGCAGTTCATACACAATTAAAATTTCAAGCTTCTAGCAGAATTGTAAATTGCTTGCATTTTTAGGACACATTGAAACATTCAAGCATCACAAGAACTTTTCTGTTTTATTTTCATTTGTGTGTAGGAAATGAGTAGTGTTAAGTATCAAAGTAAGCAAGAACTATGACAACCACTTTCTTGTCAGCACATTTAGTGAAGAATGGAGAATGTCCTTGTTCACACTTAATTAACTTAAAGAGTACCTGGAAAGGTTACAATGAAGAAATACTAATAACTGAAAATGCTAGTAAATCAAGTATCAAAGCCAATGTTGCTGGAGGCCATACCTTGTGTTACTTCTTGCAGTGAAGATACATTGTAAAGGCAAATCCAGTCTGCATCCAGACTAGGCTGCCAGTTCAGTTCCAGATCATACTGAAGTGTGTTGGATTCATGCCCCTCTGCAGGACACACTGTGAGTGACACATCTGGGAAACCATTTCCAGCTGAAAACAGAAACTTTTTTTTTCACATTCACCAAACTTCATATACTGGAATTTAATTTGTTCCATGTGGAAGTTTATCATTAGTGTTAGGAATAGCTCCTCAGTTGGCAGAAAGGCTTTTAATATGCATTCAACTAGCAGTAGTCTAGGGCAAATGAGGATACATATTCAGTTCTAAACACATAACTACCAGTCTCAGGTGTCTGGTGTCATTCTATATATCCACTTTGTTTGTGTGCTTCCAAAAGGCAATTGAAGTGGAATGTTACACTGGGAGTTTAAAAGATGAGGGAAGAACACAAATAGATAGTACGTTGGTGAGTGTCACAAACAGTACTCTGCTTCATGCTATAGAGAGGCAGAGCTGGGAAACAATTTTAAATAGAAGAGACAATAAGCTATTCAGTAAACATTTTGTAACAGAGTGAGGTGGGACTGTTCTGCTTGATCTTATGCCACTCCTGTTACCAATATTATTTTTTCTGATTCTTTTTATTAGTAATACATATATGATGGTTACATGAAATAACTAACTTTTTTGTTCATGCTGTGGTTCTCGGAACTTTATTATTCACAAGATAGTTTTCAGACTACTGCTGATAATGGTATAATTAGTTGTTATGGAAACATTTTATTAGAATTAATATTCATAATTTATAAGACTTGAAGACCAAATGCATTTCAAATTGTCATACTACTAAAAAATGTTTCTTTGAAGATTAACATTGTTCATTTAAAAAGTACACTTTCTTCACTTTTCAACAAACATTTTACTTTCTTCAAATTCACAATAATTTAAAAGTTATTCATTTTTAAAATTTTCGTGTTCAAGAATGTTCATATCTCGGAATGTAATTCTTTCCTAAATCCAGCATCATAGTTTTGTAGCCTAGATTTTTCTGTTTCCAAATATGTATTCCTTCACTAAAATAACTTGTTAGTTTGTTAATTATTCAGGTTAGAAGATTTCAGCTTTTTGAAACATTTTGGTGAACTGGTTTTCACCAGGAAACAGAATGAAGAATTGTCACAATCAACAATTGTTGGGAACATCATATTTTCACACTAAGAATACAAAAAATCATATCACATATTTGGCTTCAAAACTTTTAAGATATTACAATGATCTCATTTAATTACTATAGAAAACTGCAACTTAGAACTGAAAACTTTTTGTTTCAATTTAGTTTTACACTGACGAGATAACTATTTGAGTCCCATACCTTCCAAATCTAAGTTCAGCACCTTAAACACTCTGCCATCTCACTTGGACCATTCTTTCTATCTAAAACCTTCTGGATGATCTTGTGTACATTCAGAAGGCCATAAAAGACTTGGTGGAAGCTGCAGGCTCTGAATATAAAGATGTTTGAAAGAACTTTGCCAGCAGTGCAGAAACATGAAATCATTCAAAACCTTGGAAACAAGATTTAGTTTTGAAGACTTCAGTTTCTATGCTTTGGAAAACAAATAATGTCTTAGTCACTGAAGAGTGTGAGTATTATGATGTGAACTGATTATATGTATCATAATGTCTCACAATCAAAGCTCTTCTCATATTTGTATCCCTCATAAAAAAACTTTAAGGCCACAGCATTGAGAAAAACATATATGTATTAGTGAGTTGAGAAAACAGTATGAAACAAAATCCTGGACTTTCCATTTTACATCACAATATTACAACCAAAACACATCACAGCTTACTTTGAGACTTCTGTGTCTTTATGAGAGCACACAACATCATCAAAGAGGCTCTTCATAGAAAAGACAGGTCACAAAGGATGGTACACTGATTAAGGCACTGGAATTTATTTGAAAGGTATGAGGCTCAAATCACCATACAGATACAGGTTTTCCACAGCTTCTTTAAGGCTTTTAAGGCAAATGCCAATAGCTTTCCTTTCAAAAGTCACATGTGTTTTCTCCCTCCCCCATGTCAAATTTCAGCTTGAGCTCTGTCTTTAATGATCTCGCTGTTGATGTGACATTACTTCTAGTTAACATTAAACTGATCATTCATGTCAACCACTTAAACGATTTGCACAATTAGTGATTTAAGGCCCCTTTGTCTGCACTGTCACATGTAGAAAGCAGTATAAGTTATCTCTCATTCTGTGATACAGTGCTTACAGAAGTCATGTAAAATTATCGCCAACAAAGCAATTTTATTGCTAAATTACTGATTTCAGTTAGCTTGCAACAATTGACATTGCAATCGTGATGATATCATATTTAAAAAGGATGTGGTGAATGGTTCTCTGTAGGTCTACGTTGTATCTTACAACAGAAAAATTTATTTTAAATCACAGCTTTAGCATTGATGGACATCACAACTGGGAAAAACAATTTATCAGTCCCAACTGTGTTCCCAAACATTAATTCTTACTGTAGTTCCAGTATAATGTCTAAGCTCTTAACTAAATATCAGTCCCAGAATGATGTCAAACATTGACTATGGCATGTAGCAACATCTGGAATGTGAGATACAAGTCTGACAAGATGGTTGGTTACTATAGATATGTGTACTAATGGCTGGGGTGTGGCCAGAAGAAAACCAAGTCCTTGTAAATAGCTAAGCTGTCCAGGATTATCTCTGAGATGTTAGAAAATCAGAAGTCCTGGCTGCATTTTTTAAGTCATGGCTGGATACAAACGTGGCACCAGTGAGCTAACACTGGCACAGGCACTGGGATTTGTAGATGATTCACAATTATATGCATGATTGGACTGAGAGTGCAAACAAGAACAGAGTAAGAGGCAGACTGTGAAGGGAAACATGAGAGTGTAAAATGATTGAAGTTGGTGAATGCTATAGGGACAGCAATGCAGGTAGGTGAGGGAGAGTGTCTTCTTCAGATTGGTGCCAGTAGGACTGCTTGATCAAGGAATATCAAACAATTTCCATTCACATACTTCAGAGAAGCTGGTATTAGACAGAAAGGATCCAGATGCAATGGGTTGCAAAGCAGCCACTGAGGTGGAGCATATTTTGCTCAGTAGCAATTTCTGCCACTAGGTGATCAACTCTTTTCTTTTTGTACTGGCCACTAATTCGAGTGGATAGCTTGTTGGTGCTAACGACCACATAAAAGAATTTGTAGAAGATACATTGAGCTATCGATGGAAGAATCTTACCTCATATTAACTAACATCTCCAACTCATTGCCTACAGCTTGTCTATATCAAAGACACAAACCGCTTCCTTCTCTGTCTCTCAAACATCTGTATCTCATTATCACTTGCATCCTTACCCATAACTACTGAAGCCATCTTCCTATACACCAGAATCCTCCATGCCCATGGCCTTGCCACTTTAAAACACTACTTGTCCCAGTGTCTTACCAACTCCAAGCTCATCACATCATTCCTTATACAGCTGACAAATTATATCCTTACCCACAACTGTTTCTCCTTTGAGTGGAATGTATATAAACAAATCCACATCACAGCCACGAGCATGCACATAGCACTGTTCTATGATAACCTCTTTATGGGCCTTCTTCTTCTCCTTCTTCTTCTTCTTCTTCTTCTTCTTACTTATACCTCCCGAGGAGATCACGAATGTAAAATTAGAGAGATTAGAGCGCGCACGGAGGCTTTCAGACAGTCGTTCTTCCCGCGAACCATACGCGACTGGAACAGGAAAGGGAGGTAATGACAGTGGCACGTAAAGTGCCCTCCGCCACACACCGTTGGGTGGCTTGCGGAGTATAAATGTAGATGTAGAAGATCTGGCTGCTGCAACGGCTCATTTGGCAGCCAATTTTTGCATCTTGTAGTGTTGCAGATCTTCATCAGTGTGGGACTGGAACCATACTTTAAAAGCCTTCTTCTCCCTCACATCTTCATTCCACTATACACTTCTTTACTGATTGCTCATTTGCCTGGTTTTGTCCCACCAAGAATGTTATTCACTTCACAGTGGGCTTGGCTGGTAATGCTGTCCCATATGCCTGATACTGGCTTTGCATTCTGACATATACCACCACTTGATTCTCTGCACTTCAATGATTTGGGGATGATTTCAGTTGTGGATATTCAGCTTGAGGTCCATGCCATGAGGCCAATGCTGGGGAGTAACCAATTCTGAGCGGATGACTTTTATGTCAGTTACCAGCTTCAGGTTATGTCTTCTTGTAAGCAGATGTACAAATGGTGGGCACAAGATTCAAATTGACCATGTTATCAGATGTATATGCTCCTTCCTGAAGAATGTGTTAGTCACCACAAGCTCATGTTCTTGGGCAATCATACCCCATCCTCATTGACAGTGCTATACCCATTTCCACCATGACATTGGTGATACACATTTCTTGCTGATCCTACAAGACCATAGAGGTTGCCTCCTATTACCAGATATTCTTCGAGATCAATAGTGCACAAATGGGTATCTAATTCTGTCCAAAATTCATCCTTTTCTTCATCAAGGCATACAACCTGGGGCCTGTAACAGGACTCAGTTCAAAGTTTAGACGTGTCAGACTCAATTTTTACACTCATGAGTCAGTCACATATTCAGTATACATTTGTAACACTGTCCTGATGCCTATCACTAGTCACAATGTCTATGCCATTATGAGTGCTACTTGTGCTGTCGTAGTACAGTTTCTATCCATCACCAATCTCCCAGGCCTTTGGTTCTCTCCATTTGGTTTATTGGATATATGTAATGTGTACGTGCCTGTTTTTCAAGGTTTCAGCTAATTCCTAGCTTCTTTTGGACATGGTTAAATGTTGACAGTAGCAATTCATAGATGGAATAACTTCTTTAGCCCGCCTTGTCCAGTGGTGGGTAGCCTTTGTTCATTTCTCATGTTTCCTGGGAGATGGGAAGGCATATCACTTGTGGGGTATGCCCTAACATTCATAGCCAATTTTCGACCCAAGATCCCAAAACCACTGTCTAGGAGCAATGCAGCCTACCCTCATTCCTCTATAACCTCAAACTTATCCTCCCACCCTCCTTACATAGTCCTCCTCAACCCAGTAAACGACCTTCCTGTGCATTGATCTCCACATATCAAATAGATCAATAAACATTTGTTCATATCAAGTCCATTAACCACTAATAGTACTTCCATTTTGATAACTGCCAAACCTACTACCCTAGAAAGTCTCATACGCCTGCGGAAAATACAGCTGCAAGACTTGTCTGATGCATCCATGCTGCACATCCTATTCTAGTCCCATCGCAGGCATATACTATACTATGAGAAGCAAGGTCATCTACAAAATCAGTCATATCATACACCAGCTCTGCTGTAACTTCTGCACAGCCTTTTATTTGGTCATGATCCACCAATCACCCATCGATCCAAAGAAATTCCCACTGTCAAGTTGTGACCAAGAAAAGAGTTGAGCACCCAGAGGTAGAACAAGCAGCTGAGTACAACATGCTCCACCTCAACCCTTGCTTCACAAGCCATGCCATGTGGATCCTTCCCTGAATATCAGCTTTTCCGAATTACATATGTAGACGGGATTTGCCCTTACAGCACATCCATTGATCAAACATTCCTCCTAGCCTCCATCTCTGCTAGTCCCTGTCCTGAACTCACATCTATCTTTATTGGCATTAAGAGCCGGCCATACAAGTGCGATCTCGAGGTACTAAAGGCCCATGTAGTTCAATTTGCGAAAAAAACTCAGTCATGGACACCTTCGACTGCGTGTGAATAATTTAACACCCTTCCTTTCTGAGCACAATGGATAGGCCCTGGCTCTGATTACTTATCTGTTGGAAGATCCTGGATGAACACACAGACGAAAACGCCCTAATGTTTAGCACCATAAAGCTTTCTTTTACGTTGCCAATGGTATTGTAAAGAGAGGTAAAACGTTAAGCTTTGAGCATAAGACTCATTTAAGATTATTTCGGAAGAAACTACGAAAGTTAGCACGTCGATGAACTTAGTGACGTGACAAAAGCATTTGCATTCAGTCAACGTCCCCGTATTTGTGAACAAGTCATCAGAAAACTTTCTTTTGTATATTGAAAACTCGTCACACTCAGTAAAGTGCCGTAGCTGGAAAAGTCATTCGAGTAAGAATACACTTTTGTTGCCGCTCTTAAGTGTCCGATAACCTGTGGCCAGTGACTAGAGCCAGCTATTTCCGAAGCAAATGTCAGTCCTGTGATCCGTGGAGATTACTGAGTCAGAATAGTAACCTCTAAATCAAGTTACTTGTACCACAGTCTAACATAGACTGTGCTTGTACAGAGAATAGTAACAAAAGTTGTACTATCCTCGCTTTCTCCATGACGACTGAAACTGGAAATTTCTGGTAGGTCTGAGCTCCACTATTAACTGCAACATATCAAAGGACACGTTATTAACGAGGAATGTAGGTGGTGCAATCGTTGCGGTAGTAAAAAAGAAACTGAAACCCACCGTAACAGGACCTGAAGATGTATGCAAGATTGTTCGGACGAGTCTCAGTATCGAGGATGAGTAAAAACTCACAGGTCGGTCCTTCTATCAACCACAAGATGTAACCAGAAAATCTCGGCTCACTGATAGTTATGTTCCTTAATGATATTGCTGGAAGATTTTAATCAGCCAGCAATCCATTCAGACAGTTACTATGAGTAATCTGTATGACAAGACATCATGTAAAACAATGGTAAATGCTTTCTCTGTGAACCGCTTAGAACAGGTTTTCCTGAAGCCCAGTCATGAAGAAATATATTAGATATAATACCAATAAATATTACTGTCCTCTTTAACGAATGCAAAGGGCAACAAAAAAGTAGAAATTTTTAGAAGTTCAGCAAACTAGATAAAATGCAGTATTGTCATTTCTCAACTATGGCATTGTAGATAAGTTATGGCTCATGTGTACAAGAAAAGTTGACCACGCACTGGTTAGATATGTCCTGATAGAAAAGTTCTTGACGGGGCAGTGGAAGAGGGGGAGGGATGGAGTGTCCACGGCATAGAATTTCTATAACGAAATTTCTAAGGAAATAACGGCGACCGGTATTGTACAATTGATGTAAAACAGAGCACATGGCTGTAGACAGAAGGCTGCTCAATGAAACACGTTTACATGTTGCAATGTGTGACTCTTTCAACAGCTAACAAGATCTTTTCGAAAGCCTTCTAATATAGAAATTCTGCTCACATGTAAAGGCTGCCAGTGGCACCAAAGTTACTGTCCACAAACTCACAGATGACGCAGAAAAGAAACTGGGGATGGAAAAGCAAACGTTGAACCCAGACTCAGACGTTATTTCAGAAACCAAGATCCAGGATTTTTGCCCCAGTTTAATTCTCACACCTCCACACTACCTGATCAAAAGTATCCAGCGACTTATTAGTGGACATTAATATGGACTGTGTCCACCCTTCGCCTTTATGACGGCTTGAACTCTGCTGCGTACACTTTCAGTGAGGTGTGTGGATGTCTGTGGAGGAATGGCAGTTTATTTAGTTGAATCCTGCCTAGTCGTGGAATATTCGATGTTTAGAAAACCTGCTTTATCGAATCGCTAGCCAACAATTCAAACAAATCGTATTAATGAGTTTTATTACGAAAAGTAATTGACAATAGTTAAATTTGTGTTAAACAGATGTGTCGCAAGCAAAGGGCGACAGACAAAATAAACGATGTTCTTCAGTATAACAATTCCAGGTTTGAGCTATATAGAATGTACGACTAAAGTAATTAACTTTGACGCTTCTATCTAGTTACTAGTCTTCTAGCTTCTGTAGAACTGGGCCGCAGCCAGTCGGCCACGGCTCTCATGTTCTCTTCGCATAGAGGTCAATGCTGGAGAGGAGTCGGTCAGCGTGCAATGGGCTGACTTCTTCACACCCCTCTCTGCTCTCTCGTTCCTGATTGGCGTGCTTTTGCTCGACTTTATGCCGTAACACATTTCTTCTCAAGAGTCGAAACCAAAGAAGGCAGTGATGTTGAGCGCTGGAGTCTGGAGCGTAGTCGACGTTAAAACTCATCCCAAATATGTTCTGCTCGATTCAGATCGGAAGTCTGGCCAGACCAGTTTATTTTAAAAATGTCGTTGTCCACAAACCATTGTCTCACAGATGCTGATTATTGACAGGGTACACTGCCATCTTCACACAAAAAATTATCATACCCAAACTGTTCCTCTTTTGTATGCACTACAAAGTGCTGCAAAACATTTTGATATTCTTCTGCATTTAACGTTATCTTAAGTGCAGTAAGGTGACAACACCATAACCAAGAAAATCTCCTCATATAACACCACCTCACCCATGCTTCACTGTACCATGATGACAGGTAACATTCTGTGCTAGCTCAACTGCTGACATCACTTTGTAACTCACGAATGATTCCTTCCTCTGATTTCATACTATTTTTTTACAGTCACCCTCTGCTTTGCTTGTTGGTTTATGGTCGTCACTACATGAGATCTACCTGGTCTTGGTTTAGCTATGGTTGTTCCTTCGCATTTCCACTTTACCATCAAACCACCAACAGTCGAATTGGGCACCTGTAGAAGGGTTGAAATGTCCCTGATGGATCTGTTACTCAGGTGACATCCAGTGACTAATCCACATTTGAAGTCACTAATCTCTTCAGACCGACCTACTCTGCTGCTACTGTATTTCTATTGACAACTCACTACTCCCTGCCTTCTTTTATACTGGCTGGTTCACCTATTGTGAAATCTGGTGCTCAGTTCCTCATTACATAGGGGTGCCCAGATACTTTTGGTCCCATGGTGTATATTAATGTCAGGGCTTTGAGAAAAAACTGGGATTGCCCCAGGGACTCGTGGAATTTCTGGCAATTTCTGTATAGAAGCTGCTCCTGAATCTGCACCCTAGCCACTCTTTTCATGGGATTTTTTTACTGCCTGCACAGCCCCCATACAACACATTTTATATTAACAGAACTGTTGTGAGCAACTATGTAACATTGTACTTCCAAAGCACTTGACTTTGTTACAGTTGTCTGGATTATCATCAGTGACGCATCCACTTTGTCAACTCTTGACTATTCGTTACAAACAATTTTTCTATTTTAATCATAATATACAGTGCATCCCTTGAGCAAAGGATTGCGCCCAGTGGCTGGATAGAAGCACTGGTCACATCTGTACACAAGAAGGGAAGCAGGACTGAATCTCAAAACTGCTGTGCAGTATCATTGACAGCCATCTGTTGTACAATTTTATAACATATTCTGAGCTAAAACATTATGAAGTCCCTAGAATAAAATGAAATTCATGCCACCCAGCATGGACTCCGAAAACATCAGTCATGTGAAACCAGTATCGTGCTTTTTTCACAACGCATCCTGAAAGCCATGGATCAAAGCAATCAGGTGGATGGAGTATTTGTTGACTTCTAAAACAAAAGAAAAAAATTGACTCAATATCACATCAATGCTTATTTACGAAAGCACAATCATATAGGGTATCAAATAAAATTTGTGACTGGGTTAGAAATTTCGTAATAAGGAGGACACAGCGTGTTATTTTGGTTGGAAAGTCGTCTACCAGTGTAGAAGTGACTTCAGGCGTGCCCCCGGGTAGCGTATGGGAACCTTTCCTCTTCTTCTATACTGGTGTATACAGACAAGACGTTTAAAGTTACCAAAAAATCTCTAAAAGTTCTCGACCGACTTACTTCAAATTTTTGCATGCTACTCTAATATACTTTCGGAAGGACATAGCCTATATGTTTTAATACATAAACGTGTAAATAATATGTAATAGGAATGCGTTCATAGCAAAAATTCCTAAAAGTCCTTGAACGCTTTACTTCAAATTATTACACGACACGCTAATAAAATTTCAGACGCACATGGGGTATAATTATTATTCAAGCAACAATGTACAGGTTTCCTGTTACAACCGATTGCGAGAACGAAGGCACTGTGCTGTACTAATGTGCGGTTTCGTTTTCTTTCTTGCAGTCAGTTGGGATATCCAATTCCCATACATATTTAGCAATTGCAAAGCATTGGTGGACTTGCTATTGCTGTATGTTAATTACCTGGCAGTGGAGAACTATATAGAAAGAGCCCCAAATAAATGCAAGGCAGCATGGCAAATAATAAAACAAGGTGTTCAAAAATGTGTGTGAATTCCTAAGGGACCAATCTGCTGAGGTCATCGGTCCCTAGTCTTACACACTACTTAAACTAACTTATGATAAGAACAACACTCACACCAATGCCCAAGGGAGGACGTGAACCTCCAATGGGGGAAGCCGAATAAAACAAGGGAACACAGCAAAATGCACATAAGCAACTAGGAACTAACCACTTGTTTTGATATCGTGTTCGGTTCCGAGTGCTGCGAAGTCTGAAAAATAAAATTTCAAACGGCAATTGTAAGAAGAAGAACAACGCCAAAAATGCAACCAAAACACAGCAGGTAGAACAACATCCACATAACCTGCCACTGAAGATGCCTTGCAAAGAATAATGGCGAAACGCGTATGGCAAGAAAACTTGTGTTCCACTCAGTTGTAATTAGACGCTCCAAAAGCAAAAATTATCAGCATACCGTAACATTATACGCAACTGATGACGACAGGACCACAAAAGTTAGTGTTCCGTGAGTATTTCCTGGGTAATACAAAAGCCACTAAATCCAAAGCGTCGGTCTGTCGTTTATTCTGGCTGTGAGACACAAGGTGTGGGCGACTTTTTGATGATTTGGCAAAGGGGAGCAGGCAAGTATGGAGGCAGGGGGGGGGGGGGGGGGGACTTCAGGTCCTTACCCGAGGGTCCCATTGACCAGACTGACCTCAGACTGGTAGACGCTTAAAACGGTCGAAAATGCTACTTGCAAAGTTTCAAAAACCAGTATTAAGTGAGGTATATGGGAATATACAAGAGCTCCTACGTATGGCGCTCATAGAGACCGCGAAGGAGGAGGAGGAGGAGGAGGAGGAGGAGGAGGTGGTGGTGGTGGTGGTGGTGGTGGTAGAGGTTAGTGTTTAACGTCCTGTCGACAACGAGGTCATTAGAGACCGAGGACAAATTCGGATAAGGGAGGGATGGAGGAGGAAATCGCCATGCCATTTTGATGGAACCATCCAGCATTTACCTTAAGCAATTCAGGGAAATTATGGAAAACCCAGATCAGGATGACCGAACGCGAGTTTGAACCGCCATCCTCCCGAATGCGAGTCCTCTGCTAACCACTGCGCCACCCGGCTCGGTAGGACCACAAAGACAGGATTAGACTAATTACAGTGCAAACTTATTCATTTAAGCAGTCATTCTTCTCACGCAAAGTACGGGAATGAAAGGGGAAGAAACACTAATATGCACTACGGTATAACGAGAATTACCCTGTCCCACGCACTTCACAGTGGTTTGCAGAGAAATGAGTCTTTTTGGTAGTAGGCTCATATTGGTAACTTCAAGTCTCGTCGCCTGTTTTTGACTGTTTCAAGAAAAGAGTTGTCCACATTTTGCATTTCCGTCAAGACACAGCAAGTGCAAATGTGATGTGCGAGTTGAACATCATCCCAAAGAAGTACTTTTCTGACAGTTTCAGATGGTTTTATGAACGTTATGTGCCTTGTACTCAAGTGGGGGAGACTATGTACAGCACCTGAAGCATTAAAACAACCATCTGAACTTTTCTCTTTTTTTTTTTATTAACCCAATCTCGGTCTGATGGGGCATGTTTTCGTTCCACTCGATATCTACACACATTAATACTCATAACTATTTTTATCGCATTACTGGCGAGTTGTGACTCATTAATCCTGTGCTCCAAAGCTAACATGTTTTTATGTTTTTTGGAGGGTGCAGTTTTACATTCCTCTACATTAAGAGCTAGTGCCAGTCTTAACTGATAGATTTGCGAGATTTTACTAGACAGAATTTCCTCATACATAACTGCATCATAAATAATAGTGTTTTCGAGTTTTCGTTTGTGTCGGAAAGTAACCGATTTTGTGACATGTTATAAGTTCCTAACCAGTAGCAAATTATTAGTCTCACCTGTGTGCTTTGGTAGTTTAGTTTATGGTTCTCTGCATGTTAATCTAATTTACCAGACACAGCTCTTGTGTTTTCATCAGTGACTGCAGTTGAGTTCCACAGTGCGTGTCGATAGTTATAGTATAGTTTTCCACAGCCTTTAGTATGGATAGGGATTGTGACTGGTGTGTGTGAATGTGTGCTAAGTTTGCGACACTTCGCTGTCAGCTACAGGCCGTGCTGGCTTCAGTTACACAGCTTGAGGCTGCAGTGGATGGGCATCACTGTTGTGGACTGGCCGTGGGGATCCAATAGATGTCCAGCACAACCAGTGAGTCTTCCAATTGGTCCACAACAGTGCCTAGTGCAGTTACTGCTCACATAGAGGTTGTCCCCTCACACGTGGTCAAGTGGGAGGTTGCCTCGAGGAGTGGCCGGTTGTGAAAGACTACACGGGGAGCTGAACGTAAGGCCTTCCTTGTTAGTCTGACAATCACATTCCAGGTGCTGTCTGTGGCTATCAGTGTCTCTCAGCCAGATGCAGTCGCTAGTCCAGTTTCAAAGGAAACCTCTCAGTCTACAAGGTCTGGCCAGTCACAGAAGGTGGTATTATTGGTAATTAGGAGCGCCAATGTTAGTAGCGTTATTGGGTTCCTTAGGGACATGGCTGCCAAGGAGCAGAAGAAAGTCAGTGTGCACTTCGAGTGCATACCGAGTGGAGCCATTCCAGATGTGGAAGAGGCCCTTCTGTATGCCATGAGGAGCACATGGTGCAGCCAACTGCAGGTGGTAGTTCACGTCAGTACCAATGATGTGTGTGGCTTTGGATCGGAAGACATTCTGGTTTCGGGCAGCTGTCAGAGGTGGTAAAAGCTGCCAGTCTTGCTTGCAAGGTGACAGTAGTGCTCAACATTTGCAGCATAGTCGACAGGACCTATTGCAGACCTCTGCAACAGAGCCAAGTGGAGGGTCTGCATCAGAGGTTCTGTGATGTGTAGGCTGCAGATTCCTATACTTCCGTCATAGGGTAGTGGGGGCTCGAGTTCCGCTAAATAGGACCATTCCACACATGGGTAGCAAGGTATGTGTCGACTGGGCTGTTTTTTTAGGTTGGAGGGTCTCAGGGAAACACAAAGAGGGCTTCAGTGTCAAAGGGTGCAAGTTGAGCATAGGAAGAACGTAGATCGAGGAACCATTGGTGTAACAGTTGTAAATTGTCGTAGCTGTGTTGGGAAAGTACCAGAGCTCCAAGCGCTAATAGAAAGCACTGATGCTCAATTCTTTATAAGCACTGAAAGCTTGTTAAAGCTGGAGATAAGTTCAGCCGAAATTTTTACGAAGGACATAACGGTGTTCGGAAAGGATAGGCTAAGTATACGAGGGCTATCCACAAAGTACATTACGTTTTGGAATTAAAAATTAATAAAGTATTGGAAATTTTTTTTATTATATACAGATGAAAGCCACAGTTAAATACTAGTTTTCTACGTAGTTGCCATTTAAATTAAGGCACTTATCGCAGCGATGGACGAGCTTGGAAATTCCTTCGTCGTAAAATTCGGCCGCCTGCGCCTTCAACCACGTGGTTAATCAGTAACCCGGTAGAAATACGATTTTTGTGGATTTCCTGGAAAGAGGCACTACAATAAACTCTCAAAGGTATTGCCAAAGTCTGCACAACCTCAGAAGAGCAATACAAAACAAGCGCTGGGGAAAGTTGGGCTCAAAGACCTTGCTGATTCACGACAACGCCCGGGCCCACACGGCAAATGCCACTCGTGAAGTTCTCGAATCTTTTAAGTGGGAGTTGTTTCCTCATCCGCCGTACAGTCCCGACCTGGCACCGAGCGACTTCCACTTATTCCCAGCAATGAAGAAGTGGTTGGCTATCCAGCGTTTTGATGACGACGCACAGCTTCAAGAAGAGGTAACCACGTGGTTGAAGGCACAGGCGGCCGAATTTTACGACAAAGGAATTTCCAAGCTCGTCCATCGCTACGATAAGTGCCTTAATTTAAATGGCAACTATGTAGAAAAGTAGTATTGAAGTGTGGTTTTCATCTGTATATAATAAAAAAAATTACAATACTTTATTTATTTTTAATTCCAAAACGTAATGTACTTTGTGGATAGCCCTCGTAGTTAGCTGTGGCATGTTTGTTGCTATTGGAAATAGTTTATCTTGTAGCGAAATTGACATAGATAGTTCCTGTGAATTAATATGGGTAGAAGCCATTCTTGGAAACAGGAATAAAATAATAACTGGATCCTTTTACTTACCTCCCAACTTAGATCACATAATTGCTGAAAGGTTCAAAGAAAACTCGAGCCTAATTTCAAACAAGTACCCTACTCATACAATTATAGATGGTGGTGACTTCAGTTTACCCTCGATATGTTGGCGAAAATATACGTTTAAATCCGGAAGTATGTATAAAGCATAATCCGAAGTTCTGCTAATGCATTCTCTGAAAATTATTTTGAGCAATTGGTTTATGAGCCCACCAGAAAGTAAATGATTGTGGAAACAAATAATCCTGAACTAATAACGAGCATCGAAACGGGTACAAGGATTAGTGAACATACGTTGTCGTAGCGGGAGTGAATACCGTTAACTCTCAGATCCACGAAAAATAAACGATAAATATATCTATTACATAAAAAGCACATAAAAATTCCTGAGAGGCAATTTCCACTCCTTCCAAATTAACAGTGTAAGTGTAGACCTGATGTGGATTGTATTCAAAGAAATAGTATCGATAGCAATTGAGAGATTTATACAAAATAAATTAACAAACGACGGAGCTGATGCTCCTTGGTACATAAAACGTGTCAGAACACTATTCCAGAAACAACGAAAAAAGCATGCCAAATTTAAACGAACGCAAAATCCCGAAGATTGTCGATCTTTTACGGAAGTCGAAATTTACCGTGGACTTCAATGCGAGATGGTTATAATAGTTTCCAAAACGAAACTTTGTCTTGAAACCTGGCAGGAAATCCGAAGAGATTCTGGTCATACGTAAAGTATGCTAGCGGCAAGACACAATCAATGCCTTCTCTGCGTGATAGCAATGGAAATGCTATCGACGACAGTGCTGCTAAAGCGGAGTTACCACACACAGCCTTCCGAAATTCCTTCACCAAAGAATTCGAATCAGGAAAAGATGTCAACATGAGTAACTTAGAAGTAGATATCCTCAGATTAATGAAGCAACTTAAATAACTTAATAAAAGCAAGTCTTCCTCTCCAGACTGCATATCAACTAAATTCCTTTCAGATATGCTGATGCAATAGCTCCATACTGAACAATCATATACAACCGCTCGCTCGACGATAGATCCGTACCCAAAGACCGGAAAGTTGCACAGGTCACACCAGTGTTCAAGAAAGGCAACAGGAGGAATCCACTAAATTACAGGCCCACATAATTAACGTCGATATGCAGCGTGATTTTGGAACATATATTGTGTTCGAACATTGTGAATTACCTCAAAGAGAACGCTCTATTGACGCATAGTCAACACGGATTTAGAAAACATTCTTGTAAAACACACTCTTTACTCACGTGCTATCGACAAGGAATTTCAAATTGATTCCGTATTTCTAGACATCCGAAAGGCTTTTGACACTGTATCTCACAAGCAGCTTGTAATCAAATTGCGTGCTTATGGAATATCGTCGCAGTTATGCGAATGGATTCTTGATTTCCTGTCAGAGAGGTCGCAGTTTGCAGCAGTTGACAAAGTCATCGAGCAAAACAGAAGTGATTTCTGGCATTCCCCAAGGCCGTGTTGGCCCTCTGCTGTACCTTATCTGTATAAACGATTTAGGAGACAATCTGAGCTGCAGTCTTAGGTTGTTTGGAGATGATGCTGTCGTTTATCGTCTAGTAAGGTCATCAGAAGATCAAAATAAATCGCAAAACTATTTATAAAAGATATCAGCATGGTGCGAAAATTGGCAGTTGACCCTAAATAATGAAAAGTGTGAGGTCATCCACATGATGGCTAAAATGGAATCCATTAAACTTCGGTTACATGATAAATCAATCAAATCTAAAGCCCGTAAATTCAACTAAATACCTAGTAATTACAACTACGAACAACTTAAATTGGAAAGAACATATAGAAAATGTTGTGGGGAGGGCGAACCAAAGGAGGCGTTTTATTGGCAGAATACTTAACAAGATGGAACAGATCTACTACAGAGACCGCCTACACTACGCCTGGCCGTCCGGTGTACTGCTGCGCGGTGTGGAATCCTTGCCAGATATGGTTAAAGGAGTACATCGAGAAAGTTCAAAGAAGGGAAGCACGTTTTGTATTAGCGAGGAATAGCGAAGAGTGTGTCACGGACATGATACAGGATTTGAGGTGGACGTCATTAAAACAAATGCGTTTTTCGTTGCAGCGGGATCTTCGCACAAAATTTCAATCACCAACTCTCTCCTCGGAAGGAGAAAATATTTTGCTGACGCTGATCTACATAGGGAGAAACGATCAACATAATAAAATAAAGAAATCTGAGCTCGCACGGAAAGAGAAAGGTGTTCGTTTTTTCCGCTCGCTATTCGAGAGTGGAGTAATAGAGAATTATTGTGCAGATAGTTCTATGAACCCTCTGCCAGGCGAGGAGGGCAGGTGTGCCGAAGTGCAAGCTTTATATACAGGATTTATCATATTAGTAGCGAAAGCAGAATCGGATGAAAGTATACGATAATAGAGGTAAAAAAGTTCCAGTAAACGTGAGTTCGCAAACGAGTCGATGTCCAAGAGAGTGTGATTGGGGGGGGGGGGGGGGGGCATTAAATAATATGTCACTTGTGGGGAAAAAATGTTCTCGAACCGGCCCTGCCCATAGCCACCTTTCACTAGAAGACGTCGATATGGCACAGAATCAAAGTGTAGAAAAGTCTAGGATTAGATATTCAACTAGGCTTCCTTCATAAATCGCATTGACGATACTTATGTGTTAAAACCTCTGAATGAGTTTCGCATGATCGATGTTTTCATAACCCACCCTGATTTTCATGGAGGTTATTTTGTGCTAAGTAGATCGTAATGCTTGATTCAGAAAATGTTCCAGTGCTCTGCTACAAATAGACATGAGTGGTATAGAACGGTAGTTCTCTAGATCAATTCGATTTCCTTTCACGAGGATGGGGAAAGACCTGAATTCCTCTCCAGTCAGGAGGCATCTCTCTGAGCAAGGGATCCGTGGCAAATTATAATCATGAATGGAAACAATTTACTAGCAAATTCTGTGCATATCTTGTCACTGTCCCCCTTAGACTCTGGGATCTTATTGACTTTCAGCGATTTAAGCTGCATTTGAGCGTTATTATACCCTAGAGACTATTGTCTCGTTCGCCTTGCCGACGGTACAGTTTTTCAATGATGGTAACATTCCTTTATAAAATGACCTCTGAAGACAGAATTCACAATTTCGGCTTTTGTTTTGCCATATTGTATTTCGTTTCCTGTCTTGTTCATATTTCTATAGATGCTGCTTTTGTAAGCTACATGCAGTCCTACACATATGACGAAACTTTCTTGGGATTTGGGAAGGGTCCTGTGTTACGGTAATTATTTATCAAATGCTTCCCGCATTGCGTTACTAGTAACCAAGCTCGTTTCAGTGAATATCTGCCCAAGGGAGCCCATAACTCAGCGGCCCCCGCCCCCCATCCCAGCTTTCAGGCAAATTGTAAAATGGTTCAAATGGCTCTGAGCGCTATGGGACTCAACTGCTGAGGTCATTAGTCCCCTAGAACTTAGAACTAGTTAAACCTAACTAACCTAAGGACATCACAAACATCCATGCCCGAGGCAGGATTCGAACCTGCGACCGTAGCGGTCTTGCGGTTCCAGACTGCAGCGCCTTTAACCGCACGGCCACTTCGGCCGGCAGGCAAATTGTAATTTATTGTTTTATTGATTCAGGACTAGGCAGTATTGTGAGAAGATGAGATATGACAACATCAATTAATGTGATGATTATAAACTGTGTATCTATTACAAATGGCTCTGAGCACTATGGGACTTAACATCTGTGGTCATCAGTCCCCTAGAACTTAGAACTACTTAAACCTAACTAACCTAAGGACAGCACACAACACACAGTCATCACGAGGCAGAGAAAATCCCTGACCCCGCCGGGAATCGAACCCGGGAACCCGGGCGTGGGAAGCGAGAACGCTACCGCACGACCACGAGCTGCGGACTATCTATTACAAATATACAGGATTTTACATACAAAAAGAGCTCCAAGCAAGTTACTACTTGTACACAATTACACTTAGTCATTTATTTCTGCGCGAAGGACACAGATATAATGTAATAAAGTAATTCTCTTTCAAGAAAATGATTTAAAAGATGGTGTTATGCAGGTTTTTAATAGGGTCGGAATGGAACCTTTTACGGCCGCTTACAAGTCGCCATTCGTCTCTCAAAACAGTAAAAATACTCCCCCCTCCCCCCCAAACTACAAGGTCTACGCAAAATATGTGGACACTTAACTACATCTACATCGATACTCCGCAAACCACCTTTCGGTGCGTGGAGGGAGGTACTCTATACCACTACTTGCCATTTCCTTTTGTTCCACTAGCAAATAGAACGAAGGAAAAACGACTGTCTATATGTCTCCGTATAGCCCTAATTTCTCGAATGTTATCTTCGTGGTCCTTACGCGCAATTGTTCGGCAGTCAACTTAAAAACTCAGGTCCTCTAAATTTTCTCACTAGTGTTTCTCGAAAAGAACGTTGCCTTCCCTCCAGGGATTCCCATTTGCGTTCCCTATGCATCTCTGTAACACTTACTTGTTGTTGGAACGTACCAACAACAAGTCTAACAGCCCGCCTCTGAATTGCTTCGATGTCTTCCTTCACTCCGACCTAGTATGGATCCGAAATACTCGAGAAGTACTCAAGAATGAGTAGCACCAGCGTCCTATATGCGGTCTCCTCTGCAAGTGAACCACTCTTTCGTAAAATTCTCCCAATAAACCAAAGTCGACCATTCGCTTTTCCTACCACAGTTCACATATGCACATTCCACTTAAAAAAATGCCTGTGAGCACTATGGGACTGAGCATCTGAGGTCATCAGTCCCCTAGACGGCCTAGAACTTAGAACTACTTAAACCTAACTAACCTAAGGACATCACACACATCCATGCCCGAGGCAGGATTCGAACCTGCAACCGTAGCGGTCGCGCGGTTCCAGACTGAAGCACCTAGAACCGCTTGGCCACCCCGGTCGGCGTTCCACTTCATCTGGCTTTGCTTTGCAATTTTACGCCCAGATATTTAAACGACCTGACTATGTCAAGCAGGACACTAGTACTACTGTATCCGAACATTACAGGTTTGCTCTTCCTACTCATCCACATTAAATCTCATTTCTCCACATGTTAGGCTAGATGCCATTCATCACACTGGAAATTTTGTCTAAGTCTTCTTGTCTCTTCCTACAGTCACTCAACTTCGACACTTTACCGTGCGCCACGACATCAACAGCAAACAACTGCAGGTTGCTGCCCACCCTGTCCGAAAAATCATTTATGTATATAGAGAACAAAAGCGGTCCTATCACACTTTTCTGGGCCACTCTCGACTATTCCCTTGTCTCTGATGAACACTCGCCTTCTAGTACAACATACTGGGATTTATTATTTAGGAAGTCTTCGAGCCACTCTCATATCTGTGAACTTATTCCATGCGGTCGTACCTTCGTTAACAGCCTACAGTGGGTCACCGTTTCAAATGCTTTCCGGAAATCTAGAAATATGCCATCGGCCTGTTGCCCTTCACACATTGTTCGCAATATATCGTGTGATAAAAGGACAAGCTGACTTTTTCAAAAGCGAAGCTTTCTAAAACCATGTTGATTCGTGGACATAAGCTTCTCAGTCTCAAGAAAATGTGTTATATTCGAACTGAGAATTTGTTCAAGCATTCTGCAACAAAGCGAACTTAAGGATATTGGTCCGTAATTTTGCGAGTCCGTTCTTTTACCCGTCTTATACACTGGAGTCACCTGCGCTTTTTTCAAATAGCTTGGGACTTCGTGCTGGGCGAGAGATTCACGATAAATGCAGGCCAGGTAAGGGGTAAGTGCCTTAGAGTATTCTTTGTAAAATCGAACTGGGATTCCAACCAGACCTAGTCATCTATTTGTTTTCCAATTTTTCAGTTGTTTCTCTATGCTCGGGATGCTTATTTCTGTGTCGTCCATAGGAGAGTCTGTTCGATAGTCAAATGACGGCATGTTTGTACGATTCTCCAGAGTGAACTATTTCCTGAAAGTGAAATTTAAAACTATGACTTTCGTTTTGCTACCTTCATCTGCCACCCAGACTGGTGAACAAGGGAATGAATGGCGATTTTACATAAGACCGGAGCTTTCTCGGTTTCTCTGTCAGATCTTTTGCTAAGATGTGACGGTGATAGTTATATGCTTCGCGCATAGATCTTTTCACAGACGCCCCAATCTCTAATAACCTTCGCTTGTCGTCATTTGTGAGCTCTCCTTTGAACCGAGAGTGCAACAACCTCTGCTTTCTCAGCATCTGCCGAATTTCGTTATTAAATCATGGTGGGTCTTTTCCATCCTTTATCCATTTACTAAGCACATAACTCTCCATGCCACGACTTACAATCTACTTAAACTTTGCCCATAATAGGGTATTTGATTGTTTTCTGGAAACTGTCTTAATGATTGATTATGCCATTTTATGCTCCTGACATGCTGTTTTTCCTCTTGAATTTCAGTATTCTTTTATAAAAACGGAAATGAAATTCAGATAATTGGAAAGCCTGCTAAAACGCTCAATTCCAGTCATATTATGACTGTGACGTCACTGGCTAGCTCTACTACTACTACTACCGTCATAATGCTAATTCACAGTGGTGTCTTGCTTTGGAATTCACGTTTCGGAAAATGGGTTATAAACGGTGTCTGGTACCATACTGTACAAATACATCTATAATAACTCCTGAAAAGTTTGAGTGCTCCAAAGATGAGGAGATGCATAAAATGTGGTTGCACTGAACCGGCAAAGTGCCACCGCGTTGACGCACAAGTTCATTAACAAGTTAATTACAAATATATTGCACTGTGAAGTTAATATAAATTTGCCTCCGAGGTATGCTTTCCCTCTATTACAATGAAGGATAGTGTCATCCAACAAAATTAAATTTTTAGTGAACATCGTCGTTTCACTCAACTTTATCTGCATTATTCGGTAGCTCAGTAATTAGCGTGGTACGTCGAATTTTGTAAGATGATGCCCGCAGATCGCTTGTTCGAATCCAACCAGAAAAATATTTCAACTTATTTATAAAACAACTCGATAGTATTCTCATATGAAAACCACATCAAAATTGCAAAACGTCACCTCACATATCAGAAACAGAATATTATTGTGCTTTCCTTGCTGTTTACATGCGCTGACATTATTTGCAATCACTGTTCACACATGTCACGTTCAGAAAGATATTTTCTAGTTAATGTGACCAAATCCTTTTTACTTTATTAGAAACAAGTTATTTTATCTCTGTACTGTCGAGCTACGGTGCTATTTGTTTAAACTTCTGAAGTTTCATCATCTTACATAAAGATGACGTAAGTCTGCTTCAGAGACTGGCGTTAGTTTACACTCACGTACATCACAAACCTCACGTTTGTATTACCCTCATGTTGTACATGATTTTTTTCTACTCCGCATAGAGAACACCATCGTCATACACCTCGTTGTACTGTGGTCGTATAGTTATATCTTCACTACTAGCAATGCTTTCTAAAAGAGTGGCATGTTTGTTCGCAAAGTAAATGCATTTATCCTCTGTTATCCATTCATCAGATTAAGATTAGAGTGACGCTATATATAGTACATCCCACCATCGATGCAACTGGTTTCTGCTAACTCTACTTTCGTATTTCATGCAAAACCTTTGAAAATGAATAATCTTTCATGGATTCGAAAATATACTGAAGATAAAAAAGGCTCTTATACATTTTTTTCATCCATCTCCTCATGTTCTGACCTAACAAACTCATTCTACTTCTGAGAATTGTTGCATATGTTCTGGTCTGGCCACGTCCTGATTTCTTCCCAGACCGCCTGTCTGAAAGCTGAACGCGAGCTACAAAACGCGTTTTCCTAACTACATAACTTCGGAGTCTGCTGCGCTATCCGTTGCGCCGCTGAGCATCTAGTCAAAGAACTGCTACTTCTACTGCTGCTGCTGCTACTACTACTAAAGAAATATCGCAGCTGAATGTCTTCTATGTAGGGAAACAGCACTAAGATTTGCCAAGAATAGTTTTATTGTGCTTTGGTTTGTAGCCCATCACTGATAGTCGACAATCTAGTTATAATATACTGACGCAGTGCAAAAGTTCTACAATTCCTTAGTTTTGAGCGAGTTTAATGATGTTGCAGGGAGCAGGGAAAAGAATGTCCTTAGTTGCACATATCGCCGCTCTAAATGGGTGGAGCAAATCGAATCAACTTTCACAATGTTTCCACTATCAGCGTTCACCAAATTGCTTTCTACTGTTAGATAAAAATTGTAACTGCGTTTTCCATCACTATATAACAACACTGGTTGCAGAAAAAGTACGTAAAAACCTCCTAAGTTCGACTAGCACTCCTATAGCACATGTATAGCTTCATCTTACTCCTAGTCTGTGACATCACCAGAGCATCAGACAATAAAAGAGCGTTTTCGATCACATGCCAAATCTCTATATTTAGTGATTTTTTAAAGTTTAAATACATAAAAATAACAGCTATTTTGTCCAATATTGGCCGTAAATGCTATTTGAATGTTATAATCAACTCAGTGACGCCAATTCACACACTGCGTGAGATGCTAATAACTGCTTATCTGCTCTATCTAGCAAAACCGCTCCCCTAGCCTTCTTGACTGACTTATTAACTTTCGTAAACATAGTTGCTATAGTGACATCATGATCGATAATCCTCATATCTACCAGGTGATCAAGAAGTCAGTATAAATTTGAAAAATGAATAAATCACGGAATAATGTAGATCGAGAGGTACAAATTGACACACATGCTTGGAATGACATGGGGTTTTATTAGAACCAAAAAAATACAGAAGTTCAAAAAATGTCCGACAGATGGCGCTTCATCTGATCAGAATAGCAATAACTAGCATAACAAAGAAAGACAAAGCAAAGATGATTTTCTTTACAGGAAATGCTCAATATGTCCAGCATCATTCCTCAACAATAGCTGTCGTCGAGGAGTAATGTTGTGAACAGCACTGTAAAGCATGTCCAGAGTTATGGTGAGGCATTGGCGTCGGATGTTGTCTTTTAGCATCCCTAGAGATGTCGGTCGATCACGATACACTTGCGACTTCAGGTAACCCCAAAGCCAGTAATCGCACGGACTGAGGTCTGGGGACCTGGGATGCCAATCATGACGAAAGTGGCGGCTGAGCACACGATCATCACCAAACGACGCGAGCAAGAGATCTTTCACGCGTATCTGTTTTTCTTTTTTTTCTAATAAAACCCCATGTCATTTCAACCACGTGTGTCAATTTTTACCTCTCTATCTACATTATTCCGTGGTTTATTAAGTTTTCAAATTTATGCTGACTTTTGATCACCCGGTATATTGACATTGTCGAGAAGGTCCGACCTATTTGTAGTTACTAGGTCTAAGATATGTCCATTGCGTATGGGATGCTGAAAATGTATTTCGCATGTCTGTCTGTCTGTCTGTCTATACATACTCCCCGCAATAAATCCCTAGACATCCCAGTCTATACTCGGCAGGTTTAAGTCGCCTCCAACTATTATTGCATGATCTGGGTATTTACGCGCTATTGACTGTAGACTTTCTTTGAATGCCTCTAGAACTGTCACAGCAGAATCTGGTGGCAGGTAAAAACATCCAAAAATTAACTTAGTTTCACCTACGCCTGTTATACGCGACCAAATGATTTCACTGTCTTATTCAACTTCGACCTCAATAATATTTTTGTCAACTGGAATTGACACTCCCACTCCAATGGCCTCTAATCTGTCTTTTCGATATACGTTCCACGACTCCAAGTAGAAATATTTTAATTATTGTTTCCTCAGCACATTTAACACGAGACTTTGATCTCAGCAATCACAAGAAAGATCGAAAGATTACGGTTTGTGTTCTGTCGATGACGAAATCAGTAGAGACTAAGCACAAACTCTAATTGGACATGATACAAACCGTCATTTTACACCACCAGATAAAAATCAGATCTCTGAAAATGGCTGTGGTCATTTCAATTGAACGTTTCTGGCATCCAAATTCATTGTTTTCGGGAAACTGTGGGAATCCTAAATCTAGATGGGATAAATGTGATCAAATAATCCACAAAACGAATAAAAGAGGACGGGAACAAAATACCATATTATGTATCGTTAAAATAGACAATTAATTCCAAAAATTTCACACACTGTTGGTCCCATTCAAACACAATTCTTTGTACAAATACATTTTTCTTATTTTTGGTCTCATTCATTGAAGAAAATAAGAAACTGAGTTTATGAATATTTAAAAACATTACAGCAGACATAGAATAATGTGTAAGAAGAACAGGCGCGGGAAACGCCTGCTGAAACTTACTGTGTGCTAGATCGGCGCAGAACAGCAGCAGGACGAACATGTTGACACGGGGAGGTCGCATCGACGAGTGAAGACATGGGATGTGTGCTAGTTTCGCGGCACCGGCTCCCCTGTCAATTGAATAATCACGCAAATTGCACGCCCTGCCAGTCACCATTGGCCTAATGCCGCAATCTGGCGTCCTCACGCCCCCGTACGCAACTCGTGGTAGCCCCAGCAGTGTATAAGCTTCTCTCTGACCTACATGTAGATTGATATGACCCACAAAAACGCCATACACGTTTACTCACAGATAGTTACAGTAGCTCTCCTTAGCAAACACTTAACCCACCATCCAGAAAAAGTGCCTTTACACACTCAACAAACAGTGGAATGGAATTTTTTGATAGCCTAATCAAAAAATATTAAGATTTTTTAAATTTATTTATTTAGCCATCCGTGGACATTTTAAAATGTATGGATGTTGTCAGTTGCGTACGTTCATATATTTATACAGTTTGTTGTTACATGCAGTTAAACATTGTGACATGTAAGTTATTTACAATCATTTTTGCTCCTTATCAAAATATTGTGAAACAAAAGCTATTTACAATCATTTTGTACTAAGGAATTCACTTATAGTGTAAAAGCAGTGTTCCTGCAAAAACAGTTTAAGATTTTTTTCCTAAAGCGGTACATGTTATCTGCTTCTTTTATTTTCTGCGGCAGTTTATGATACAGTTTTACACCTTCGTACAAGAAGCTATTTTGAGTCTTATGTTTATTCTTCCTGTCTAGGTGAAGACAGTGACTTGTTCTTGTACTATAGTTATAAAAAATGCTATTTGTGCTATAATTTTCTATGTTTGTCTTGATGTACACTATGGTTTGGAATATAAATTCACAAGGAACAGTTAGAATTTCTAACATTTTGAAAAGTTCTCTGCAGTGGGTCTGCTTACTGCTTTTTGTTATAATTCTTACTGCTCTCTTTTGCATTTTAAATACTGTTTGTAAATTCTGAGCACTGTTTCCCCAGAAAATAATACCATAACTGATTACTGAATGAATATAACTAAAGTATACAGTTCTCAAACATTCACTACTGCATGCGGATACAAGGACTCTAAGTGCATAACATGTTGTGGATATCTTTTTCGAGAGTTTCATAGCAGGTGCATTCCACTTCATTTGGCTGTCAATGTGCAACCCTAAGAATTTTGTTGTGGGTACATCATCTATGGAGATGTTATCTAGTTTTAAATTTAAAGGACTCTGTTTTCTGTTCATTCTAAAGCATATTGTATTTGTTTTCTTTACGTTGAGAGTTACTTTGTTTTCCTGAGACCATTTGTGAACATCCCTCAGCACTTCAGTAGAATTTTCCAACATTTTCGCTGGTGTCTTACTGGTGATTACTGTGTTGCTGTCATCCGCAAACAATATCTTCTCTCCATGGCTGATATGTTATGGGAAATCATTTATATACACCAGAAATAATACAGGGCCTAGTACACTTCCTTGAGGGACCCCAGTATTGATATATTGTGGATCAGATGTGTGTTTCTCAATGTACTTTGATCCACTGGAGACATGTGTGATCTCTACTGACTGTACTCTGTTTTCTAGATATGAACGAAACCATTTGAGAACCACTCCCCTTACTCCTAGTGCCTCTAATTTATGAGACAGCTTCTGGTGGTCAACTGTATCAAATGCCTTAGACAGGTCTAGAAAAAGGCCAGTTACATAGCTGTTCTCATCTAGTGCCTCTAAAACTGTTTTTGTAAATTGTGCTATTGCAGATTCTGTACCTTTACCAGGCCTGAAACCCTGCTGGTCATTGCAGAGGAGGTTGAATTAACTTAGATAGCTCAAAAGCCTGTTTTTCATTATTGTTTCTATCACTTTGGAAAAGCATGACAATAGGGCTATTGGTCTGTAGTTCTCAATGTTTTCTACGTCGCCTTTCTTGTGAACTGGTAAAATTTTGGCGTGCTTCAGATAGTCAGGGAAGCAACCAGTTTTGAAGGGTTCATTTAGGATTTCTGTTAGTGGAGCTTTGAAACAGTTTATACATTTTTTCAGCACACACATTGGGATTTCATCTAAACCTGCCAAGTTTTTGTTCTTTAATTGATAGCTAATGACTTGTTCTGATCATACCTAGCAGGCAGGGTTGAAAGTGTATGGACAACACAAACCTCAAATAAGGGTAAACTTTTAGTGAAACATTTATCAGAAACAAAATACATTAATATGGGAGTCCCTCAGGGCAGCATATTAAGAGCAGTACTGTTCTTCACATACATCAGTGACTTTATGAATATTGTCAGCCATAGACATAAATTCTCTCTGTTAATTACAGCAATATTGTAGTCACTGAGGAAGTAAGAGAACCCGTTGAAGAGAAATCAAATGAAATCCTCAAAGAAGTTTACAAACAGCCAATATGCAATAAAGTGACATTAAACATAAAGAAAAGTAATGCCATAAATTTCAGTTTGAGGAAGGAAAACGACACTGTTAAGTTACATGTGGATGTGACCTCTATAGACTGCATAACAAAGACAAAATTTCTAGGAATGAATATTTATTCTCAGCTGATGTGGTACGACCACACAAACAAAATGTCATCAGAATGAGATTTTCACTCTGCAGCGGAGTGTGCGCTGATATGAAACTTCCTGGCAGATTAAAACTGTGTGCCCGACCAAGACTCGAACTCGGGACCTTTGCCTTTCGCGGGCAAGTGCTCTACCATCTGAGCTACTGAAGCACGACTTACGCCCGGTACTCACAGCTTTACTTCTGCCAGTATCTCGTCTCCTACCTTCCAAACTTTATAGAAGCTCTCCTGCGTACCTTGCAGAACTAGCACTCCTGAAAGAAAGTTTATAGCGGAGACATGGCTTAGCCACAGCCTGGGGGATGTTTCCAGAATGAGATTTTCACTCTGCAGTGGAGTGTGCGCTGATATGAAACTTCGTGGCAGATTAAAACTGTGTGCCCGACCGAGACTCGAACTCGGGACCTTTGTCTTTCGCGAGCAAGTGCTCTACCATCTGAGCTACCGAAGCACGACTTACGCCCGGTACTCACAGCTTTACTTCTGCCAGTATCTCGTCTCCTACCTTCCAAGCTTCTGCAAAGTTTGGAAGGTAGGAGACGAGATACTGGCAGAAGTAAAGCTGTGAGTACCGGGCGTAAATCGTGCTTCGGTAGCTCAGATGGTAGAGCACTTGCCCACGAAAGGCAAAGGTCCCGAGTTCGAGTCTCGGTCAGGCACACAGTTTTAATCTGCCAGGAAGTTTCATATCAGTGCACACTCCACTGCAGAGTGAAAATCTCATTCTGGAAACATCCCCCAGGATGTGGCTAAGCCATGTCTCCGCTATATCCTTTCTTTCAGGAGTGCTGGTTCTGCAAGGTTCGCAGGAGAGCTTCTGTAAAGTTTGGAAGGTAGGAGACGAGATACTGGCAGAAGTAAAGCTGTGAGTACCGGGCGTAAGTCGTGCTTCGGTAGCTCAGATGGTAGAGCACTTGCCCGTGAAAGGCAAAGGTCCCGAGTTCGAGTCTCGGTCGGGCACACAGTTTTAATCTGCCAGGAAGTTTCAAAATGTCATCAGCACGTTATGGCCATAGTATACTGCCATTGGTGTGTACCAACTAGTGTCTTTCATTTACATACTGTTCGTACATAAACTCAGTTCTTAGCTATTGAATTCTTTTCTGGAGAGCAAATTCATTAAAATATGAACACAGTTTTCAAACTACAGGGAAGGACCGTAAGAATAATAACCAAAAATTTTAGTAAAGCCAGTGTAAAGACCTGTTCAGTACATTAGGGATTTAAATTGCAATATGTGAGTGCATTTACCAGTCAGTTGAACACACAAAAAATAACATTGATAATTACTGTACGAACAGCTCTATCTACAGTGCAGGTGTAAGCTGTCACTAGCACACAGGTCAGCAAAGAGGTTGCAACAAGATCGGTGATAGGTGCCAAATCAAGCATGCCTATAAGGAGAGGGGACGAAGACAGACTTACAAGAAAGGTGCCACTAACAGCCTCTCAACCGCCTCTATTTAGGTCACCACTGAGGAGAGAGAGAGAGAGAGAGAGTCATCAAGTCACACTCATTTGCCGTCACAGAGTTGGTCACTATTCTAGTTGGCAGCTGTCAGTTTACATCACTGGCTATGAGATTGTAGTGTTTATAGCGGGACTTGTACTTCACCAGAAGTGACACTAACATGGACTATTACAGAAGAACTTGTACCACAACACATGGACTAGCTTAAAGGTAAGTAGGTTTCTGTTCTGATAAATAAATAACCCTGTTAATACATGTGTGCAGTTGTGTTGTATAAAGAGGATACCGAGTGACCAAACATCATCCTCTCCTTGCTTCCCATGGCACAAGACTCAACAGCGGCAATGAGATGACACAAACATGGCGACGAGGATAATTCAGTGCAGAAGAAGATATTGCTTGCTTATTTTGTGTTTTAGCTTGCAGGTGTGGTCATTTTGCTAATTTGTTGTTGTTTGTTCTTGCATGTATTCCAGAAGGGGAGCCACAGAACTAATCAAACATCTCTTTTCAGAATATTTGCTTACTTTTATTGCTATAACGTATTTGTGTAAACCATGGCTACCCAGCCCCCTCCACCACTGCACCCGCACCTCAGCCACAGGTGGCCAATGTGGTGGACCTATCACAAGCTTTTCAGTTTCAAGCCCAAAACATTGCTCCCTTACTGATGATGGTACAACAACAACTGGCTGCACAAGCTGTGTCGACCACACAACAGATGAACAAATGAGCCCAGAGCAAGTGCTGCTGACCAGCATAACAATGTGCCGGCAGTTTAACAATGCAGAAGAGGAATGGCTCGAATACCTGATGCAGTTCCAAGCAAATTCTCAAGTTCATCGTGTTCAAGGTACTTTGAAGCTAGAATACTTTCTTTCAATTGCAGGATCCCCACTGTTCAGGTTAATACAAAAATTATTTCCAATGGCATTTCCCAATGAACTCAGCTATGACAAAGTAATCGCTGCATTAACTCAGTACTGTGACCAGGAAGTTCAAGTAGCTGCAGCCAGATATCTGTTTTTTCACTTGCAGAAAAATCCAGAACAGGCGTACCAACTATGGTACACAGGATTAATGAGCACTACTAAAAAGTGTAAATTTAAGTGTAGTTGTGGCAACTTTTACAGTGATTTAACGATTACGGATGCAATAACATTCAATGTCCCAGATAGTAGAATACAGGAACAGATCTTAAATTACTCTGATGCATCACTTCCACAAGTATTTGCAAATATTAGAGCTATATCATTCGGGAGCCATAGTGACTGATAAGTTTGACCATGCCCCGATTTGTTGGGTCAAGTTGCCCCTTGTTTGTGACTGCCCCAAGCAGCCACTACAATGAGCGTGGAAAAAGCTGCATGGTCAGCCATGTAGACATGTAAACAGACCTGGGAACTTAGTGATGTCTTGCCCTAAATGTTTTGCTTGCCATTAAAGACAGAATTGCCCATCACATAACACAACGTGTTACACATTTGGAAAAAAAGGCCATGTCCAAACAGTTTGTTTGCAATGGCAATTTTTGCCCACTTCCCAGAAAAAACAGACTCTACACATGCAGCGAATATCGTGTTTTCCAAACCCACAGCAGGTTCTGAATAAAGTAAGAATAAGGTTGTGCCTCCTTCTTGCCCTAGTGCTGTGCAACGACATTCTAACACACTATATGTCTCACTAAGAATTGCTGGCCATCGTGTGAACTTCGAGTAACACACAGGTGCCTCAGTAACTTGGCTTAATTGTACCATGTACGAACAGTTAGGCTCACCACACCTTTCTAAATCTAGAAAGCACCTCACTGCTTACAATGTACAGGCAATTCCAGTCTTGGACAGTGTAGTTTGCTTGCCACTTACGAATCTCACAGCAGGACAGAGAATTTTACGTGTTGAAATCAAGAGACAGTGAGAACATTTTTGGTTTAGATGCCTTTGATTTGTTTGGCCTTAGCATCCACAACAATGTACTGCCAGTCTCTACATTTGCACCAAAAGCCAGTGTCACTAGCTTGCTTATAGAATTTTCTGAACTATTTTCAGAAGGAATAGAAAAGCTAATAACTTCATAGCACATGTCACATTGAAAGACAATGCACAGCCTAAGTTTTTCAGGGCCCTTCCTGATCCAATTGCTTTAAGAGACAAAGTAGCCAGTGAATTGAAGGAATAGCAAGATAATGGTGTAATTGCTCCCAGTGCAGGATGTTACTTTTCTAAAATAGGTTTGCCTACTTGCAAATTCCGTTGGATGAAGAGTCACAGAAAGTGTTTGTTGTAAATACACACTTAGTATTTGTGTTTGTCCTTCGGCAGTGCTTCCACACCTGCCATTTGTCAACGTTACTTGGAACAGCTTACTGCAAAAGTGTGATTTTGTTCAAACTACCTTGACAATATTGTCATCTCAGGTCATACACCAGAGGAACACATTGCCAATTTGTGTTCTCTTTTTTAAGTGATGTCCAAAGCAGGAGTCAAGTGTTGTCTGGAAAAGTTTGACTTTTTTTCAAACTGAACTACTGTACTTAGGTCGTGTGATAATCAGTCAGGGTGTGCACCCCCTCCAATCTCATTTGCTTGCAATCCATCTTGCAAGGTAATCTGCCTGTACCTCACAATGTGTTTGAATTGCAGTCAGCATTAGGCAATATTACATACTACATTCGGTTCATACTGAGTGCTGCTCAGATCGTGGTTCCATGACATCGCTTGTGTCACAAAATGTACCTTTTGTGGGGATTAAAGACTGTCACGATGCATTTCAGAAACTCAAAAATGCCTTGCTTAGTGACAGGTGATTAGTGCATTTTGACCCTGCCAAGCCAGTAGTTTTGCATGTCAACACTTCTTCCTACGGAATCAGTGCTGTGCTTCCGGACCTATTGCTTTTGCCTCAAAGTTGCTCATTCAAACTCTGTGCAATTATTCTCAAATAGATAAACAGGCTCTCACTATTGTCTGTGATGTGGCCAAATTCCAGCTTTATTTGCATGGTTGCAAGTTCTATTTAGTGACAGATCACAAACCTTTGCAGTCCTTGTTTCATACATCAAAGCAGGTTCCTACACACACTGCCAATAAATTGTGATGTTGAGCTTTGTTGCTTTTACAGTATCAGTATGAAACTGTGTACAGACCTCCAGCAAAGCATGGCAATGCAGACGTCCTATCTCACTTTCCAATTGGGTCCGACTCTGATTTTGATACGTCTGCCACGTCTTGTTGTCAAATAGATGTGCAGAACTCTGAATTGCTGGAATTGTTTCCATTGCACTACAGAAAAATAGCACAGGCCACAGATGCAGACCCAGATCTCTAGATTTTGTTGCATTACATTTGCACACCTTGGCCTCGTTCATTGAACAGTATCCAGAACTCAATTGTGTGCCGATACTTTGCTCATCAGCTTAACCTTTCGGTACAACAAGGTTTGATTCTAGTTCAAAATGACAGTGGGCAATCACATGTGCTTATTCTCAAAGAGTTACAAAAGGATGTGTTGCGATTGCTCCACCAAGGACATTGAGGAACTGTTCACACCAAACAGTTAGTGCGGCAGCACTGTACTTGGCAGGGCATGGATGCCTATATTGAACAGATGATGTCACAGAGTCATGCATGCGTGAAAAACCAATAAGCTCTACCACAGACATTCTCAGCTTGGCCTGAGATTTGGTTACAATGCCAATGAGTGCACATTGACTTTGGAGGACCATTTTGGAACACTCGTTGGATCATAGTGGTAGACTCTTTTAGCAAGTTTCCATTTACAGTGCCTATGAACTCTACCACATCACACAGAACTATACAAGTGTTGTCCTCCATATTTTGCATAGAAGGTTTGCCAGAAGCACTCGTGTCGAACAACAGACCACAGTTCACTTCATGTGACTTTGAACAGTTTTGTGCATGCAAAAGAATTCATCGTCTAACAAGTGCTCCATTTCACTCACAGTCCAGCAGAAAAGCAGAATGCTTCATACGCACTTTTAAGCAACAGATCGCCAAACTTTGCACCACTCATGCATGGGAACAGGCGCTGCAGCTCTTTCTTGCCTCCTATCACTCCCACCCATGAGCTGGACCATCACCGATGGAACTTCTGCACGGCTGCCGCTATTGGATGCTGCTACACTTGCTACACTCACCGCATTGTCTGGCACCACCAGTGGTCCACAAGTATCGCTTTGTACAAAGCGATCTTGTTCTTTTCAGGGTTTATGGCAAACATGGGCACTGGGAAAGAGGTGTAATCCAGGAATGCATTGGCTCTTCTATGTATTTGCTTGCAGATCCTGATGGTTTGCAGCACCACCAGCATAGCCAAATTAGCGCATGTCATTTGCCCTGTGATTTGCTGTTTTTCTTCCCCCAAATTCACAGCCTCATAGGACTGCGCAGCCTTTGCAGCCACCCGCTGGTGCCACTAGGGCACTCCAGGAGGAGCAATGGATGATGCGCCCTTGCCCCCGTTGTCCCCGCTCACCAACCCAGTGGACCTGGGCCCACCATCGCTATCACTGTCACCGTCATCACCCAAGGACACACCCTCAAGATCTAGATGGAATGTACATTCACCAACACAAAGTAAATATGACACAAAACAGCATTTTCTACCAAGGAATAAAACTATACAATAAATTTCCCAAAGATATTAAAGAGGGTACTAAAATGAACTTCTTTAGAAGGCATTTAAAAAGTACCTGTTAAGCAATACATTCTATACAGCAAGGATTACTTCAATAACACAGAGGAGTTCAGTAAAAAATTTAACAACAGCAACATTAATAATAATAATAATAACTGGCACGTTATCCTCTTTCCCATCTCAGTATCTCAGTATAGAGAGAGATGCTGACTCAGTTTTTCAGGCTGGCCAATGGAAAGTTGAGGTAGACAGAATGGAAACCAAACATTGTCACTATGGCCTTGATGTCAACTGATAGTGTGTGTAGTGTTACATTACAAAATAGTGTGTGTATTGTGTATGCAGTAACTGGGAGTGAGAAATGAATGAACAGTGTAGTGCTAGCTTTATAGATTATTAAATAACTTCTCTGCAAAACAGTACAGGCCACATTGAGCCATTCAGGACTGAAGACAAGGGACAGAAATGCACAGAAAGGGGCAGAACTGCACAGAGCGTGGTCACACACATTTTTGTAATTGATTATGTACACACATAAAAAAAAGTTTTGCATCACCTTGTTTTTGAGAGTTCCGGAACCTATACAGAAAATTGGAATAGAGATCAACATAAAAATAATTTCTGACCTTTCTACTGCTCATGAAAACCACACATTCCTTGTTGTACTACCACACAGCAAAACCTTAAGAGGTTGTGGTCCAGATTGGTATATTCACCGATACCTACAATACCCAGTAGCATGGCCTCTTGCATTGATGCATGCCTATATTCATCATGGAATACTATCCACAAGGTCATCAAGGCACTGTTGGTCTAGATTGTCCCACTCCTCAATGGCGATTTGGCATGGATCCCTCAGAGTGGTTGGTGGGTCACGTCATCTATAAACAGCCCTTCAATTCTATCCCAGGCATGTTTGATAGGGTTCATGCCTGGAGAACATGTTAGCCACTCTAGTCAAGCAATGTCATTATCCTGTAGGAAGACATTCACAAGATGTGCACGATGGAGGACACAAATTGTCGTTCATGAAGACAAATGCCTCGACAATATGCTGCTGATATGGTTGCACTATCGATCAGAGGATGGCTTTCACGTATTGTACAGCCATTATGATGCCTTCCATGACCACCAGCAGCATATGTCGGCCCCACATGATGCCACCCCAAAACAGCAGGGAACCTCCACTTTTCTGCACTCACTGGTCAGTGCGTCTAAGGGTTGCCTCCAAAGACATCTCCGAAGATTGTCTGGTTGAAGGCATATGCGATACTCATCAGTGAAGAGAACGTAATGCCAATCCTGAGCAGTCGATTTGGCATGTTGTTGGGTCCATCTGTACCACACTGCATGATGTCGTGGTTGCAAAGACGGACATCACCATGGATGTCGGGAGTGATGTTGCGCATCGTGCAGCCTATTGCGCACAGTTTGAGTCATAACAAGACGTCCTGTGGCTGCACAAAAAGCATTATTCAATATGGTGGCGTTGCTGTCTTAATCCGTAGGTAGCAGTCATCAACTGCAGTAGTAGCCCTTGGGCGGTCTGAGTGAGGCATGTCATCGACAGCCGCTGTCTCTCTGTATCTCCTCCATGTCCAAACAACATCACTTTAGTTCACTCTGAGATGCCTGGACACTTCCCTTGTTTAGGGCCCTTCCTGGTGCAAAGTAACAATGCGGATGTGATTGAACTGTGGTATTGACTGTCTAGGCATGGTTGAACTACAGACAACACGAGCCGTGTACCTCATTCCTGGTGGAATGACTGGAACTGATCAGCTCTCGGATCTCCTCCATCTGCATATTTCCTTTCTTTCTGTGTCAAAGTTTGAAGCACTTGAAAGCACCACAGACAATTTTCTTTAGCTATTGCAGCTGTAAATATCTCTGTCACTCCCAAATTAAAAATGAGTATTATCAGCATGTTTCACTTGTAGATAAATATGCCATGACACTGCAGTTAATATTCCCTTTCCTGAACAAATTAAGAAAAATGTCTGGGTGTGAACACCATACAGTAATAATAAATTTCTTTTGTACAATGCATTTTAATAAAGAGTAGAGAGAGAGAGAGAGAGAGAGAGAGAGAACTGTCTATGTCTGGCAGAATTAGCAAGTCTGGCTTCTGAACTAGTAAGATCACTAGTGAATTGAGTCTGCAGCTGCCTTTCTTTCTTGCCTCGGTCACCAGAGGCTCTTTCCAACAGACACTGCATGGGTGTGCCCTGTTGGTGGCCACTGTGACCAGTTCACTTGTTGCAAACATAGTTGGATCTACATCCTCATTGCCATGGTATTATTGGCAGGTGCAGATACCAAACCAATGATTATTCCAGGCTACTGCAGCTTGAGTGTTTGGGTGTGAGCAAATGGGCACCTGTGAGCCAAGGGCTGGGCAAAGGGCTGTTGTGAAAGCCGTCAACATTTTGCACACAACAATATCCACTAGTGAAGTGACAAAGCAAATATGATTGTAACAGGATGTGTTCAAAACAAAAATTTAATTTAAGTACAAAATATTAACATTTTATTACATTTGTGGACCATGACATTTATTTTTATTCACAACTGACAAAATATTACAGCATGATACAGACTGAACTTCAGTGTTGGATCGTGAAGGCGGCACCTTTCTGCAGTTTTTCTTTCTTTTTCCATCCCAGAAAAAAATTGTTCACAATAAAAGGCACACCCATAAACAGACATGGTGTTCAGTACATTTCTGTGCAACTTGGGACACTGCTCTATGTGTATGTCATGGTACCATCATACAAAAATTCACATTGCTGTAATACCTCCCCATGAGCAGAGTTCAGTGTTGTAAATAAATCACTTCAGATTGCTTTTCCAAAAGCTGGTGTAACTGAAAATCTAGTGCAAAATAATTTCAGTTCTTTTTATAGGCTACACTTCTCTTGACTTGTCTCAGACATCTGATGAAGTTGCACAATGTTTTGATGATACACCATGTAATGTGTCTGAGGATAACTGTATAAATGAAAGCTGGTCAAAAAAGTTACTTTTTTTTTGTACTAAGTTGCCCTCCAAACAGATCCCATTTGTCTCTGAATGCATTAATTTTACCAGAGACATAAGTAACTGGTAGTTCCTTTCCTTAAAGTATCATATTTAATTAATTTAAATGTCTCATAATACCAGTGAGAAAGGCTGTGTGCATCCAACAGAACAAGGCTTGAAGATGGGTGTGGCCTTCATCATCTACCTGACTGGTGGGCTAGCTGTGGGCTCTCACAGGCACCCATACCTTCTGGGGCAGAACTGAAACAGCCTATGTGATCCCAGAGCACATCAATGAATAACAATATGTGAAACACAATAACTTACAGATTTCTAGATCACAAAATGTTCTCAGTCATTATTGTGGTGGAAGTAACTGATCTTCTGGTAAACCTTGCGGGATGTAAGGTCGTGGTCCATGAAACTCTTCAGCTCCTAACGTTTTGTCCAGTGCTTCGCTGGACATCTTCAGAGGGGCAAGACTCACTGGAGGAGAAACACCCCTCTGAAGATGTCCAGCGAAGCACTGGACGAAACGTTAGGAGCTGAAGAGTTTCATGGACCACGACCTTACATCCCGCAAGGTTTACCAGAAGATATGTCATCCGGTCGTGAAAGCCTTCATACTATGATCGGAAGTAACTGAACCTAAACATTTTTGCAAACCCACTATTCCTTTTTTCTTGTTTAAAAGGAAGAAAGGAAGGAATGAAGATTAAGTTTTACATCCCTTCAACAACAAGGTCATTAGGTACAAAAGACAAAGATGGTGAGAGAGAAATGTGGAATATGTCAGAGTGTGACAGCATGAAGAACTTAACACTTAAGTAAAGTGAGTGCATGCTGACTAATTGGCAATGGACTTTTAGAGGAACAACCAAGGCACTGACCTTAAACAATTCAGGGAAATCATGGAAGAAAAAAATATGGATGGCCAGAGCAGAATTCGAACTGCTGCCCCCTGAATACACATTCTCCTAAACTATGATACCTTGCACAGTTTTTCTAGTTTAAGTTTTCTAGCATTCACATAATCAATGACTTCAAATTCTCTATTATATTTATAATGAATCATATGCACCAGAACTATTTCAACGAAACATGAACTTTTTCTTTAAGTTAGAAATTTCAGTGTGCCAAGAGAATGTAATGTAGCTCCATCTGTACTTTTTTGCAGCCTCATTCTTCTTGGCATTACTTTCCCTATTCACAAGAAAAGTCGGTGTTATATTTTGCATAGTGGATTGATAGTATCCACAAAAAAATGCTCAGGATGAGTGCAAATACTGCGATGCATAGCACCCCACAAATAACTGGGTGTCAGCCTAACCAGTGAGCAGTGAGTCAAAAGAGATGGTGAGAGAGAAATGTGGAATATGTCAGAGTGTGACAGCATGAAGAACTTAACACTTAAGTAAAGTGAGTGCATGCTGACTAAACAAGATCCAGGTTCACCCCAGCATGCAACAGACTTCAAAGACTGTGTGGTTGAACCAGGAAAGCTACAACTCAAGAGGCACTGCCCAATGTATGCGACACACATGCTACTTACGATGGGGTCAGGTATCACTAGCACTCTGGATCTCAAACAACTCTTCATCTGACATGAGAGTCTGGTGGGGATATCAAATCCCTTCCCCTTCTAAGAGGCACATGGGGCTGAAAATGCCCAGGCGTTTGCCAGAGTCACTGAGTCATGGGACAAGGGTTGACTAGGTTCAGCACCAGCAGTTCCAGGTGGGCACCTCCCACCAGCAAGTCATGGGTGACCTTTGGGTTGGTGACAGGCTGACGCTACATCAGAGACTGATGGTTGAAAACTGATGAAGATGGAGGGAGGGGGGGGGGGGGCACTTCTGTTTGTTGTGACAATGACGCACGGAGGTACACCACCTTCATCAGATCTCACCCCCCCCCCCCCCCCTGCCCCAAACAAAAAATTCTCCTGGGTGGAGGTTTTCTGCAGGTGAGGGCATAAATTATATGGCAAGCCGAAGACACAGGGAGTTGAAACTTCTGAAGGTATTGCTCAATGCTTTGAGAGAGGGTTGGTTAGTCCATCCTGTCTGTGCAAATGTCTCCTGTATGCATGATTTACAGCATCCGTTGCTCAGTTTGACCTACTGCAACTGTAAAGTTGTTGCCCCTTATATTCCACCATGATGAATTGCATCCATCCTAGTGTCTGCATGAAAAAGCCCACCCAGACAGCAGAGCCTTCCCGATAGCATCACATGGTCCTGGGGTCAGATGCATGTGGTGCTGCATGCAGTAGATCAAAGAGACCGCATGGCTGACAGCCATGCAGCACCTCAGTCAGACTATGCCCGTAGACTGGAATTGCACAGTAATTTTTTTTATATATATATATATATATATATATATATATATATCGCATCCCGCATCAAACACAGTTGTTGAGGACATTCAAATCATTGATGCGGGATGCGATGCATGGTGGTCAGATGCTGAATTCCATTCAGTGACAGAATGTTTCAAATTCCCCCTGACACGAACTGATGACCAATGTCTTTTAGCAAACCCAGCTCCCAAATCCATTACGCAATAAGATAATTAACTGAGCACAAAGTTAGTTTTTTGACATTTCTCTCAGGTCAGGCATAGAAATGTACAGTATTACATTTGGGAAAGAGAATTGTAGATCGGCAGCACCCATGTTGTTTGCTGCAGTAAACAGAACTCAAAATAATACTCATCTTGAAGTCTCATTACCTGGTAATGGTGGTTTGTCATAAAGAATTCATGACATTAGTTCTGTCAATAATGAAACTGTTCTGTTACATAAAAATGAAAATAGATAAACCTGTAATATTTTCAAATAAATGCTTTGTAAGATCCAATTTTCATATACACTCCTGGAAATTGAAATAAGAACACCGTGAATTCATTGTCCCAGGAAGGGGAAACTTTATTGACACATTCCTGGGGTCAGATACATCACATGATCACACTGACAGAACCACAGGCACATAGACACAGGCAACAGAGCATGCACAATGTCGGCACTAGTACAGTGTATATCCACCTTTCGCAGCAATGCAGGCTGCTATTCTCCCATGGAGACGATCATAGAGATGCTGGATGTAGTCCTGTGGAATGGCTTGCCATGCCATTTCCACCTGGCGCCTCAGTTGGACCAGCGTTCGTGCTGGACGTGCAGACCTCGTGAGACGACGCTTCATCCAGTCCCAAACATGCTCAATGGGGGACAGATCCGGAGATCTTGCTGGCCAGGGTAGTTGACTTACACCTTCTAGAGCACGTTGGGTGGCACGGGATACATGCGGACGTGCATTGTCCTGTTGGAACAGCAAGTTCCCTTGCCGGTCTAGGAATGGTAGAACGATGGGTTCGATGACGGTTTGGATGTACCGTGCACTATTCAGTGTCCCCTCGACGATCACCAGTGGTGTACGGCCACAGTAGGAGATCGCTCCCCACACCATGATGCCGGGTGTTGGCCCTGTGTGCCTCGGTCGTATGCAGTCCTGATTGTGGCGCTCACCTGCACGGCGCCAAACACGCATACGACCATCATTGGCACCAATGGAGAAGCGACTCTCATCGCTGAAGACGACACGTCTCCATTTGTCCCTCCATTCACGCCTGTCGCGACACCACTGGAGGCGGGCTGCACGATGTTGGGGCGTGAGCGGAAGACGGCCTAACGGTGTGCGGGACCGTAGCCCAGCTTCATGGAGACGGTTGCGAATGGTCCTCGCCGATACCCCAGGAGGAGCAACAGTGTCCCTAATTTGCTGGAAAGTGGCGGTGCGGTCCCCTACGGCACTGCGTAGGATCCTACGGTCTTGGCGTGCATCCGTGCGTCGCTGCGGTTCGGTCCCTGGTCGACGGGCACGTGCACCTTCCGCCGACCACTGGCGACAACATCGATGTACTGTGGAGACCTCACGCCCCACGTGTTGAGCAATTCGGCGGTACGTCCACCCGGCCTCCCGCATGCCCACTATACGCCCTCGCTCAAAGTCCGTCAACTGCACATACGGTTCACGTCCACGCTGTCGCGGCATGCTACCAGTGTTAAAGACTGCGATGGAGCTCCGTATGCCACGGCAAACTGGCTGACACTGACGGCGGCGGTGCACAAATGCTGCGCAGCTAGCGCCATTCGACGGCCAACACCGCGGTTCCTGATGTGTCCGCTGTGCCGTGCGTGTGATCATTGCTTGTACAGCCCTCTCGCAGTGTCCGGAGCAAGTATGGTGGGTCTGACACACCGGTGTCAATGTGTTCTTTTTTCCATTTCCAGGAGTGTATTTCACCTTGAACACACACTAAACAATTCTCGAATATAAATGTCACTACACACTGCAGAATTTCAATAAGTACATTTTACATACTACCATAGAACCAAATCCCTGACTTGGCTCCCCCTACCTGATCCCCTCCATCACTTCACACAGGCTCCCTCCAACTGCCACCAACCATTATAAAGTAAACAAAGATGTTACATTTCAACAGCACAAAGAGCTTGTTAGATGATATTGAAGTAAGACTGCAACACCCTTTATATAGGAAATATTGTTTAGAATACAAACATAGTTTGCAAAGAATGAATGATTAAATAAGCTGAAGTACAATTTCTATAATGGATTTTTAATAACTTGTGTATTGCCAAAAGTAAGCTTACCTGCTGATAACTAGCAAAAGAAACGAAACTGACAAAATGGTTTTAAAAAATATAATGGTAAACACATAATATGATAAATGAAATTTGAAATAATAATTGCCAAACATCACAACTGTCATGTTGCGACTATGCGCTGACACCACACTGCTGCCACAGCAAGGACGGTGGTCTGCCACTTGACTCCTGCGGCAGGCCGGCAGCTGCAGGTGAGTGTTCGACAAGTTCAGCGGTCAGCGCCAGATGGCCCCTTCAGTGCGGAGGACACACGGTGAGGACACGTGCACACCACTGGCTTCATTGACTGAGAATGCCGCATTACATAATGCTTCCACAAATACATTGCACCGCCAATTAGAATCCTGTACGCATCCACCGCCAGCCTATTTACGGCTGTGCTGGCACCTCTGCAAGCTCCTTCATCACAGTCAGCTTCCCGATATCCACTGACTATACAGCCGATCACCACCAGACGCTGTGCCACTCAGTCCTTGTCAGTCTCATCTGCCAGGACACCATTTGGATTGAAATGCGGTATCTCACCAGTGTCTGACTTTAGTAGAACTGATCAGCAGACGTCTCTCAGGCTATCAAAGTGAACTTTAAGTTTATGAAGATACTAAGGGCAGGCTTTAGTTTTTGCCAGTGTAATTCTGACTTCTCCTTACATGCCAAGGAAGGTAATTCTTTGTTGAATGTACTTAATTTTTTTCATTGGATGTCTTTACTAATAAACTGCCCACTGGACAGTGATTTGTATTCAAAGTATTGATCCAAGAATTAATTAACTGCAATAACTGGAAGAGACTATTTTGTATTTTTTACAAATTTCGAGAAGAGGAACTTTTGTCAATTCCATTTTGACCTTGTTTGCTTTTGGTGCAGTGATACACTTTTTCTTACCAATTTGAGCCACAAGCATTCAGAGCTGAAACTTATGAATAAAACGTGTTTTGTTTTGGATATTCATGTGTTCTTGTTGGAATGTCTCCAACATGGGAATCTTCAAGAATAGTCCCAAAAACCTCCATAATAAAAATAAGTACTGCAATTGCAAAGAAACATCACTACAGCGTGACTGGTATAGAAAGGTTCATTTGACACAGCTGTATCGCCATCTACTACTAAACAGACTGCCTGAAGGCACACATTCATTCCAGTCCAAGACAACAGAGCATGGTGCACCTTTGATAGTGTAAATGGCAGCTAAGTCCTGAATTGTAGCGTGTGTCATCATGCAGAATGTTGAGTCTTGTACCATGGGGATGAAGGGAGAGGATGCTGTTTGGTGGCCGGTATCCTCTTTCTACAACAACAGCGCACATATATTGACAGGGATCTTTATTTACATGAACAGGAAGCGACTTACCTTTAAGAGCATCCATGAGTTCTGGTACAAGCTCTTCTGTAATAGTCCTCTTGCAGATGATATTGGTATCTTGATGTTACAACTAATGTGGTCCTGCTATGTACTCTAATCTGGTCACAGTGTACTGACAGATGCCAGCTTGGAGTGCAAGTTAGTGTGCAGTGACTAAACGGCTGAGCTAGTGATTGAGCTAGCAACTGAGAGACTGACTGACGTAGTGGGTGAGAATGCAAGACTGAGCAAGTGGCGACAACTTACACCAAAACAGAAAACACTTTGGCTATATATGGGAAATTAGACAAGGCATCTATCATTACAGTCACAGGGGCCCCTAAGAAGGGACCATCAGTAGGGGATGGTCAGCAGCGCGTAAATACTCAGATCATGATAGACTATATATACCATTATAGACTGGTATGCCTATGGATTCATTGTGGGAGGTACAGACAAACAGTCATGTGAAATACTGTTGAAGAAATTTTCTGAAAACTATTTCAAGCAGCTAGTTTGGCAGCTCACACACAATGGAAATATCTTAGACCTTATACTACAAACAGGCCGGTATAGACAACGCAATCATGTCATGCAACAATGGTTACAAAAAAGTTAAGAAGGCTAGGAGAGTACTTTTTCAAGAAAGAGCAAATACACATCTCACTAAGACATCAATTTTCATCACTTGGTTCCAGTAAGACGCACACAGGGGAATTAAGGGCAATGTTTAAGCACACTGAAAATCGTGGTCTGGAAAATTATATGCCTAGTAAGTGGATTAATGACCAGACACTCCTACTAATAGGGAGATGGGGGCATGGGTGCAATTTTTATATGAAACTGATATGGAAATTAGTTAAATTGATCAAATAATCACCTCCCCCCCCCCAATCATGCCCACCCCCACCACCATCACCTCCCAGATGACATAATGTGTTTTCCTCAGCCTGCACATGGGTCCCCACACCCTCTACCCTCCCCACCATCTCACACCTACCCTCTTGGCAGGAATTTCAAATTTTGGCTGGAGTTACTATGTTTGATAGGAATTTTGGCTCAAATTTCTTTGTCCCAGGGCTGTACTGACATCCCATCTCAACCCACACATAGGGATTCGAAACTAGTGGCAGATGCACTCAAATTCTACCCTACACCTACAAGCTGGCAGGAAAAAGGGTTGCATGTCAGGTACTATCTACTTTTCTCAACTGACGAGATGCTGGTGTTGGAAACAGAGGAGTTTAGTAAGTGTATTACCTGTCATCATACAGCTGAGGACTGTATCTATCACTCTTTGTTGTCAGAGTTCACTAAAGATGCCTGCTCTGCAATCACCCTACAGCTCAGGTAATTGAAACCAGTACACGTTACAACAACTGATGGAAAATGCATCACTGTTCTAATTACACATCAAAGTTGTTGTGAAAAAAACCACCTTGTAATCAATGGGTCATAATGCAACACGTACTGGGCATTGGGAAAAAATCATCGAAATAACAAAACTACCGCAAAACATGACCCCAGAAGATTGCAGAGTGGCAGCAGTTGCAGCTGTGTCCTCCTTGATGGGCACTCACGAACTAACCAACTTGTAGGTAGTCTAACCACCCCTCTTTTTCAGCACTCGTCCCTCCCACTGCTCACCACAGGTAGATATATAGGCCTGTCCTACCTTGCTGCTGATGGGCCACAAAGAGATCCTTCTGGTGGCATTGATATACTGTCTCCTGTCTGCAGAAATCAGTCACAGACAGAGAAAAGACAAGAACAAGATGCTTAATGCAATCTATCAATGTATATCTGGGAAAGACTGGATGCTCCTGGAACAACAACTAAATTCCAGAGAACTCTCCAGATCGTTTTTTCTAACGTCCGCTGCTTGGGAAACAGGAAGCCCTCCGACTAAAGTGACTGCAGACCCCGGAGCAGTCGTCCATTGCCCTGGTTGCAGAGTCTTCAGTACAATGTGTCCCTCGTGAGCACATAGCTAGGTGGTCACCATTATGAACGCTGACAAAAGCTACACATACAATAGAGCATGATGCTGACATCCCTCAGAACAAAACTAAGATAAATGAGGGCTATCCTGACCACGTTTTTTTTTGTCTAAAAGGACAGCCGAGATCTTCTATGGAACTCTGCCATCACGCTTCTAGTAGACCAGCCAGCAAGCACACAACGTTCTGAGGGGGGAAAAACACTGCACTACAACATTTGTATTTATCATCAATGCATCTCTTATAATGAAACATCTATTAAAACTGAAAACACAATCGTGACAACAATGAATGTCCTCTTTACACAAAAATAGGTGCAGTCCATTTTCTTTTAGTTTTATGAGAAAAATCAGTATCGTTTTTATGGTCAACTGTAGGAGGCAATTCGTATCTCATTCTTTTGCGACATCCTAATAAGTGCACCACCGCTGATTACAGATGACCAAACTGCAGAGACATGTTCATCCTGCATAAAATCGGGAAAAAAACTTCCACTATTTTGCTTCGAAAACTAGCAATTGCAGCAAAATGTTATTTATTTCAAAACCATCATTGGAGCAAAAGGAAGGTGAGAATTTAAACTCTGAAGAAAAAAATCTATGTTAAGCAATGTCTTTCAGCCCAATGGACAAATTACACAACGTGAGAGTGACTCTCGTTTTGAAATCAGTGTCTGTACATAAATTCTGATGCAAGTGTGTATAACAATCATTTCAGACACATGAAATATCATTACAGGTTACAACCTTTCACGCCTTTGCTTACATGTCGGAAAAAAAACACAATCATTATAAATTCGACAAGAATCTATAATTCAAGATGACATTGCTTTTTCGTACACTATGGCAGGTTCCCCCCCCCCCCCCCCCCCCCCCCCCCCCCCCAATTACACTGAAAGCAATACAGTCGGTCGGATATTGACAGATCCCTCCCACATTGTCTTTTTTGACCAATCCTCCCTGCAACACCAGTCTTACCCACGGCACCCATCCAACGGTACAAGATCTTTCGAGATGCACGCATGTCGAGGAGAGTAGCCCCTCTTATCAGTATATAGTAGACATGAGAATGTTGCGGTGATATAACAGATGTTTAAGAAGAAATGTTGGTTTATACATGATGAAGCTCCAGACAGATGGAGTTATGGCACATTAGAGAGCTTGTCTGAAGACTCATGTAGTGGCACTCTTGATGGAAACTCAAAGCATGGCACAGTACTACATATTTGTCTGTCTTCCACTCTACTGTTTACGGATCTGCAACAGGGAGTTGACATATGTAAAGAGTTGATTTCTGCTGTTGTTCTCTTTTATATACAGGGTGTCTCATTTATCTTGATCACCCTAAATAACTGTTTGTCCAGATGCAAATTACAAAATGTTTCAAGCAAATGTTGTTTAGCCGTCAGGGGGACATCAATCAGCATGATTGCCTTCATTGTAGCTTTGTTTTTTTACAAAGGTACAAACAGCAGTATGACTTTTTTAAATGGCACCCTATATTTTTTATTCAGTCATTCATTTCCTCTCCTAAAGACCTATTCAAAAATGTATCACAGTGTACCATTCACTGAAACACAATGTTATTAATCACATAACACAACATTGACTTTGAGCCCAGGATCACAAACTCGTCCACTTGCTGAAGTTCTCAGAAAACAAATGAAAAGCAAGTAAAAACATAACACAAAATTGACTTTGACTCTCCTGTTCCATTGCCCAGGAGTAGGACATTCAAATGTGTTCAAAGTGGTGACCCTGGGCACCGATACACTGGTGCACTCATTGAATGAAAGAATTATTTACTGATTCCAGTGTTGCCTGCTGAAGGGAATTACAAGCAAGTACGATATGTTCCTGCATGTCCTCTGGAAAGCATACCCATGCAATTCTTGATGTAGGTGTACATGGTAAGAATGGAACCAGTAACGTGTAAGAATATGATGTACACTGGTTTTAGGAATGCCAATCTTGTGTTCAAACTGTCATGTGCTCACATGTGGATTCATAGCAATGGAAGCAAGAACAGTAACTTCAGTATCTTTGTCTGGGCGATTGCTATGATGATTGCGTTGTCATGGGCTGAAACTTCCCATTTCCTGAAGTGTCACAACAAGATGAGAAAACATCCATCGGGAAGGTGGGGTCTTGTCAGGATATCACTCACTGTATAGTTCCGCTGCTTGTGTAGCATTTCGCCTACCTTCAGCAACAACAATAAAAGAAATGTTATGTCGATGCAGTTTGTAGGAAAGACAGCCTTTACTGTATGCCCGCTCTACACAACAGTATTTAAAAGGACTAAACTACTGTACTAAATGTACCCGTACATAAGAAACAGTATTGCAATTACTGTTCTGCTAACTTACATTCCCCATAGACGAGTAGTATTTCTACCTTCTCGTTGTTGGTGTACATTCTACTCATACAACTCTTCAACTGATGATGGCTGATGGAATGACGGGTGTGCATTCTACTTATGTTTACATTTATCCTCTGTCAACATCAGCACGTGGATGTGTTCCATTAACGCGAGTACCTGCACTAAGCACTGGGAGCATCAGCATCAATGTTGTGTTATGTAATTAATAACATTGTGTTTCAGTGAATGGTACACTGTGATACATTTCTGAATAGGTCTTTAGGAGAGTAAACGAATTACAGAATGAAAATACAGGGTGCCATTTAAAATGTCATACTGCTGGTCATATCTTTATAAAAAACAAAGCTACAACAAAGGCAATCATGCTGACTCATGTCCCCCTGACGGCTAAAGAACATTTGCTTGAAACATTTTGTAATTTTCATACATATATCCCCCAAAAGTATATGCTCTTACTGCTTACAAGATGAGCTTCGCTACTTTTGTTTGCACCTTCCCACTCTGATACATCCTCACAACCTTGTCAGGACACCTACAAACTGTAGATTTTGGTTTTTTTCTTTTCTTAGTAATAAGTTATTCGTTAGTTGACATTGTATAACTGCAGTTAGTATCCTGGACCATGAGAGCTTCCCCTTCACGTGCCTGCTGAGTGTGCACCCCAACAACGTAATTTATAGATGGTCAGTTAGCAAGTTACGCATTCGAACTGCATCCATCCATCACTGACAGCTCTACACACATACATACAGAGTCTATGCATGCATATTAACAATCACCAAGTCTCAATTTCAACCACATGTATGTTATTTTTGACAGTGCTACAGCCTCAAAAATAGCAAGAAATTCTTTGCAAAACGATTCTGTAGGGGATGTAAGCACATTTAAATTCACCCTGCTAAAGAGCATAACATCTTTGATGCGAGTAATATTACTGATATTTCATAGCAATAGTGTCTAGATTCTCGAGCAATAACAAACCATGTCATCCTACTGCGTCTATTATGCCTTCTTCTACACTCTCAAAGATGACAGCACATAATCATCCACCTTCAAACCCTGTCCCAGATGTACTGCATTGCTGATCATCCTCTAGACACCATTCTGGATACAGTGCGCGATAGATCCACCAGCAGCAGGACTGGATCGGATTTATTGGACTCATCTGCAACACACACATAGACATAGACATACAGACAAATAGAGCAAATGCTTTGCATCTGTAGAATATTGAGCTGTGAGTGACTGATGCATTCGAGTACTTTTCTATACCATCCGACTATTGTGCTGTTCTGTAGCAAATGTAAGGATAATACCCACAAAGAACTGTCTCCATCCTTCTGATGGACATCTAGCACACAAAATAGCAAAACTGGTATGATTACAAGGTGTGACAATAAAGTAATAAGACCGATTTTCTTTGCAAGATGTGGCAACCCTGCAGGCTTGCGTAGACACAATATCTTTGACCTTGGTCTATAAGCTGCTTCTAGTCCAAGCAGCACATCGCTTCAACTGCTCATTCGTGAGTTGTCCTGTAATAAGTTAACAGGTATTTGTGTCTCTCATTACCAAACTGCACGATATTGCGCAATGATATGCCCTTTCTTTTTGCGTTAAATTGGGTGAAAAATCAACGACAACTTATGGTAAGCTTCAGAAGGCTTTTGGAGAGGAGATTATCTCAAGAGCTCAAGTTTTTCATTGGCATAAAATGTTTAGCGAAGGCAGAACGAATATTGAAGATGAAGACCGCAGTGGATGACCATCAACCTCACAGATGGATGTGAACTAGGCCAGGGAGCGTGAACTCGTATGATCTGATCAAAAATTATCCCATGAAAATGATTGCAGATGAACTGGACATCAATCAAGAAATGGTTCGTCTAATAATAACTGAAGATCTTGGTATGAGAAAGATTTGTGCAAAAATGGTCCCCAAAAATCTCACACCACAACAGCGAGACACGCGAAAAATGTGGCAGCCGATCTGTTAGAACAAATGGAAATCAATCCAGAATTGCTGAGCCGTGTTATCACTGTGATGAAAGTTGATTTTTTTTTTCAGTAAGATCCAGAGACAAAACGCCAAAGTTTGCAATGGTGCTTAAAGTGCTCACCCAGACCAAAAAAAAAAAAAAAAAAAAAACTCGCATGTCAGAGTCAAAAGTTAAACGCATGCTTGGGTGCTTCTTTGATTCCAAGGGAATTGTCCGTTAAGAGTGGGTGACTCCTGGACAAACAGTTAACCAATATTACTACAAAGAAATTTTAGAAAGACTTCGTAAAAGAGTTCTTCGCATCCATGCCAATATTGCTGTGATAATTGGATTCTGCATCACAATAATGGGCCATCCCATACTGCTCTGTCAGTACAGCAATTTTTAACCTCAAAACAAATTTCAGTGCTACCACAGCCACCTTATTCACCAGATATTGCTCCGTGCAACTTTTTTCTATTTCCAAGAGTCAAAATGGCGGTCAAGGGACACCATTTTCAAACAACACAAGATGTCCAAAAAGCTGTGATGAAGGTCTTGGAGGATATTACAGAAGATGAGTTCCAGAAATGTTACCATCAATGGCAGAAGCACTGGAAAAAGTGTGTGCAATCAGAAGGGAACTACTTTGAAGGAGACAACACTAAACTTGACTAAAACAGTAAGCAACATTTTTTTTCCACATCAGTCTCATTACTTTATTGTCGCACCTCGTATGTGCTGTCATCATGCATCTTTAAGAGTATAAAAGAAGGCATGATAGACACAGTTCGATGACATGGTTTGTTATTGCTGGAGAATCTAGACAATATTGTTACAAAATATCCGTAATATTATTTGCATCAAAGATGTTATGATCTTTAGCAGGGTGAATTTAAATGTCATTACATCCCCTACAGAATCGTCTTGTGAAGAGTTTCTCACTATTTTCTGGGCTGTAGTACTGTCGAAAATAATTTACAAGTGGTTGAAATCTAGACTTTGTGATTGGTAATATGCTTGCATAGTCTCTGTATGTATGTGTGTACAGCTGTCAGTGATGGATGTTTGTGGTTCAAACGCATAACTTGCTAACCGTTCATCTATGAGTTACGTTGCCGGGGTGCACACTCTGCAGGTACATGGAGGGGAAATGCTCACGGTCCACGATGCTAACTACAGTGGCACACTGTCAACTAATGAATAACTTATTACTAGGATAAAAAAAATATCCGATATCTATAGTCTGTAGATGTTCTGACAAGGTTGTGGGGACACATCAGAGTTGGAAGATGTAAACAAAGAAAGTGAAGCTCATCTGGTAAACAATAAGAGCATATACTTATGGGGGGAAAATAAAAAGGGAGTAACAGCAGAAATCAACTCTGTACACATGTCAACTCCTTTTTGCAGATCCCTACACTGTAGAGTGGAAGTCAGATGAATGTGTAGAACTGTGCCATGCTTTGAGTTTCCATCAAGTGTGTTGCTACACAAGTCTGCAGACAAGCTCTCTGATGTGTCATGACAGTACATGGATTTGTCTCCAGACTACGAGATTCCTATCTACACCACTCACTGAGTCTCATCTAGGTACAAGGTGAGAGTTACTATATTTCTTATGATCCTCCTATTGAAAATGCATGCATGTAGATCATCAGGAAGAGGGGAATTCTTTTGATTTTTTAGTAGGCTGGTGTATGGGAAACGCAAATATCCTCGTGTAAAATCAAACAATGCATGCGTATGCAATATAACCATATACACATCGAAAGCTACAAAAAAAAAAATATGAAAAAATGACATAAAATTGGTAAAAATCAAGTATAATTAAGCCAAATTCATGGGAAATATGTGCAATTGGTGGAAATATGATGAAATATGTAAAATCGTGAACTATCTTGCAAAATTACTTAAAGTGACTGAGAATACATAAAATTGGAGAAAAAGTAACATGAAAGGGGGGAATTGAGATGGGCTGGGGGTACCTGGACACTCAAAACTGAGAAAAGATTAAAAATTATGTTCTGGCTGCATTCATTTTTAACCCTCTCCATCTCCCTGTAAACCACATGGGTTTTTGTAACACATACTTCAACAAAGGCGACGTAAGTATTACACAGACGCACCATATTTAAGCAGGCAACACATATGTATCCAAATTCGTAACTGTGCTCTCACACACAGCAGTAGAATATAGATATTACCAAATTACGGCTGGTTCTCATAAACAATGTTATTCTTTATGTATTAAATAGAAGAATCAATGCGTTTATCAGATGTAAGCCATTCCCTATAGTATTCAGTAGGAGAGAGAGCCAATGACACATGATGATGATGATGATGATGAGGTCCCATATTTCAAGGAGTGTAGGGGACGATGCGGGAGACCCACACCGCAGACTAGGCAAGGTCCTAGCGGAGGTGGTTTGCCATTGCCTTCCGTAGGGGACGATGCGGGAGACCCACACCGCAGACTAGGCAAGGTCCTAGCGGAGGTGGTTTGCCATTGCCTTCCTCCGACCGTAAAGGAGATGAATGTTGATGATGATGAAGACAACACAACAACATCAAGTCATCTTGAGGCAGGGAAAATCGCTGACCCCACCGGGAATCAAACCTGGCACCCCGTGCACGGGAAGCGAGAAAGCTACCACAAGACTATGAGCTGCAGACTGATGTCACATTTATCACCTTTAATAATGTGAGGAGGGTACACTCAAGAGACGTGAAATTGTTATATCATCCTACACATGATCAAAACCACCTAACAACAGACCAGGACATCTCTGTGCAAGAGGAATGCTACCAGAGATGTTGTGATAATACTGTAAACAGCAATAAGACTGTTACATCTCCTTCGGCTACTGATCGTGGTGCTTACTTCCTCATAAGTTGCTGTTTCTTTGTGTGCATTTTCGAACAGCAAGGTGTGGAATGTACCTCAGTGTGTCAGCTATCAAAAATATTAATGTCGGTTTTTCTTCGTTCTGTTTCCTAGTGAGACATAGCCGCATCTGTCAAAACTGATACTCCTACTACTACTACTACTACTACTACTACTACTACTATGGGAAGTGTGATTGAGCGTATGTACGTTTCCAACTTAAAAAGACATACAAAATCCATTAATTTCCAAAGAGACAGAGCAGCAGTCTCCAGACTTCATTCTCATTGGCTTCTAAGAAGTTCGAACAGACGATATACACTGACGATGCCTTCCTAGGACACAAGGATAGTGCAGAAGAAAGTAGTTGTATCATTTTGAAGTTTGTCACCATAGTGATTGGGGCAGGAAACTTGTGGGACTATTGTATCTCTGGTGTTGGACAAATATATCCTACATTAGAGTATGAAGAGCATTGCATTCTACATGATTAATACTTCAGAAACCATATGGCTTCAACAATAAACCATTTTTAATTGCAGAACCGTGTAACCATCGTAGCTTGTGTTTATGCTCTACGATCATTTCTCTCATGCAGGTACCTTCCTGGTACTGACTCCAGACAGTGGAATAATGCTTTAGACCTGATAGCATGGTTAATTTATACGAAATGTTTCAGACTCCATCAGTCTGGAGCTCCATCATCGTAAACCAACGTTTCTTCTTAACCATCTGTTCTATCACTGCAACACTCACATCTACAATATACCAATAAGTGGTGCTACCCTCCTTGACAGGCACATGCATCTGGAGAGATCTTGCACTTTTGGATGGGTGCTTTGGGTAAGATGGGTGTTGCTGGAAGGATTGGTCAAGGACAATGTGGGATCTGTCAATCTCCAACTTTGCGAGATTACTGTGATGCCCACCCATGCAGGGAAAGATGAGTAGTTCCTGTCAGAAACTGAACACCATGATCAGAGTGCTGGAAATATCTAGATAACCTAACTGCATTGGTATAAGACACTATCTGGAATACTTTCATGTATATGGCCGAATGTATGTACTGCAGATGTGTCTTATCTGCATTCGCAATCTGGTATATGGTGTATGCAAAGTAGTGGGTGGGTGATTTAGCAATGATATGGAAACTGGGAAGCAATCTGCTGTGTCATTGAAATTATGGAACAACTGGTTAAATTTCTAAAATTGATTGTGCCATCAACTGCGGTGTGTATTACCGTACATCGCCCCATATCAAAAGTCTCTTTCCCGTCCTGTCTGTCCACTGGTATGCTGTTGACTACTGCATAATGATTGACTGACACCGCTTGGATGAGCTGGAAGGAGCCTCGGCAGAACTCTTGATATCTGCTACTTGTCACGGTGGAGCATGGGATTAACTGTATATCTCATCACCTTCAGACAGTTGTTTGGAAGCATTAGTCAATGCTGCAGACATGTTATAGTGCTATATGCTGCAATGCTCTCCAGATGTTTTTACTTTTTTTAAATTTTATTTTCACCAATAACATAACAGTACCTCTTTTCATTTCTACTACCTCAAACATGTTGTGAATGGCCCATTCCGGTGATGGTCAGCATCTGAACAGTAATCATGTACACGACTGAAAATTGAGGAAACAATGCTCTTGGAAATGGAACACCGAAAAATCTACTACCCTGTCACTGTGGAAGATGAGTAACTATATAGGTCATCATCTTCTGACAGCTATTGGAAATGCTCTACAGTGCTGCAAACTCTTCCAGTTTCCATATCGTGCAATGTCTTCCACATTTTTTTTGATGAGCAACATCGCTTCTGTGTTATTTCTGCCAACTGTGTGTGTCGTGGGAGCTGCATAGTTCACACCATGAGATGTTCAGCTTTCTGTGAGAGCCAAAGGATCAAAATGTGTTAATGTCGATTTAGCACCTGATACAGACCTTGAAGTCATGGTAGAAAGGGAAAGAGTATGGCAGTGTGCAAAGCCGTAGTCGTACAGTGCTTGGATGTGTTACAGTTGAAAAAAAAAATGTATTAAACTGCTTATGAAGGACCAATACAGGAACTCTCTCTTGCGATTGATAGTCTATTGGATATGGTCTTCCTCCAGTACTTTCAACAAAACTTTACTCAGGTCTGTGCAGGCAACTTCGAGCACTAGCCACATGCTCCAGTTGAGCGAGAGAAGTATATGTAAAATGCTCAATGTAAACATGCAGACAGTATTTGTTCTTTGATATATCAGAAGAGAGAAAAACAGTATAATGTTATAGGAGGCTCTACTACAAGGAGAGGTATAACCGGTTTAAGTCTGGGTGCAGATAGTTCTCTCAAAACCACAATGATTTCGCTCATAAAACTAATAGAAATCAGCTGTATCTATTCTCATGGATTTGTGACTGTTTTTATCATCATCATCTCTGTTTAAGGAATAAGTGTCACTGCAAGCCCTGTATTACTTCGTACTTCATAATCTCTAATTATAAAGCAGACATCACTTGAATTATAGATCGCTGTGGAACCTAGAAATAATAGTGTTTTTTCCCCGACATGCGAGTAGACTGCATGAAACATGCTGCGACGATCAAACTGCTTACAAAACTGCAAGGCAAGAATCTGCTGTATGATAGAAACTTTACAGACATGTCGGTAGATGGGATTATGTAGCAAAAATATCTAATGTTAGCATTGTGACAGTAATTGGTTTCAATGTAATGGGGGAGGGGGAGGAGGACGGGGGAGGGGGAGATGTGGTAAAATCTTATAGGGGTTCAATTACAGGACATACTAATCACGATTTATTTCATAAATGCCAGCATATTAAAGCATCACATTAACAAAGTGGGACCTGCCATAGTGTACGAAAAAGCAATGTCATCTTGAATTATAGATTCTTGTCGAATTTATAATGATTGTGTTTTTTTTCCGACATGTAAGCAAAGGCGTGAAAGGTTGTAACCTGTAATGATATTTCATGTGTCTGAAATGATTGTTATACACACTTGCATCAGAATTTATGTACAGACACTGATTTCAAAACGAGAGTCACTCTCACGTTGTGTAATTTGTCCATTGGGCTGAAAGACATTGCTTAACATAGATTTTTTTCTTCAGAGTTTAAATTCTCACCTTCCTTTTGCTCCAATGATGGTTTTGAAATAAATAACATTTTGCTGCAATTGCTAGTTTTCGAAGCAAAATAGTGGAAGTTTTTTTCCCGATTTTATGCAGGATGAACATGTCTCTGCAGTTTGGTCATCTGTAATCAGCGGTGGTGCACTTATTAGGATGTCACAAAAGAATGAGATACGAATTGCCTCCTACAGTTGACCATAAAAACGATACTGATTTTTCTCATAAAACTAAAAGAAAATGGACTGCACCTATTTTTGTGTAAAGAGGACATTCATTGTTGTCACGATTGTGTTTTCAGTTTTAATAGATGTTTCATTATAAGAGATGCATTGATGATAAATACAAATGTTGTAGTGCAGTGTTTTTCCCCCCTCAGAACGTTGTGTGCTTGCTGGCTGGTCTACTAGAAGCGTGATGGCAGAGTTCCATAGAAGATCTCGGCTGTCCTTTTAGACAAAAAAAACGTGGTCAGGATAGCCCTCATTTATCTTAGTTTTGTTCTGAGGGATGTCAGCATCATGCTCTATTGTATGTGTAGCTTTTGTCAGCGTTCATAATGGTGACCACCTAGCTATGTGCTCACGAGGGACACATTGTACTGAAGACTCTGCAACCAGGGCAATGGACGACTGCTCCGGGGTCTGCAGTCACTTTAGTCGGAGGGCTTCCTGTTTCCCAAGCAGCGGACGTTAGAAAAAACGATCTGGAGAGTTCTCTGGAATTTAGCTGTTGTTCCAGGAGCATCCAGTCTTTCCCAGATATACATTGATAGATTGCATTAAGCATCTTGTTCTTGTCTTTTCTCTGTCTGTGACTGATTTCTGCAGACAGGAGACAGTATATCAATGCCACCAGAAGGATCTCTTTGTGGCCCATCAGCAGCAAGGTAGAACAGGCCTATATATCTACCTGTGGTGAGCAGTGGGAGGGATGAGTGCTGACAAAGGGGGGTGGTTAGACTACCTACAAGTTGGTTAGTTCGTGAGTGCCCATCAAGGAGGACACAGCTGCAACTGCTGCCACTCTGCAATCCTCTGGGGTCATGTTTTGCAGTAGTTCTGTTATTTCGATGATTTTTTCCCAATGCCCAGTACGTGTTGCATTATGACCCATTGATTACGAGGGCGGTTTTCTTCACAACAACTTCTGATGTGTGATTAGAACAGTGATGCATCTTCCATCACTTGTGGTAGCATGTAGTGGCTTCAGTTACCTGAGCTGTGATTGTAGAGCAGGCACCTGTAGTGAACTCTGACATCAAATAGCGATAGATACAGTCCTCAGCTGTATGATGACAGGTAATACACTTACTAAACTCCTCTGTGTCCAACACCAGCACCTCATCAGTCGAAAAAAGTAGATAGTACCTGACATGCAACCATTTTTCCTGCCAGCTTGTAGGTGTAGGGTAGAATTTGAGTGCATCTGCCACTAGTTTCGCGTCATATTGTGAAATTTTTTCCCAGCGGTGTAACACCAGTTCTTTGGCATCATCAATTTTTGAGCACTATTTTTCTTCAGTGCTATGAGTATAGTTGTGTAATTAGGACCAACCCTAACTTCAGCTTACCAACCAAAATAAATAAATAAATAAATAAATAAATAAATAAATGAAGTACGGTAACATAATCTTCTTCTCTTGCATCTGGGCAGTTTCTATGTGTTGGAAGGTGCACTTGGGCTTTCCATCCAGAAGGATCAGAGTTGAGTCCCAGAAAGGATATCATCATTTTTAATTTCTCGCCAATTCCTGGGTGGTGGGTGGGGGACAAAGAAATTCCCTCAAAAATTCAAACTTCCCACCAATTGGGTGGTGTGGGGTGGGGATGGGAGGGTGCAGGTACCTGTGTGCAGGCTGAGGGAAACACATGACATGACATGGTAGATATCGAAACAGACGACAGAGGGATAGAGAAATAATTAAAATCGCTCAAAAGAGGAAAGGCCGCTGGACCTGATGGGATAACAGTTCGATTTTACACAGAGTACGCGAAGGAACTTGCCCCCACTTCTTCCAGCAGTGTACCGTACGTCTCTAGAAGAGCGTAGCGTTCCAAAATATTGGAAAATGGCACAGGTCATCTTCATTTTCAAGAAGGGACGTCCAACAGATGTGCAGAACTATAGACCTATATCTCTAACATCGATCAGTTGTAGAATTTTGGAACATGTATTATGTTCGAGTATAATGACTTTTCTGGAGACTAGAAATCTACTCTGTAGGAATCAGCATGGCTTTCGGAAAAGACGATCATGTGAAACCCAGCTCGCGCTATTCGTCCACGAGACTCAGAGGGCCATAGACACGGGTTCCCAGGTAGATGCCGTGTTTCTTGACTTCCGCAATGAGTTCGATACAGTTCCTCACAGTCGTTTAATGAACAAAGTAAGAGCATATGGACTATCAGACCACTTGTGTGATTGGATTGAAGAGTTCCTAGATAACAGAACAGCATGTTGTTCTCAATGGAGAGAAGTCTTCCGAAGTAAGAGTGACTTCAGGTGTGCCGCAGGGGAGTGTCGTAGGACCATTGCTATTCACAGTATACATAAATGACCTTGTGGATAACATCGGAAGTTCACTGAGGCTTTTTGCGGATGCTGCTGTGGTATATCGAGAGGTTGTAACAATGGAAAATTGTACTGAAATGCATGAGGATCTGCAGCAAATTGACGCATGGTGCAGGGAATGGCAATTGAATCTGAATATAGACAAGTGTAATGTGCTGCGAATACATAGACAGAAAGATCCCGTATCATTTAGCTACAATATATCAGGTCAGCAACTGGAAGCAGTTAATTCCATAAATTATCTGGGAGTAGGCATTAGGAATGATGTAAAATGGAATGATCATATAAAGTTGATTGTCGGTAAAGCAGATGCCAGACTGAGATTCATTGGAAGAATCCTAAGCAAATGCAATCCGAAAACAAAGGAAGTATGTTACAGCACACTTGTTCGCCCACTGCTTGAATATTGCTCACCAGTGTGGGATCCATACCAGATAGGGTTGATAGAAGAGAGAGAGAGAGAGAGAAGATCCGATGAAGAGCAGTGCGCTTCGCTACAGGATCATTTAGTGATCGCGAAAGCATTACGGAGATGATAGATAAACTCCAGTGGAAGACTCCGCAGGAGAGATGCTCAGTAGCTCGGTACGGGCTTTTGTTGAAGTTTCGAGAACATACCTTCGCCGAGGAGTCAAGCAGTATGTTGCTCCCTCCTACACATATCTCGCGAAGAGACCATAAGGATAAAATCAGATAGATTAGAGCCCACACAGAGGCATACTGACAGTCTTTCTTTCCACGAACAAAACGAGACTGGAAAACAAGGGAGAACCGATAGAGGTCCTCAGGGTACCCTCCGCCACACGCCGTCAGTGGCTTGCGGAGTATGGATGTAGATGTAGATCCAGGAGTGGGTGGGGGTGGCTGTGATTGGGGGGGGGGGGGGAGGGGTTATTAATTGATCAATTTAATTAATTTGCATTTCAACTCGATATCAAAATTGCACCTGTGCCGCATCTCCCTACTACTACTACTACTGACAAAGCAGAGACTGTTGCACCCTTGGTTCAAAGGAAACACGCAAATGATGACAAGAAAAGGTTAGTAGAGATTTGAATGTCTGTGAAAAAACCTATGCCTGAAGCATTTAATTACCTACACTGTCATACTTTAGCAGAAGGTGTGGCAGAGAACCTGAAAAAATTTTGGTCCTATATAAAATCGCAATGTGGATCCAAGGCTTCCACTCAGTCACTTCCAGTTGAAGATAGCAAAACGGAAGCCAAAGTTTTAACTTCACGTTAAAAAAATCGTTCACACCGGATAATCGTACAAACACACTGTCATTTGACCATTGGACAGACTCCGGTATGGACAACATAGTAGTAAGCATCCCTGGTACAGAGAAACAAATGAAAGATTTTAAAGCAAGTAAGTATCTAGATCCGGTTGGAATCCCAGTTCAATTTTTCAAAGAGCACTCTACGGCATTGCCCCTTACCTGGCCAGCATTCATTGTGGACCTCTCGCCCAGCACAAAGTCCCAAGTGAATGGAAAAAAGTGCAGGTGACTCCAGTATATATGAAGGGTTAAAGAATGGACCCGTAACATTACAGATCAATATCCTTAAGTTCAGTTTTCTCCAGAATCCTTGAACATATTCTCACTTTAAATATATTTCACTTTCTTGAGACTGAGAAGCTTACGTCCACGAATCAGCATGGTTTTAGAAAGCATCGCTCAAGCAAAACTCAGCTTGCCCTTTTCTCACGTGATATACTGCCAACAATTGCTGAAGGGCAACAGGCAAATTCATATTTCTAGATTTCCAGAAAACATTTGACACTGTGCCACATTGCAAGCTGTTAATGAAAGTATTGGCAAATGTAATAAGTTCACCGATATGTGAGTAGCTTAAAGGCTTCTTAAGGAACAGAACCCAGTATGTTGTCCTCAATGGCGAGTTTTCATCAAAGACAAGGGTACCATTAGGAGTGCCTCCGGGAAGTGTGATAGGACCACTCTTGTTCTCTGTATACATAAATGATATGGTGGACGGGATGTGCAGCACTCTGCAGTTGTTTTCTGATGATGTTATGGTGTATGGTAAGGTTTTGAAATTGAGTTACTGTAGGAAGATACAAAGATGACTTAGACAAAATTTCCAGTTGGTGTGATGAATGGCAGCTAGCTCTAAATGTGGGGAAAGGTAAGTTAATGTGAATGAGTAGGAAGATCAAACCTGTAATGTTCAGATACAGTATTATTAGTGTCCTGTTTGACATAGTCAAGTTGTTTAAATATCTGGGCGTAACTTTGAAAAGTGATATTAAATGAAACAATTAAGTGAGGACTGGGGTAGGGAAGGCAAATGGTCGACTTTGGTTTATCGGGTAAATTTTAGTAAAGTGTGGTTCATCTCTAAAGGAGACTGAATATGGGATGCTGGTGCGATCCATTCTTGAGTATTTAGCATACGTACCGGGTTGAATTGAAGGAGGACATCGAAGCAGTTCAGAGACGAACTGCTAGATTGGTTACTGGTAGCTTGAACACCACACAGTGTTATGGAGATACTTCGGGTACTCAAATGGGAATCCCTGGAAGGAAGACAACATTCTTTTTGAAGAATGCTATTGAGAAAATTTAGAGAACTTGCATTTTAATCTCACTGCCAAATGAGTCTATTGCTACCAACATACATTGTGCATAAGGACCACGAAGCTATGACATGAGAAATTAGTGCTCATACAGAGGCATATAGATGGTCATTTTTCCGTCACTCAATTTGCAAGTGGAACAGTAAAGGAAATGACAAGCAGTGGTGCAGGCTACCCTCTGCCATGCACCTTACAGTGGTTTTTGGAGTCTGGATGTAGATGTAAAATGCGAAGGCCATGGGCATCCACTCTGATGGGTACTCTAGCATTGCCCATGGAGAAAATTTTTGTGGCAGGGATGCCTGGTTGTGGGCACACGCTGAATAGGCATTCACTGTGTGCTCAATGGTGGAATGAATTGCTGGTCAACCGACGCGGCGCCAGGCCAGTGTTTTCATGCATGACATCTCCTACCAAGATGTATGTAACACCTGCAGTATGTGTTGTTGCGACAATAGTGGAATAACAATGTTGCAATTCTTATCTTTTGTAGCTAGCAGTAGGATGTGTTCTACAACACAGCCTATCATGAAGTTCGAAATACATCCGGAAGGGGGGGGGGAATTTGGTAGCACAGGTAAATTTTCCAGCCTAACCATCCTTGCTGGCCTATTGTAATTACTCTGGGCAAAAGTGGATCATCACTCATAGGTGCCATGACTTTCTGCTACATCAAAGGAAATTTGTTGAGGGTATCCTGAAGGTTCTGGTCCAGTACAAAACAGACTGCCTCCTGCTTAATGAAGTCTATGTCAGGACCCAACAGGAACTATAAAAAGGCATCTGCCATTGTGGGTTGTCAGCTGGGCCTGTAGTTGTCACAAAAATAATTACTCAGAAACAAACCCAGCACTGTGCCGTTCTGTCGAAGAACTTAATCTCGGGGCCAAATAGTGAGATGAGCAGCTGATGGTCTGTAAGGAAGTGGAACTTAGTGCTACACATGAAAACATGGAAATGTTTTACTCCATATATGATCATAAGTACCTCCTTCTTAATATGAAAATTTCACTGTGATGCTGACAAGGTCTTAAAAAATGAAATAGACTACTCCACCCCATCAGAATTTCTATGAGATAGCATGACACCACAGCCATATAGACATACATCAGAGACAACAGTCAAAGGCTTACTGGAGGTGAATGTTGCCAAACGTGGAGCAGAGTATAAGTGATGCTTCACTTTCTGGAATGCCGAACATCATGTCTCTGACCACATAAAATTCACTGCTTTCTTCTGAACCTGATTCAACTTACCACGAAGGTGAGCAGCCCACAGAATCAATTTTGCTTAGTAATTTACCTTCCCAACCAATGACTGACACTCTAATATTCTTAGGAACTGGCAGATTTGCTGCTGCTGCAAAATGCTCTCCTGTTGGTACTATATATCTGCCTTACTTAACACATGCCATAAATACCACGCTTTGGGAGCAAACAAACTACATTGTCAAGCCTGCAATGCAGCCCATTCTTTAACAGCTGCTGAAAAACTGCCAACAGATTTTGCAGATGCTGTTTTCTCATGGAGCCAGTAACCCAGATATCATCCAGACAGTTGACACCACACGGAATGTCTTTGATAAGTTACTCGAAAATCCTGGAATATTTATGGAGCTGAAGCTACCCCAAATGGCAAACGGTTAAATTTGTACATTCTGAAAGTAGTATTTAATACTATAATCTGCAAAGACCCAGCATCTAGTGGCAACAGTAAGTATCCACCTCTGATGACAATTTTGGAAAAATACTGATTGCTGAAAAACTGAGCCAGCAACTCCTAGGGATGTGGTATGGGATGAAAATCTATTTCCCTTTGTGCTTTGATTGTGTGCTTGAAATTGTCACAAAGTCTAACATCACCCTCAGGAACTGCTAATGGTTTCAATGTTACATGGGCTTCAAAATTGGTGGCTCTACCCAGCTACTTACAAAAAAGTTGACACTGTCTGCAGCAATGCCTCCATGTTGCACCGCCCACTATAAGATACTACTTGGCACAGAGCCATGTAAGTGGGTGCACCCAAGCTAGTAATAAATTGATCAGAATGGTTAAAATCTTTGTGTATAATTGAAACTTGGTGCAACATCCATTAAATCGCCAAGTCTATCATGACACAATGAGGCTGTAAGCTTGATGACACACACTAGTGGTCAAAAGTTTTTGATCACCTACCACAGGTATGGATTTATGGGTAAAACTGGAATTTTGTTTTGAATAGTCTATGACATCTCCCTTCTGATAGTAAAACAAGTATAAACATGTAAAGGCTAAACATCTCTGTTGTGTACCTGACTGGCGTCCACATAGACGGGCATTAATCAGTGTCCACAACAACACTGATGTGCCTTTACCCAAGCTGGTTCCATTCAAATAGGCCTCATTCCTTCAGCTGTCTGTGTAGCAATCAGTTCACATTACTGTACAGTTTACTGCATACATCTAACAATGTTTTTGTATGCCTGATCAGGTTCATACCATATTGCCTCCTAATGGGATGGAAGCATGGGGTTGGAATTGAAACATGTGCTGTAATTGTAGCTCTGCTTCAGGAAGGCAATTCCAGAGGGACAATAGCAACAAAAGTAGGTGTAGCCCAGTCTACAGTGATTTATACATTACAGTGGTTTGAGCAGACTGCTGCCATAGCAAGTGTTTGTGGCCTGGAAGGCACCCAGTATCATCATACAGGGAAGATCAGTTCATATGTGTACAGAATAAACATCGGATGACTCAGAAATTTATGAGAAAATAAATAGTATGCAAGCAGATCCAATCTGTCTCGACAGTGGAGCTCTGCCTTTGTGAACACGGTTTAAAGGGCTATATAGTGGCCAAAAAACCTTTATTATGTAAACAAAATGAGGTGAAAAGACTGTAATGGGTGCAGCACATAAAAATTGTAGGGTGCAACAACGGTCCAGGATTTGCAAAGAACATATGAAGTGTCAGTGTATAACACCAATGGTGAAGCATAGTGGAGGGTCAGTCATGATTTGGAGGTGTTTCGTGTGAGATAAAGTTGGCGATCTAGTGATAATTAATGGAACATTAAACAAGGAAGGATATCACAGGATATTGATTAACAATGCAGTTCCATCTGACAAACGGCTTATTGGTCACGGGTTCATTCTACAGCAGAACAAAGATCCCAAACATGCTTCGAAACTGTGCAGAGGATACGTCAATAGAATAAGAGAATTGTGCAGAATTGAAGAACATGATTAGGTCAAGTCAGTCACCTGACTTAAATCCCACTTAACACTAATGGGATGAATTTGACAAAGAGGTCAGAAAACTGAAGCACCTGATGGTAAAGATACATAAAATAATTTTCAGATGTGCTGGACTGTAATAGCTGCAAAAACACTACAAAATCTTATCTCCAGAACACCAAGAGTTTGTGCAGCTGTTCTAAGCGCAATGGGAGGATACTTCAAAGGGACTAAATTGTTATTCATATTGTATTGAACACAATTATAGACAGAGAAAATGCATATTTTTTGGTCTGTTTAGTTTGTACAATGTGTTTGCACATTGAAGTAATGTATGTAGATTTTATCATGGGTGATTCAAAACTTTTGACTGGTGGTGTTCTTCTGGGTCCAACTGTGATCATGGGAATGTTGTCCCATGGCACTGCCAAGAGAGTCTGTAGAAAACCTGCACCAGGACGCCAGAGAACTCACTCTGCTACTACACTCAACAATTCACCTCAATGACATGTTCGATAAAGCCTGAACAGCCACTGACGAGGACCTGTCCAACTGGTGTCACTCATCAAGTTTCACCACTTGCCAATCTTCTGAAAACACATTTTGCACTCCAACAGTCAACTCCTCAAATTCTGGAATTTGTGCTATCTTGTCTAACATCAGATCCAAATGTGCCAATGCTTTAGTCTGTACTGCCCTTTCTGGTGCCAGCTACGCTGCTTCATCATGAATTAAGGAGTCTGCATAGAAAGTGCTAGTTTGTTTGCACTCAAAATTACATCTGCATTATAAATTTCACAAGACCTAAATTACAAATTTCAGTCGGCTTCATAATTCATTATGCAGGAAAGAAAATTACACCATAAATATGAGAGAGACAGTAGACAAATAGAGCAACCATGTACAGCAACAATTAATACTATCAACTGCTCCACGTAACATCATTACAAGGACTGCATGTATCATAAATATATTTTATTAGTGAAAAAACTACAGTAATGATATATATAAAAAACAATTTTCTCCAGATGATAAAGTTTGTTATTCATTTGCTAGGGATACAATTAGCATACATATAACAAACAATTTACTCTTTCCATTGTTTCAGAATGTCTTAAGTCAGATTGTTGTTGTAGTTCAGAATTTCCACAATCTATATGACACTGATAAAAGATAGGGACAACCATTTAAACAGTAAATTATTGTAAAATAATGTGCCATAAGAATGTGTGTTTGTCAATTATGTCATTTAGCGTCATGTATCAGTTCTGAGTTATACTGTTCTCCCCTGCTTGTGCATATACTGAGGAAGTGAGAATTATTTTGGAGAGTACTTGGTGCTTCATTTCATAAAAGTGCCAAAGCTGACAAAATATGGATGATATTTTAACTGTCTATCACACAGATTAACGCTATTCATTTGAAGCTTGACAAAGCAGCATGTTGATTCAAAGCAGGTTAGTAGCACGTAGCACTACCCAAGATGCTCCTTCTGTAACTCAGGTTCATTGAACTAAGTTTTAAACATAAAAAATGTGTGTGTGTGTGTGTGTGTGTGTGTGTGTGTGTGTGTGTGTGTGTGTGTGTGTGTGTGCGCACGCGCACATACACAGTAGTAGTTTATGTTTGCAATTGAAGCATTAAAAACAACAAAAACTCCTAGAAAGTCTAGTGCCACATTCACAAATTATTTCCCTCAGCTGTACATATTTGTCATACCGAAATTTATTTTCCTTAAAATACTAATGAATTTGTTTTGGAAATGACAGGTGTATTAGGTTCAAAGATAATGTAATGTATTATCTTGAGTAATTATCTCCCAAATGAACGTGACTTCTGATACATACATTTAAGTTTAATTGCACTTTTTCATCGCATTCGCATTGTCCTTTAATAGTAACAAAAGGCCTGTGTCACTGGTAAAAGAACTATACGAGTAATATTCTTTTCACAACTTTTACTGAAACTGCGGCTCAGTTTTACAAAAATCAGTGGCAAAACAGGCAGTGCTAACATCCAGTCTTTGTTTAAAATGTATAATTAGTATTTTAATCATACAATGATGGCTTTCACGACTGGATGGTACTGTTGTTAATAATTCTTCCGGGTTATATGTCCGTGGTCCATGGAATACTTCTATTCCTAATGTTTCATCCAATACTATGTTGGACATCCTCAGAGGTATGGCTGGTCCTGTTGAGTCCTGCCGACTGACGAGTCGGGCATCGGAGAGCGGCCTAAATACCGAGGAAAGTGGGCGTGGTCTAGCTTGCACATAGTAGCAGAGAGAAAAATAGTCAAAGATTAAATGTAACTATCGATGATAGTCCGTCATAGATAAAAATCACTTATCGATTCTGTAACACCACTGTCCATATCTCACTTAATTTCAAGGCCTCTTCTTTTCTATTAAAATTATCTTCATGTCTATAAATTTCAATAGCCTCCTTATACAGTCGTGGATAATAATTCGTGGTAGCACTTAAAACTGTAGTTTCAGAAAACTTAACTACATGGTCACCGGACTGAAGTGCATATTCCGCAACAGCTGATTTATCTATTTTACCCAGTCGGCAAAGACTTTTATGCTCCTTTATCGTTGTCTTCACACTTCTTTTCATAGTACCAATATAGACCTTGCCACAGGTACATGGAATTTTATACACACCACTAGATGATAATGGTGGCCTTCTATCTTTAACAGAACGAAGTACTTGTCCTATTTTTCTGGTAGGTTTGAATACTGGTTTCACTTTATGTTTCAGCAAAATTTTGCCGATTCGATCTGTAAGCTTACTAATGAAAGGTAAAGACACTGTGTTCTTCCATTGTTGTGTACCATCCTTGTCCTTTGGCCTGCTGTAATTAGCTCTTAAAACTCCATTAATTTCTTTCTTTGAGTACCTATTCTTTTCGAAGGCCTGTTTCAGATGATTCAGTTCCGTATCCAGATGTTCTGGCATACAAATCCGTTTTGCCCTGTCCACTAAACTTTTGATTACACCTCTTTTTTGTTGTGGGTGATGATTGGAGTTCTTATGTAAGTATCGATCAGTATGTGTGCTCTTCCGAAACACTTTATGTTTTAGACTGCCATCGGTCTGTCTCATGACTAACACATCGAGAAACGAAATAGCCTGGTCTTTTTCCAGTTCAATGGTAAACTGAATTTTAGGGTTTATGCTATTAAGATAATAAAAAAATTCGTCTAAGGCTTTTTTACCGTGTGTACAAACCACGAATGTGTCGTCCACATAACGATATCAACAACATGGTTTCTTATTTGCTTTATTCAACGCTAATTGTTCAAATTTTTCTATGTAAAAATTGGCAATCACAGGGCTCAACAGGTTACCCATGGCAACACCATCCACTTGCTCATAAAACTCCTCATCCCACTGAAACTGAATAGATGTGAGACAGTGTCTAAACAGAGTGGTCAAATCTTCAGGGAAAACTTCCGTTATGTAAATCATAATTTCATTGACCGGAATCATAGTAAACAGAGATACAATATCAAAACTGACCAAAATGTCTTCAGGAGCCAAGGTTAGACCTTCAATTTTCTCAATAAAATGACGTGAATCCCTCACATAAGAATCAGTCTTACCAATGTATGGTTGTAGAAGAGTAGCTAGATACCTAGATATTTGATAAGTAGGGGAATCAATCGCACTAACAGTGGGTCTCAGAGGGAGATTTATTTTGTGAACTTTAGGTAAACCATGAAGTCTGGGACACTTAGCTTCACTCCATAGCAAAACTTTTTTATCCTTCTGTGGAATGGAAGTAGAAGACTTTATCAACGTATTAGTTTTCCTCCAAATAACAGCCGTCGGATCTCTTCTAAGTTTATTGTAATGTCCTGTCACTAATAGATCCAAAATCTCACTTCTGTGGTTTGGACACACAGTAAAAAAGCCTTAGACGAATTTTTTTATTATCTTAATAGCATAAACCCTAAAATTCAGTTTACCATTGAACTGGAAAAAGACCAGGCTACTTCGTTTCTTGATATGTTAGTCATGAGACAGACCAATGGCAGTCTAAAACATAAAGTGCTTCAGAAGAGCACACATACTGATAGATACTTACATAAGAACTCCAATCATCACCCACAACAAAAAAGAGGTGTAATCAAAAGTTTAGTGGACAGGGCAAAATGGATTTGTATGCCAGAACATCTGGATACGGAACTGAATCATCTGAAACAGGCCTTCGAAAAGAATGGGTACTCAAAGAAAGAAATTAATGGAGTTTTAAGAGATAATTACAGCAGGCCAAAGGACAATGATGGTACACAACAATGGAAGAACACAGTGTCTTTACCTTTCATTAGTAAGGTTACAGATCGAATCGGCAAAATTTTGCTGAAACATAAAGTGAAACCGGTATTCAAACCTACCAGAAAAATAGGACAATTACTTCGTTCTGTTAAAGATAGAAGGCCACCATTATCATCTAGTGGTCTGTATAAAATTCCATGTACCTGTGGCAAGGTCTATGTTGGTACTATGAAAAGAAGTGTGAAGACGATGATAAAGGAGCATAAAAGTCTTTGCCGACTGGGTAAAATAGATAAATCAGCTGTTGCAGAACATGCACTTCAGTCCGGTGACCATGTAGATAAGTTTTCTGAAACTACAGTTTTAAGTGCTACCACGAATTATTATCCACGACTGTATAGGGAGGCTATTGAAATTTATAAACATGAAGATAATTTTAATAGAAAAGAAGAGGCCTTGAAATTAAGTGAGATATGGACAGTGGCGTTACAGAATCGATAAGTGATTTTTATCTATGACGGACTATTATTGATAGTTACATTTAATCTTTGACTATTTTTCTCTCTGCTACTATGTGCAAGCTAGACCACGCCCACTTTCCTCGGTATTTAGGCCGCTCTCTGACGCACGACTCGTCAGTCGGCAGGACTCAACAGGACCAGCCATACCTCTGAGGATGTCCAATGTAGTATTGGATGAAACGTTAGGAATAGAAGTATTCCATGGACCACAGCCATATAACCCGGAATAATTATTAGTTATTATTTCCCAATGCTTTCAGTTGATTGTATTAGAAGAGACATTATATTGATTCCCTTAATAGCAGAAAAATATCATAGCCTGTTTCAAAAGGTTAAGAATAGAATAGATGTATTTTTGTATATCACTTGAAACAGAAAACTTCCTTGTCTTCGAAGGAATCAATTTGTATATATCATATCACAATTAGATTGTTTACACTTTTAATTTTCAAATAAAATTGCAAAAATACTATCACAAATGTCAGAAAATGCTCTAAACATTTAACAGTCCATCATAGCTAGGAGTTCCACTACACTTTCAGTCTTCAGCTAAAAATGTTCATTACTGCAAATATCAGAATCAATTGCACTATATGAATCTTCCTGAAAGTTCTCTAAGGTCACCTGAAAGATAAAAATAAAATAAAATAAAAACAATTAATTATGCCGTTTGTGCAAAATGAAAATTATATATAGAGGTACAAGATAGCTACCTACTTGTACATACTGTAGCGGCCCAAATATATCCAACACCTTCCCCCCAAAGTTTGGTCACAAAAAATTATTGTGCAGCTTATCCATGCAACCCTACAAATAGCAGTATATTTTTGCATCATAGAAACTTCAACTATATTACTTGTTCCTTAATTCAAAAATGGAGCAACAACATGGCTATGGTTTTGAAATTAATCATGGTATATGAGGTAACAATGTAACCATCTTCAACTGCTGATGTTTCACTTAGGTAGTGACTGGTATCAAGCTCGAAGTTCCATTATTTTACCCAACAGGACACATACAGTTTTTCTATAACTATAGAGTAAAATGTAACCTTCACCAATGACCAATAGTGTAAAAACGAAAATGTGAACAAATTTCGGACTTAAGTCAGTTATTAGGTTCACTTCAAACTCAGTTATTCATTATGCAAAGAGTACATCTACTAGAGAATCTGGTAAAAAGTCTGGTTTGGCAGATCTAACATGAGGCATTGGATTACATTGGAGAATAAGCTGCAAATTGCCATTTCAGCAAGCAAATGCTACAGAGGGACCAAAGCTGAGAAATTTCCTGAACTTAAAGCTATGGTTCTTTCTGTTGTACAAAATAAAAGAAAAGATGAGATACCTATATCTCAGCAAATAATCCAAGAAAAGGCCTTGGAAATTGTGAAGTCCTTAAATACAAAATAAAACAATGGAAAATCCAGGATGGAATGTAACAATATTGTGAAAAGGAAAGTTGCTACTCACCATATAGAGGAGATGCTGAGTTGTAGATAGGCACAACAAAAAGAAACTCACAAATAAAGCTTTCAGCCAGTGAGGCCTTTGTCAAAATTAGACAATGAACACACACATACACACTCATGCAAACACAACTCGCACACACACGACTGCAGTCTCAGGCAGTGTGGCAAGGCGAATTCCCACTTGGTAAATGTGGTGTTTTAAGTCTCCAGGCTAAGAGGAGCAAAAGATAAAGAGTGTCATTCCAGACAGTGTTTGGAAAGACTGTATGCTAGCAGTTCTGTATGCTCACAACTCACTACAGCTGTCTTCTAATACAGTGAGTTTCACCCCTCACGCTGTACTTCTGTTCACGGCTTCGATCTCGCTGTGTGACGGGGCACTGAACTGCTATGGTTGCTGACTACCAGTGCAAAACAATAACGGGGCTTCTGCCGACCAAGTTTCAGCAGTCTTTGTCTGTTTCTCATAGCGTACGTTTTGGTTGCTGCTCTGCGCCCTTCACTGTGAGGAACTGACCACGTGACACCTGATGCTGGTGCTTTTGCTATGCTGCAAGACTACCATGCCATTCCATCGTTATGCCTGGCATGCAGTTGCTTAGAATATTGTGTTTTCGTGTCACGCTCCTGTGTAGAGAATAAATTTTGCTCTGCATGTCTTAGCATAGGAATCTTAAGTGCAGATATCATGCGATGAACAATGCACGAGGCAACAATTTCTCTGACTCTGCTGTTTCCATCATGCCACACCCGGCTAGTGCATTTGCAACTTTGCTTGTTACTTAGTTCAATAAAATAAAAACTTTTTACACACTGGTGACCCGATGATGAACTCAGTCAATTTTATATTCTATTTCGGCACGTTACTAGCTGCCTCGACCCGTTAGGCACATGCTCCGACTCCCGCACGTGTGCACCCAGCACCTTCTGTTTTCATGCTATGGATGCTAATGTGCTTCACACCATGAACTCATTCCTTTATGCATGTTTCATAGCCTCTTGTGCAATCTACGACCATTGGCTACTGCCACTGGCCCAACAACTCCCCATGAAATGCAGCTGCCGTGCCAGCACTGCACAACATTATCATCAAGCTGACCACATGCCTCGCAGAACTGGAATGCTGCAATGTCGACCTGTGCGTGCAACTTGCAGCAACGCGAGCACCAGTGTTCCAGCCCCCTGATGTCAGACTCTGGCCCCAGTCTCCAGGGCCACTCCTCCCAGCCTTGAAGCATTCCATCTGATCCACCACTCCATCTGGTCATCCCACAGCTCATCTGCCACCCTTCAACCCTCCGGGACAGGTGCCTATGGTTTTCTTTGTCTGACACTATCTCCGACGGCTGTGGCAACACCCAGGATGCCACTAAGTTGACCATGGTGACCAGCCTGTTCAAGCCTACATACACAATGGAAGTCTGCGACACCATCTCATCGCCCCCGCCTGCTACAAGACAGTGTGCTGCTGCCTTGTGATGCAACTCACCTCTTTCAATGTGCAGCACTTCCAGGCCCTCCTTTCCCTTGAGCAGTGTGGGGAACGACAATCCTCTTAATTCCTGTGACACCTCCAAAGTCTAAGGGAGCCGCACATGGTCTCTGACAGTTATCTTTATAGCATCTGGCTGGCTCACCTACTGCTCCTCGAGATTGCCTGCTAGCGCCTCATTGACAGCGACACCAGGAGATCAACAAAGTGCACCACTCATTTCGCTGTTCTCTTTGATGTGAAGCAGGTGGTGTATTCTGGCTCACACATCAACCTCATGGTGGAATTCACTGCTCTCACACACCTGTCCAGCACCCCTTGGGAGGTCCGTCTTTCAACTTTACATCGATACCACTCCGCAACCATGCGTCTTCTGCTGGCCATGAAGATTGTCAAGGCCAAGATGACTGGCTGCTCGCTGCCGGAACACAGCAACCTTTGAAGAGCCTGTGGGTATCTGCTGTTCACCTCACCAATAACAAGGATAGCTCCTGCCGCCCATGCAGGGACTACTGGAAGCTACACATCCACACTATCCCTGACCGGGACCCAGTGCCATTCCTACACAGCTACAACAATACTCTGGCTGGAGCTACAATCTTCGGGAAGATCAACTGCTCCAAGGTTTTCATTCATATTCCGGTTGCATCCGCGGACATCCAGATGACAGCCATCATCACGACATTTGGACTCTACAAGAGTGACTTTATGACCTTTTGCCTCCATATACTGCAACAAACGTGGCAGCCATTCTTGGACAGCATCCTGCGAGGCTTAACTTATTGTTTTGTCTACCTGGACCAACACCAGAGGAGTCTCATGAGCAGCTCCACAGTATTTTTGAACGTCTTCAGGATGCTGGCCTCATCATCAACACAGCAAAATGCATCCTCAGTATCAGCGAGGTGGAATTCATGGGCCATGCCATCTCTCTGCCAGCTCATGTCCCTTGCCCAACACAGTACAGCCTATATTCAATTTCCCACACCCAAAGACATTCAAAGACTTCCACTGTTTCCTTGGTAAGTTATACTTTTTCTGCCACCATCTAAGGAATGCTGCTGCCATGCAGGAGCCACTCACCACCGCCCTCCGTGGTGTCAAAACAAAGGAGAACAAGCTGGCACCATGGACGCCACAAATGGAAGACAGGTTCTTGGCCATCAAATGCAAATTAGCAGATGCCACCCTGCTCACCCACCCCCATCTCCCCACTTGCTGTCGTCCGCAGCTCGTGGTCGCGTTCTCGCTTCCCGAGCACGGGGTCCGGGGTTCGATTCCCGGCAGGGTCAGGGATTTTCACCTGCCTCGAGATGACTGGGTGTTTGTGTTGTCATCATCATTTTAGCATCATTCATGAAAAGTGGCGAGATCGGGCTGAGCAAAGGTTGGGAATTTGTACGGGCGCTGATAACTGCGCAGTTGAGCGCCCCACAAACCAATCATTGTCATTGTCATCATTATCATTATCATCATCATCATCATAATCAACCCACTTGCTGTCATGGTTCATGCCATCCAGATGGCAATCAGTACTGTCCTGCAGCAGCATGTGGACAACACCTGGCATTGTTTTCTTTCTCCTCCAGCAAGCTCTCCCCCACCCCTGCCCAGTAGGGCTGGAGTGCATACGACAGTGATCCTTGCCGTCTACAAGGCTACTAAATACTTCCAACTGTTGGGGGAGGCCTGTCACTTCATGGTCTTCACCGACCAGAAACCCGTAACGTTTGCCCTTACAAAAGACACTGACCAGTGCTCCTCGCATTGACCCCAGCGGTTGTCATTCATCTTGGGATTTACAACTGACATACATTACGTCACCAGAATTGACATCACCACTGACTGTCTCAGCTACACCTGCACCATTGCTTCACCACTGTACTACGAGACATTTAATGCCACCCAGCAGCATGACCCAGAACTCTCCTGACTGCCATGACACCGTCTCCGTCCTCCACTTTCAACACATGCTGGCTCTTGAACATGACAAAGGTTATCTGATGCAACATATCCACTGGCTCACCGCTCAAGTCACACCAATACCCAAAAAGGGAAGTAGGAGTAATCCACTGAATTACAGGCCCATATCACTAATTTACAACTAATTTACATTAGGGTTTTGGAATATATACAGTAGGAGATCATTGTGAAGTACCTTGAAGAAAACGATTTATCGACTCATAGTCAGCACGGATTCAGAAAATGTCGTTCTTGTGAAACACAACTAGCTCTTTATATTCATGAAGTAATGAATGCTATCAACAGGGGATGTCAAATTGATTCCATATTTTAAGATTTCCAGAAGGCTTTTGACACCATTCCTCACAAGCGTCTTCTAACCAAACTGCGTGCCTATGGAATATCGCCTCAGTTGTGCGACTGGATTCGTGATTTCCTGCCAGAAAGCTCACAGTTCATAGTAATAGATGGAAAGTCATCAAGTAAAACAGAAGTAATATCCAGCATTCCCCAAGGAAGTGTTATAGGCCCTCTATTGTTCCTGATCTATATTATCGACATGGGAGACAATCTGAGTAGCCATCTTAGATTGTTTTCAGATGACGCTGTCATTTATCGTCTTGTAAAGTCATCATATGACCAAAACTAACTGCAAAAGATTTAGATAAGATATCTGCATGATGCAAGAAGAGGCAATTGACCCAGAATAAAGAAAGTGAGAAGTTACTGACATGAGTACTAAAAGCAATCCGCTGAATTTCTATTACACAATAAGTCACACAATCTGAGGGCTGTTAATTCAGCTACATACTTAGGGATTACAGTTACAAAAAACCTAAATTGGAATGCACCCTACATAGATAATGTTGTGGGTAGAGCAAACCAAAGACTGTGATTCACTGGCAGAACACTTAGATGGTGTAACAGGTCTACTAAAGAGGCTCCTTACACCATGCTTGTCCACCCTATTCTGGAGTATTGCTGTGAGGTGTGCGATGCACATCAGGTGGGACTGACAGATGACATCGAAAAAGTATAAAGAAGAGCAGCTCGTTTTGTATTATCACAAAATGGGGGCGAAAGTGCCACGGACATGGTACGTGAATTGGAGTGGCAGTCATTAAAACAAAGGCATTTTTCATTGCAACGGGATCTTCTTACGAAATTTCAATCACCAGTTTTCTCCTACAATTGCGAAAACATTCTGTTGGCACATAAAGAGAAATTATCATCATGATAAAATAAGAGAAATAAGGGCTAGCACAGAAAAATTTAAGTGCTCGTTTTTCCCAGGCGCTGTTCAAAAGTGGAACAGTAGACAGACAGCTTGAAGGTGGTTCATTGAACCCCCTGCCAGGCACTTTATTGTGAATACCAGAGTAATCAACGTAGATGAAGATGAGAACTATTTAAGCCACTCACTGACTAATTTTCTTGACCCCCAAAAATATGTGCACTTCCAGCTCTCTGCTGTATGATTTGCAGAGCAATTCTAGAAGTGGGAATGTGACTATTGCTTCACAAATTACCCTGTCATATAAGCTACCCATTGCCTCTTTATTACAAACAACCTTTGTGCGAACAAATTACTAGCAATGAAATGGCATAGAGGATTTGGTACAATTGGTTAACTGCATTTTCATGCAGAGGAAGCTTCCCTTATCAGCAAAATTGTGGCAATGTCCTCAAGACCATTACTGACTTGCTTCATGAAGTTTTTGACATCTGTTACTTTTTCATCGGGTAATTTCTTCTGCCATTCATTCATGTCAGTACACACGGCAAGAGACCACAGTTTTACTTCAGTTACAGGAATTTTACTTTTCAATCACACATGGTAGTTCTTCACCTTTGGTTATTTAAGAAGCCGTTCAGGTTGTTTGGATGTTGCTCCAATAAGAATCACCACATTATGCATTAGTTGGTTGGTTGGCTGTGTTTTGCTTTAGGGTGCAAAAAAACAGCTGCAGTCATATGCACCCAAGTCAAATCTATAGAACAAGAAGACAGAGAGGAGTTAAAAGTGACTATAAGTCAGTCCCAACTGACATAATAGAAGACAGCTTTAAATGAGCACGTGGAAAATGGCTAAAAAAGACATCATACCGATACAGAGGTCCAAAACTAAAAATTAAATGGCCTTCACCATATTGCTTTGGCAGATAAAAGGTAAATTTGTGTCAACAGCCTGCACGTCATTTGCTAAAATTGCCGATAACTCAGACGGCAAACCAAAGTGGGAATGTAAACGGTTAAGAAAACGGGATTCCATCAGAAAGTGGCAGACAGTTAAAATTTGGGCGCAATGTGTACAAAGAGGTGGGGTAGCGCCACTTATCACATGATGATAGCTAAAAAGGCAAAGCTCAACACACAGCCTAGTTAAAATTACCCGGAGGGAGGGCCAAGAGGAGGTCATCCAAGCCACTGGGAGAGGCTTAATAAGCCAGAGTTTATTCCCGTGAAGGGAGGACCATTGGCGATGCCAAAAGGGACATCACCCTCTGACAGACAGCACCACAGAGATCATTGGAGGGAATATAGGAACTCGTGGGCTGAGGTACAAGGATTGCAGCCTTGGCAGCAGCATCAGCAGCCTCTTTTCCTCACAGACTGACATGACCAGGAAGCCACAGAAACATCACACTGGCTCCACCAAGAGTGAGCAAGTGGCAGTTTTCCTGGACCCGCTGCACTAAGGGATGGGCAGTGTACAGTGCACATAGACTTTGAAGGGAGCTGAGTGAGTATGAGCAGATGACACAATTGAAAAGGCTGTGTTGCCGGATGTACTCCATGGCCCGATAAAGGGTGAAGAGCTCAGCTGTAAATACTAAGCAGTGTGCCACAAGCCGATATTGAAATACATGGACGCCAATGACGGAGGCACACCCGACCCCACAATCAGTCTGAGAGCCACCAATGTATACAAAGGTACTATTGCAAATTTCCATGCAAAGGTCGTGAAACTGAAGGTGATAGACCAAAGATGGAGTAGTGTCCTTACAAAGCGAATGAAGGCCAAGGTGAACATGGGCTGCTTCATGGAGCTAAGGTGGTGAAGTCTTCCATCCACTGGGAAAGTTACAGGTAGTGTGAAGTTAAGCTGCCGTAGCAAGTGCCAAAAGCTCCAGGAGTTAACAGAGGAGAGGGTTGCGCTCCATACTGGTGATCAAAGGAATCATCAAAGAAGGAGGCATAGGATGGGTGGCCAAGCATGGCAGACAAACGGCACGCATATCTGCTGAGGAGAATGTCATGGCGGTATGATAGTGGTAGTTCAGCAGCTTCAACATACAGACTCTCAACCGGGCTAGCATGAAAGATGCCCGTGGCTAAACAGAAGCCACGATTGTGAATAGTGTTGAGATGGCGTAAGAGGGATGGTCATGCAGATGCATAAACAAAGCACCCATAGTCGAGTTTCGAATGGACAAGGGACCGGTACAAATGGAGGAGGGTGATTCGATCGGCACCCCAGGAAGTACCATTGAGGGGACAGGATATTGAGGAACTGCGCACAGTGGGCTGCCAGGTAAGACACATGGAAGGACCAAGAGGGTTTGCTATCAAGCATGAGCCCCAGGAAGTTCTTAG